>NC_079302.1:4089338-4392879 GCF_023638135.1 Falco biarmicus | reverse complement strand
TGGGTTCCTGTTCAAATAAATATGCATTAAAAGTGCAAAGAGAAGTTTATTGATGTGTGTGCAAGCCCATGACCATTTGGGGTGCTCCTGAAGGGGAATGGTGCTACTCACGCTTTCGCACCAGGCAGCTCCCTAAGAGTAAACCAGTAAGCAAACTTAGATGTTTGATGAGAAAAAAAAGAATTATTATTATTTTTTTTTAATCTGAGAAAGTTTTCCTCCCCTGTAGCCACCCAACGAGGAGGAGGCATAGTCCTTCACCATCCCCATCCTGAACCTGGGAGATTTTGGCACCAAGGAGACCAAGGATGAGCTCTGCCACATCACGGGTGTCAGGGCCAGAGCCCGTCTTCCCACTAAATCTCTTCCAGATTATAAAATAGGGCAAAAGGGTGCATTTCTACAGTGATATAGCCCACCTGGCGTGAGGAAGCACCTTACTTCAACACCAACGATTTGCTGTGAATGCCACCACATTTCAGCAGTCAGACAGAGGCAGCACGCATGAGGGGTAAATATTTTTGGTGTGATTTCCGTGCTTTTGCGGCTGGGAGGTGCTCTGCCTACTCCCTGCTGTGGCTGTTGCTGCCTTTGCTGGCGCTGGGTCCACCCCAGCTGAAATGGAGCTTGGGAAGCGGATCGGGCGCCTGGGGCAGCGTCTGCAACGGATGGGGGCACAGGCTGGAAACCTGTCTGTGGCAGACAGCAATCCCTGTGTTAAGCCCAGCGGAAGGTTCCTCAGGCTGCCTGCACAAACAAGTCCCTTTTCATGGAAACGCCTGCCCAGAAAGCTCAGTGCCCCCCACCAGGGAAAAGCCCATCCTGTTCCAGTGCCCAACAGATGGCACGTTCCACCAGAAGGCTTTCCATTCCTTTCATCACATTATTTATTGCTTTGTTCCATTTGCAGGGGAAGAGATGGTTTTACCCAACATCTTCCATTTTCAAAGCCAAACAAGCCGCTATAAATGCCTCCTGTCACTGCTGGGGTTTGTGCGTGTTATGCGTTTGACATCATGAACTATGGCCAAACGTGGCTATAAGCAGTAATTATGTGACCGTATTGCATAGGATGTGGTGTTTTAATTGCAGCCCTAATTCAGTCATGGACAAGCACATTGGACCTGCTGCTCTTTGGAGTCAACAAGTCCAAACCTCCAGGAGACCTCCCTATGTCACACAGCACCTTTCATACAGCATCATTTTTGATGTCGTGGTCATCAGGGAAGTAAGATGCAAGTGTCCCACTGAAACGCAGGTCCTGCCGTAATGGCTAGAAATTTCCAGTCTAAATTTCCAGGCAGACAGTTTATCCTGAGGCAGGTCTGGTAACAGTAAAGGTAGTCATGTGACAAAGCAGCCTGGGGAGGATATTGCAGACACAGGGCATGGGTTATGTTCTGTGTTTCTTCTCAGAGATTGCACAGGAGTATTATCTGCACTGTGAAATTAGTGATAGCCTGGAGAAACATGCAACAAGCTCCTGTATGGGCTCCCAGGGCTGCCTGCTGGGATTTACAGCAGCATGTGTCTGTGCCGGCCAAGTCCCACTGCTCAGCTGGATCTGCACCACTGTGCAACCACCCTCAGAGGGGGGTGGATAAGCTCCAAATGGCACTTAGAAGAGAAGTTGCAGCCTGCAAAAACCCCCACACAAACAGCCCAGGAGTTCTCAAGGTGTGATATGTGACAAGGTGTATGATGCTCAAGAACATCTGAAACCCGCCCGCTGAGATGCTGCTGAAGGACACAGCGCTTCTGGGATCGATCCCTAATAAAAACTGAATTTCTGAATACCTGCAGTTCCTGATGCTACCATGGTCCTTTTCTCAAGATGACGTGTGTGAATATCAATATATTATATATTAATCCCATTTTCCAAACTCCTTTTCAAGATGAGTTTGGTCCTCTCCAGCTCTGTAGTGGAAATGTATGAAAAAGGTCAAGCCCCTCACTTCTCAGCTGCAAAGCATCAGCGAAAGCGAGCTGGGAGGGGTGGCCAGCTCAAGGGCATCATCTCAGAGGGAGCTGGACGGGTGTGGTGCAATGTTCTCCACCTCCAGGGGGTTCAGACTACGCCTTGGGAACCCATGAAGCATGAGATGTTAAGATGAAGACTTTTTAAGATGGTCTGGAGGGGGATTTATGACCCTGGAGGCTTCACTAAGCCTTTCCATAGGTTTCCCTGCAGTTCGCATAACAATGGAGTCCTAATTCACAGCTCAGCACTAAAAACTTGGACTTCCCTCAAAGAAAATGGAGGAGAGAAAAAAGATATCAAAGCGATGAAAACTGTGTTTGCGTTAACATCAGACATCAGATGGTGGCAGGGCCCTCTGAAGAAAAAAGGCTTCGATCTTTTCCTCTTACCAGTGTCCAACCTGTAAAAATTAATGTGTCAACATTTCCAAGAAGTATTCTCTCCATGACCTTCCTATTCCCCCTCAATTGGAGGCTGCTGCTCATCACAAACGTGTTTTCTCTACATTATTTCACACGGTAGATGTGTAGAAAAAAAACGTTACATTAATACAATGTTAATTATTTTGCTGCATAGAATTACCTATTAAAGATATTTTTATTCAGGGGGTAAAAAAAAACTCAATTCCCCTTACAAACCCCTCTCCTCTGCCACATGCATCCCTAAAATCCTTTTGCTACATGTCTTGAAATATTAATTCTTTTTGGGGTGGGAGGTAAGTTTATAACGCAGCTGAAAGGATACTTTTCATCTCCTTGCCAGTGGTATCTATTTATTTATTTTATTTTTTAAAACGAGACTCCAGCTGAAGACTAACACTTGAGTTTAGCAACTGCTGAGGAAAACTTATTAGCAGGGTGATATACAGGATCTTTTTACTTCACAGATGGGTTCTCCCTAGTTCAAAAGAAAACCGAGGTCTCGAATAGCCTGTTCTTAAAAAAAATAATAAAGCCTGACTTCAGGACGATGGTATGTGCCCTCAGGGCCGCGTTCAGATCACGGGGTTAGGGAGAGGCAGAAGATCTGCCCTGAAGCCCACGGGTGAGCTCCTACCCACAGCCCTTCCTCTGCCACCTCTGGCAAAAACCACTGAGGAGCTGCTCGAAACCAGAGCAGGGGGTGTGTGGCCATTGCTCGGGGGGAGCGGGTCCCACCGGCTGGAATGAGCCCTGCTCCGTACCTGCATTCCCCTGTACTGGGATTTTGGAGTCGGAAGACTTGACACGCAAATTACCAGATGACTTAGTGGGGTCAACTTTTTATTCCTAGGCAAAATGCATGCCAGGGGTGTTTGTCCCGCGGTTTTAAGGCTGTAGCTTCTGCCGGGGCCGGAGCATTTGCACGCTTACTGGGAAGATGCCAGGCTGCACTGGGAGCAAGGGGACAGGCTTTACAAGTGTTGGCAGCAAGCAAGTCAACCATTCAACATTTCTGCTCCAGTGTCATAATACTGTCTATTAATGATGCACTTATAAATAGTTAATAAAGGGTAAGTTTATTTATGGGTACAAAACAGCCATTTTAATAAATGGCAAATCATTTTTATAGAGACCAGAAGCTTGCTTATAACCCCGGTTTATAACTAGCTATAAAAACTCAGATTGATGTGTTTTAACTGATGTTTGACACATTCTAGTCATGTTTGCAATTTTCTTACAAAAATCTCTTAAATATTTATTTGCCATTTAGAAGTCATCTACAAAGGGAAGCATTACCATAAAATATGACTGCTGTGTACAGATTTCAGATACCTGAATAATTTGTTCATTTGCTGTCTTCTTATTTCTTAGTCACCTGGCAATACTTTTTTTTTCTTTATTCAATTTGTTTTTATTATTTTTTTTCTTTTAAGGACAGAGTCTCCAACACAAAAGGATTAATGCAACATTAAAGGTCTGGGATATCTGTGGTTTTGTGCCAATATTGTTGGCTATGGATGTGCAAATTTTTACCAATACTGCTGTAAAAGCAGGCCTTAAAGTGCTGTGACCAGTTTACAGGGGAAAAGGAATGACTTTAATCCCCACAATTAGCACCACTTTGAGCTCCAGTTCACATCACACCATGGCAGCATCTCTGCCTTCTCTCCCCAACCTCTGCCAACCCAGAGCTGCATTTGCATCTGGCCGTGTCTGTGCTGTTTTACATGTATCTTACTCCAGCACAGCTCACTCCTCTCCGTTTTAATGGATAATCTGTGCAGATATAACTGCCTATATGGAATGCTTATTCCATTTGAACTGCACTGCTGTATTTGCAGCCAGCCTTTTCCATCTGGCAGCCAGTGCTTTGAATGCAGCCAGTAGGATGCTTCCATCTGGCCCCCAAGCAATTTTCCACCACCATATAGCATTATATTTACCATCCAGTCCCAGAGAAATCTGTTGTAACAGGCTCCCTAGGGGCTTCCCTTTCTCTTCTCTCCCTGCTCCCCAACTGCCAGGATGGACTTTGTGGGGAGCATCCCCCTGCACATCCCCCCCGTGCCAGAAGGAGATGGTGCGATGTACCTGGAAGGTCAACTCTGCCTCTTGCAAGCAGCTGTGTAAAAGCATTGGTTCAGTCTTAATCCTTCCCTTTCTGCCTGCAAATATAGCAATGTAACATATTTGATGGCTAGGAAAGCCTTTTCGCCCTTCTATCCCCTCCCCATGGAAAAGGGGGCAAAACCAGACAAAGAGAATCAAAACCAAAAAAAGAAACAGGACAAGAAAAAGGCAGAGGAGTGTGGTTGCAAAGTCTGAGAATGCCGATCAGACAGACAGTTCCTGTCCAGACCTGGGAACAGGACAGGGAAGAGGAATTTCCTTTAAATATGCCTCTCCTTTGCAAAGATCCCAACACCTCCAGTGGCTTTCTCAAACAGTTCCATTTCTGAAGGGCTTTGAAAAATGCCAGGGACACAAAGAACCAATTAGCAGTGATTTTCTTGTGCTATTTTCCTCCTGTGGGTAACACTACAAACCCTTGGGCTCCCATCTGGTACTGTTGCAAGGAATTAAATCTGTCTCTCTAAGAAGACACATTCCAAATTTCAATTCTTCGACAAAATTTGGTGAGCTTATGTGCCTGGTGGACTCCTCTGTCTGCAAAGAACCCGGTGATGAGATGGGGAGAAACAATCATTTCCAGGAAAACATAAATTTAGAATGAAAACTCATTCTGGTAACAGAATAAATTATATTTTGCCATAATGCAGATCTCAAATCTACCTGCAGAGGCACAGGTTGTGCTGTTACCTGTGAGAATGGGTATCAGGTATTTGGAAGGATGCAGCAATACCAGGGTGTGGATTTGGCACACTGTCGGGATGAGGATGGAGATGCAGGCTGACACTGACACCACCCAGGGGGTATGGAGGGATGTGGAAAGCACAGAGCTCTTCTGCAGTGCAGCAAACCAACAGCATCCTCAGCATGCACAGCAGGACATTTCTAAGGTTGCTGCAGAGCTGTTGAAACTACTTTTCATTTAACCCTGCCAAGAGAGCCAACCCCCCAATAACCTTTAATTTAATCCTGCCCTTACTGAAGTCAGGGGTAATTTATTTATTTTTTTTTTTGTTGCTTGCAGTGAGGTTCATGACTCCATAAGCATACAGGGCTCAGAATTACAGAAAGAACATTTTCCATATAAACGTCTAAAATATATTTTCTAGGCTTGTCAAGGCTATGATCTTGGTGTCTTCCAGAGCTGTAAGTCGTTATGAAAGCTAAAGAATTCACCCAGGACCAAATCTGACCTCTTGTAAGCCTCCAGTACCGGCTAGGGTGCAAACACCACATGTGAAAGAAGTGTCGGTATTTTACTGTGTGTAGCTTGTTCTCAAACTTCTGCAAATTATCAGAACTATGAAAAGCTCTTTGTGAGCTAGAAAGTCCAAGTGAGAAGTATATTCTTCCTGAATTATTTAGCCTAGAACTAATAATAACAATAACAATAAAAATAAACCTAAAAATGAAAATGGCTGCTAAGCTCTGTAATCAATTCTTCCCTCATTGTAAATCTTGTGTGGTCTCATTTCTGTTCAGCGTAGAAGCAGGAAATGTTGTTTTCAAAGGGATCGTTACAAGGGACCTCTTTGTTACTTGTCCGTGCAACGCTTTGCACCGCGAGGCCTTAATCCTGGATTAAGTAGGTGCTACTGTAACACGGTAACTAATTGCATCAGGTGTGGGAGCTTGATTATTGATGAGCATAACGATAGTAAAAGTAACAATATTAATTAGGGATTCTTAAGTCGAAGAGCTTCACCTTGGAAGGAGTTTCTCAGGAAATCAGGGCATGTCGCTTCTGAGCAGTTACAGGCACCAAAACCAGAAGAATAAATGTCCAGTGACATGAACTCAGTGGCTGCCTTTTCAGCTTTTCTTCTGGGATTTTACTTAAAGTTTTTTGCATTGGTCACTGCATGTTCTGGAGAAAACAAATCTGCAACGGCTGCTTGTCCTGATAGCTACAAGATTTTTGTTGGAAGGACAGATTTCCATGGAAACTGCGTGCTCCAGATAGGGCGGGAGAGCTCAGGAACCGAGCTTGAGTCCCTAATTCTCTTCTAAATTTGGGAAAAGGGGTTTCATGGCTTCCCCCAGTGGAACTTTAAATATTTGAATCTCTTTCCCTAATAAACTGCTTTCCTAATAAACTGCTACCATATGTAAATGCTAGCTGTTCACTGACTCTCCATACCCACCCGGAGCTGCTCACCGGGGTACTGCTACCCTTGTACATGGCACATACTCACTTCGCTATAAAAAGTAGCAGACTGTGTCCCTTTAATAAATTACACCATAAATTTTACAGACTTTACCCCAGTGACTTCTTAAATCTTGCTTTGGTTGTGCAACATCATCTTGCAATAGGAAACATCCTTCAAATGTTTAGGTTAGAGGAACAGAATTTAATCTACTCAAGTTATTTTAAAGTGTAATAAATAAATAAAATGTACCCTCTCTTCAGAATGAAATATGACACACACAAAAGGGAGACAAGCAGCTTTGATAGCTGATAATAAGGGTCAGTATTTCGTTTTCATTTTATTCAGCATCTGTTCTTTGTCCTAAAAATCTAGCATCTATGACACTGACAAATTAACTTAAAAAAGAGAAGTGCTGGAAAAGTTGTTTTGCCCTGAAATCTTCTAGTCCAAGAACTAAGAAGAAAAAAGAATCAAGTTATTTCAATAGGGATACAAGACTCACACTCAGAAAGAGACTGTCAGTAAATGTCAGTGCCCAGGACCCAGAGCTGCAGAGAGATAGAAAGCTTCAAAGCCGAATGACCACTCTTCTGTGGTCTTCTTTGTGCTCTTCTGTTAGTCCCATGGTAGGTGACTATCAACCAAAAATTGAACAGCTACTTCTGCCAATACGGTGATAAATTTTGGGGCTTTGGATGAGCCCGTTCTGCCTTGCATGACTGCTACCACAAGTGCTGGTAGTGATGGCTATGGTGCTGGGAAACCTTGGTGTCCACCATGGAGAAAAAGGCATTTGTGCTGAGTCTATAGGCAGATGGAAAACTAATCAACCTATGGAAACCTATGGAAACCAAGACACAGAACTGAAAGGAACGAGTGTTGCAATTAAAGAAAGCCGTCTGACTCCACGTAGCATTAACACCAGGGTCCTTAAACAATATAGGTCAAACTCAAACCTAAGAAAAGCAGGAGGTGCCCCCATTAAGACCAAGCCTGAACTTGGCCACAATTCTTGAGTTTTTCAGAAGTAAGCACAAGCTCTTCAGCCATTCATGGGTAAACAACACTATTTTTGTGACTTTCAACATCGCATTTTATCCTGCTTTCCATTCTGCTGCGGTTTCACAGGCAAGGTTTCTGGGCATGGGTCCCAAGACAAGGGGATGCTAATTGCTATTTAGGATTGGAGGGAGGGAGGAAGGAAAAGCTGGTTGTTAAATACCACTGCCCACACAAATACACGTGTGTCGGCTCCCCCCGCACAGTGAGCATGGCACCACCACAGCCTTCCAGGGTTTTTCCACTTTTTTCATAAGTTTTGACCATTATCCACAATATTATTTATAAAATAGTGTAATTACCCAGGGGTTTGCCTGTAATTTAATAAATACAGTTAAGCAATTTTCTTTTCTTTCCAAGAAGAAATGAAGGGTGAGAAGTTTACTTTAGGAAGATCAACACCTGAGAGTAAGCAGAGGACACGTTAAGGTTGCTCATGGTTGTTTCCATAACAAAATCTAAGAAGAACCACAAACAAATCAGGGAAAAAAGCCTTGAAAAGAGAAGAAAACTGGAGAAATTGCTGTTAGAGAGGAACTTAGAAGCACGTGGGGGACAAACAGCAATGTAATTCCACAGCAGAAGATGAGATACGTATCACAAGCCGGCGTGGCGTGACTTAGCCTTGCCTGCTTCCAGCCAGCGCACCAATGGGCTACCAAAAATGGCTCTGAAGACCGTCTAAAGAGCAGTAGAAGACCTGGGTTGGAAAAGCGATCCTCAGAGCCTCTGCAGATGACAAGTATGACACGGCCCTGCTCATACACTAGAGCTGCGAGCAGTGATGAGCTTCAGCCCAGCCTGAAACCGTCTCTTCTGAGAAGCACGCAGGCTTTTAGTACCCTGGCTGTTGGCCTGGGGACTTTTTGCTTTGCTTTAGCAGAGTAAAGGGGCCTCGCCTGGGGCTCTAAATCTGCCCTTTGACATTTGACAGACTTAATCCTGATTTGGGAGGATTCATTAATTTCGTGCACCTTTGTTTACCTTGAGAGTGAGCTCAGGACTCCCTTTGAGTCCCGCGCTGTGCTTGTGACTGTCCATTGTGTATGCTGCACACAGTAGTTGGACATGGTCTGTAGCCCTCCGTAGTTGTTATTTTTCATCAGGAAGATGGCTTTTAGCTGCAGGGGTAAACCTCACTCCATGCTGGGCAAATGTTGGGTGGAAAAATATTTCACAATAGGAAACAAGTTGGAATAAGTCAGAAAAGAGGAAGTCAACCAATCCACGGTGCTGTTTGGTCGTGGTGTAATATTTCAAAGTTCCCTGTTTTGAAATTATTAGACCACCAAAAAAGTGAAAGGCTGCCAAAAATTACTGTAAAAGGTAATAATTGTTAATAACTTGGCATCTGCTTGCTCATTTGAGCTGCATGGTTTTGGCATTCATTAAAGACAACATTGTAAGCAAATAAAAGAGCAACTGCCTGGCACATAAAATTTTTAACCACATCATAACTAAATATTAAATGTGAGTTTTTAATTCAATTTATAGTTTAAATAAGGATCTTTGCAGTAACTTTAAAAACGGGAGAAAAAGAAGAGTCATTCCCATAAACAGTTAGTCATAACAGGATTTTAAAGAAATAATTGCAGTGTCCTTGACCTTGAAATGATCCTTTTTCTGAATTAGCACAGGAATTTAATTAAAGCTTCTAAAAAAGCTTTCATTTTAGATTTGAGTTACCAAATATTTAGAGATCCAGTGCCCAGGCAAGCCAACGGAAACATTCCTGTTCATTTCAGTGAGCTTTGGATCAGGCCCCGCACAGCTTTGGGTATCTCATTTCACAGGATGGACCCAAGGTCACAGCAGGAGAAAATGTTCTCCCTTAACCCAACGCTATCTGAGGTCATACATCCCAAGGATCGCGGAGGCAGTTGCATAGCGTGGACGAGCCGGAGAGGAGCAAAAGCTCAGTCATCTTCGTTCATCTTACCTCGCCACTACTCTGCAGTAGTTTCAGGTGGTTACACGAGGCTCTGAGGTCTCTGTTTCTGTCCTTTCCAGCAGCTGAGGCTGTTTTGACCTGCTAACACGGTCGCTAGATCTCTGCACCTAGCCGCTGCCAGAGATGCAGATGTTCCTGCCAGCGAGCCTCCGTCTCCCTTCTCTTTCCAACACAGTTGTAGGAGTTACAGCCCCAGCACGCTAGAGACTCATCCAAAGGTCGCTGAAGTCAGGGGACACCTTTTCTATTGACTTCAGCGGGCTTCGGACCAGGTTCTTAGTCACTAGTAACAAGTCAGCATTTACCAGAAGTGATATCTAAGGCCTCCAGCTATTTCCTTTTCCCAGTACAGGGTAAGCGGTGATAGCTGGGGTGTCATCCAGTGCTTGCATTCGGCATTCCTGACCTCTAACCGCCCTCCTGCAGCCCAGCCCAGCACATCCAGGGCTCTGCGCTTCACGACCCAGTATGCAGCAGGCAGAAGAGCAGGCTGCCAGGAGTGCACCTTTTCTTACCCACCCCTTTCTTATCACGTTCTCAAGCACAGAGTAATTTTTAGGGGCTGCAAATAAACAAAACAAAACAAAAAAACCCAAAAGAAACAGAGACTGTCTGTCTAAGACGCCGGTAAAATTCCTGCCCGCTTTCTCAAGTCAGGTTCACCATGAAGTGGATGGCAATTTTCTTTGAGTCAGGACAAAATAAGGACAAACTGGGAAAGAAGCCCTCAGTCATCTTTGCAAAGAAATTTCTGCACACTCAAAAGGATCAGTGTCTTCTTATTTTGTTTCAACAGAGGCCTGGTTTATTACACAGCTTTTGTTTTTATTAGTGAAATACACTAAACTGTTTTCTCAAGACTTGCCAAACAGCTTAAAACGTAATACCATTAAATTTGAGGTCCTACTGGGAAAAGTAATGCAAACTTAATTAAAGTTAACCAGAGTTTTCTCTTTGTGCAGACCCATGTTTCACTGTGTCAGAGTTTGCTTGTAAAGCACTTGCTTACTCCGTGCAGTGGCAGCACCCAGGCTGGAAAGGGTGATGCAACCCACCCGGGCTGCCAGGGTGGGAGGCAGCAAGAAGAGAGAGGATGAACGGGCAACAAAATTAACAGGGGAAGGAGGAAAAAAAAATGGGGGGGGGGGGGGGGGGGCTGGGAAGGCTGTCTTTTTCCTCTGGTGTAAAACACTCCAATTTTCATGTTAAGCTTCATGGCATCCCCACAGCTTTCACAGGGATGGGGTCTGGAAGACAGTGTGATGTCTCCAAAGGGGGTGAGGGCTCAGACTCCAGAAACAGCTACAAGGGTCAGCTATTAATCTTTGAGATGTAATCTTTGTAACATTAATCTTTGTAATATTTATTTTGTAGCTTCTCACTGTTTCTACCTTTTTACCCCCAAGATACCCACATTGGCCCCTGGGGATGCTCCCTCTGCTCATGGGAGCCTGGCAGGCAGCAGGTGGAGATTTAAGGGTCAAAAAGGATGAGCTTCACCTACAAAAGCCATAACATTGCATCCCCAAGAAGTGGGCACGGTGAGGTGATACACTGATTGCATCTCTGTGTCTCAAGGAGGAAATAAAGCTCATATCCTGGCTCCTTACAAAGCATTAAATATCCCTTAGTGTTTCACGACACAGGTGAGAATATGGCACCTGGTGTTTGGCTAGGTGCCAGTATGGGTAAATGGATATTTTGGCCATCAAATATTTGTCTTTTAGCTTGTGCCAGACACTTTGCCCTGTGACTTGCTCAAAAAGCTGATGTGTTCCACCTTAAAGCTGAAGCATTTCAGTGGAGGATGCAAAAATAAAAAGATTAGATTCCTCTAGACACTAACTCTGACCTATAAGCTGGCAGATGACAGAAAAAGGTCCCCCTCAATGCCATCTTTTTCCTCTGGCCATGTGTGGGCCAGAAGAAGGTAGAAATTTGGCAGCAGTACCAAGCCATGCAATGGGAATAAGAGGGCAACCCAACAGACTGTTCAAAAAATCCAGGATGCCATTAACCACCATTCCTAGGACAAGCTAGAAAGCAGTGGTAGGAGCTATAGGGAATATGTAAGTCATTTTGGGATGAGTTATTCTGGAATTTTGCCTCATCCTGGTCCTTCATGTATTGTTAGCCTTCTGAGCAAAGCTTACTTCTGCCTCAAGCATCGTAATGCACTTCCTGTAGTCTGAATGAGTTTATTACAGATACTGTATTAGCAGCATTGGGGAAAAAAAAAAAAATTTCCATGACAAGTACATTTTTTAAAAAGATTCCTCTTAGAGATTGATCATGTGCCTGCTCTTCATCACCAGCCTAAAGGACGAGTTTCCAGGCTGTATATCTCACGAGGCAGCAGGTAGTGATGAATATGTACACAGAACGTTTAATTCGTAAGTTACTGAATTAGAATTCTGCTTCTCAGGTCAGAAAGACTAAAGCCCTCTTGTGATCTATTGTCCAGTTAAAACTCCATGAATTTTGAATAATATATTTAAACTGCTTTTTCAACTTAATAGGAGTAATTAATTATTTAACTTAAGCAAGAATTGTGCAGAAAGCAAGCAAACAGAAATGGAGGTGACATTCAGCAATAGAATGATTAATTATAGGTTATATAGCATCTTTTGATTTATTTTTTTTAATGGAATATTTTATTATTGTTACCCACTTAGCAGGTATCTATATTAGCTCCAACCAGTTATTTCCTAGCCATTACCACTTCTCAGCTAATATTTGGAGCTCTAAAAACATGCACGGTATCTTTGCGTTTACAGAGAGTCTGGAATACTACATTGCAGAGGAGCTCCGCTGCTGCTAAGACTGAGATGTTTTTTAATTGATCAAATGGAAAGCAAAATGCTGTGGCCTCAGACAACTCGTTTAATCTGTCCTTTCTCTCCCAAATTGTCAATTAATTATGCTCTTTTCCCTGAAGGCAGGGAAAGAGGTTGGCTTCAGGTCCGCTGGTGAAGCACCTGGATGCTATTGAAAGGAGGGTAGAAATAAGGGTGAAATGTTTATGCGGGCAGAAAATATTCTGTGATTAATTTCTTGTGGAGGAGGGAAGTAATTCATGTGATCTTTTTTTTTTTTTTTTTTTCCTTGCTGCCACCTCATGGAAACCCAGGGCACCAGCAGTGGCGACTTGTTTTTGTTTTTCCCCCCCGCAGCGCTTAGACAAGAGCCCTGTGGAGAGCACTGCATGGTACCCGTGCGCTGATAAGGGGGACGAGAATAGCCTTGCGGTCCTCAGAGAATTCATTGGTTTCCTAAAATCTGCCCGGGTTGCAGAGCTATCACTTTCCCTTTTACCCGAGCACCAGACGTGGGTGACACCAGACGTGACCAGGACCAAAAAGCCACACGTCCCTGTCTGCAGGGGCACTTCCTGACCAGAAACGAGCGGTGGGACATCTCTTTCTTTCCACTACCCCTGGAGAACAACAATTTTTTGGGAGCAAACTACGCCTACATGGAAAGTTCCCATTTCCTCCTCAAAACAACAAAAAAATTAAAAAATAATAATAATAAAAAAAAGGCTCTTGTCTCCTCTGTTCCACGGCTGGGGCAGGTTCCCGCTTGCGCTATACCATGGCCCTCGCCTTGGCCAGCTGCCCAAAACTCCCGTCTGTTTTCCAGACAGGAAATATGAATCAAAATAACATGACATAAAAACAGTAATTAGCTTTTGTGTGTGAGGCTGCTAAGGCCTTAATGAGGAACAGGCTTGTAATAAAACTCTTGGCTACTCTCTCCAAAACCTACTCTCTCGCTTGCTCTCCTTTTCAGTTCATCATTTATTTTCTTGTACAGAGAAGTGAGGAGAGAAAGAGGCGCTATCTGTAAATTGATTGTCCCCACCCCAGCTTAATTATCGGGGAGTCTATAAATGTTTTGACAGTTTTTTCCATTTTTGGGGGGCTATTTCTCTCCCACCCACAATGCTCATCTTTCCCCGTGATCCTTCACTGCCTTTCACTGCATCTTAAGAGCTCTGGCTTGAGCAATAGCTAAGATTTTAATGAAAGTGTGGGATCCTGCCGGGTCACCTGGGGCTACTGCACTCTTCCAAGGATATTTTCTGGACAGTTGCTCCATCGAGCGACCTGGGGCAGTTGCAATGTCTCCAAGCATCCTCGTGCCTTTGAGGAGAGTGAAGTATGTTGTGGAGCAACAGGTTCACCACAAGGCCAAGGGAGCTCTCTTCGCAGCAAAGGGTCACCTCATCTAGTGCCGTTTGTACAGAAAACTGTGATCTCAAAAGGCAAATATTAACTTCCAGCTCCTTGTGTGCATGAGTGACTTTAATTTCTGGAGAAAGAGGCTTCAAGTTGTAGTGGTAAACTCTTGTCTCAAACCTGGCATCATGTGGACTCAAATTAATGTGTGAAACCAGACCTGCCTGGGAGCTGCGAGTACGCAGAGGTGTGCAGGGGTCTGCAAACTCCTGGGCTTGTCTTCAGCAATGCAACAGTTTGCTTATGAAAACAGCTGTGCCTCCTTCCCAGACAGACCTATCTAGTGATGAGTGATATGATGTTATAACTCTCCAGGAGTTAAGGACCACGAAATACCCTGCTGGTCTTGGTCCAAAGTATAAACCCTACTTTGATACCACTTTCCCTGATATAACCACAATAAAGTCAGTTTGTATAGACCCTGATGACTTTTCTGTACATGCCTCTGTCCGCACGACTGTAGGCTCCCCACCAGTTTTAATGAGTTGTAATTTAAAGGTGAAGTCCCTTTCTGGTCAGCCTATTCCCAGCTGCAGGGCACTGATGCAAGCCAGTTGTACGGTTTCTAGCAATGGATAGTAAAACTTCTCTAGGCTCTGTCATCAGCCCTGCACATAGTGCCCTATTGGCAGCAGATCTGCTGGGTTTCCCCAAGTAAGAGGAAAGAGAGAAGTTGTGTCCCTGTTTCCAGAGGCTGTGTCCCTGTTTCCCACTTCTTTATGGGGAGTTTTCTGGGGCGCAGCATAGGAAAAGACAGCAAGGGCTGCGCGTTGCATGTTAGGGGTGTTTCGAGAGGGTACCCACAGATTATCTCCTTCTGTGGAACAAACCATGGACCTTCCTGGAAAGCTTCCTTCCACGGTGGGACTAACCACATGCCAGTGCTCTGTAAAGTGATGCTTACCAATTAATTAACCATCTGTAAGAGCACCTTGGCTGCTGACGGATAGTTTCCATTGCTTCGTGCTCTACCTCACAGCTGGCAAAGGCCAGCAGTGCTGCTGGGGGCGGAGAAAATATGTGCTGGGAGACCTCAAAATGTGCTGCAGTTTTTAACTCCAAGTGCTGCCGTACGTGATAACATCAGATTAGAGCTAGCAGAAAAAAACTTTCCCTGGCAATTTTTCAGTGGAAAATGCCATCCAGTTGAAATCAAGACTTCCGATCAGAATATGTTGTTGTCAATGAAGTTTTGTTTCAGTTTTTTAAAAAGAATTGTTTTGACTAGGTTGGAGTATTGTGTTTGGACCTTGTTGGAATGAAATTACTTGATTTTTTTGTCCTAAGTGTTTTTTCATAACAACAGTGATTTAATTTTATGTTTTGAATAATGTATGTTAAAAGGGAAGGTATCTTGTTCTGATTTAGTTTTATCAGAACAGGCTAGTTTAATTCATCTCAAAATTTTTTATGTGGTTGAAGATAAAATGTGGTTTTCAAAAGTTTTTTTTCTGATTTGGCACTAAACCAAATTTCAAAATGTCAGAATTTCAAGTGGGTTTCCAGTGAAGTTCAGCCCATTCCATGGTGTAAAGCAAGAAGAAAACCCACATAAAACAATCAAATTGATGTAGACATTTATTACTTGTGAGAGTTGTAAAAGCATCACATGGCTTTCTCATAAAAAGTCATAAACCCTATTTACAGTCCCTGCATTATTATTCTAGCAACTAAAACCAGCAACTCTATGAAGTGCATGAGTGTTCAGCAAAGTCTCTCACAACTAGTTTGGAAATGCAGAAAATACTTACTGTTTTCAGAGCAGGGGGACTGTATTTTACATGTATTTATTTATTGTGTTTATCTCTTACACTTATAGCTTGGCCCTTACCCAAAAGGTCAGAGCTATAATTATTTATGCTTCATGATAAAAAATACAGAAATTAAATCGGTTAAGTGCACTCGTGCTTTTGTGAAGGTTAAATGCTTTAGTAGAAGAAGCTTAAGCCTGTATGCAGCAGAGCATCCAACACTCACAGCCTCAGGCAGTGTGTGGTTACAGGTGAAATCTGTTTGAAATGATCATAAAGTCTATAAGGCACATGAAAAAGAATTCTACAAGGTTTTGGATCAAGTCCAGGCTTTTCCTATTCAGAAAAAAGAATATATATATTAAAAAAAAAAAAAAAAAAAAAAAAAAAAAAAAGAAGAAAGATTCATTTGTTGTTCCATGTTCTTAGCTCAGTGAAATCAATGAGAAAAGGTCAGCTCCAGAGAGAGGCTTTGGTTGTCCCGTTAACCAGCAGTGTTGCTATTGCAAACACATTGTATTTGGGTGTTGTCATCTCTGGAATAAAGCACCAAAGCTTTTAGACTGAAGCCAAAGCTTCCCTCAGACTTTCTAAAGTGAAGACCTTTTACATCGCCTGTAAAAATGACACCCTCCTCCTCCTTTAGGGAAAGCAGGGAGCAGCTCCAAAGCAGGATGGGCTGGAGATGTTGCAGTTTTGCTTTATTAGGGGTCTAAGCAAAGGGAAGTCCTGCTCTTCACATTGGGTTTGAACCTGCAAAACACGGACTTACGGAGCATGATCCTCTCGACTGTAACATAACTGCTAATATCTTCTTATATTTTCTCTCATGTATCAACCTTTACAGGGCTGACAAGTTCATCTAAGCAGGTGAGTGAGCTTTGCCGTTCATCAGTGGAAGACCTCTGTGGAAGGCTCAATCCCTCATGAATTTCCCACTGGTGCCACTGCACTGGCATCAGCACTGCTATACCCAGCTACAGCAGCTTTTTATAACCTTGCTGTTGTTATTGTCAAATTTTTGCTTCTATAAAGGACTCATACATAAGCCCAGGCCAAAAATTCCCGGCCAGTTTTTCCCTACAGATCTATGAACTTGTGTCTGTTGACTGAGATCAGCCAGATACTGATCTCCAGAGTCTGAAACTCAGCTCAGAGCAGTCTCAAAAAAAGGAAGTATTTAAAGACAGCCCTGGGCAATTTATGGACCCGTCACCACTCTGCCATGGATGTAGTGCAGCTACCCCATGCCAGCTCACCTTGCCTGAAAGTATCTCAAAAAATAGCCTACGAAGAGCCAATAAAATTGTTTTGCTGGCTGTTAAGAAGGGTTAAAATATCCAAGCCACACAAAAAAAACCGCTTACGTTTTTAAAAATGGTTGAACCCACAGCAGAGCTCCCTTCTCAGAGAGGAGATACCCCTTGGGCTGCAAGAGGACCAGTATTGCTTTCCCATCCACTTGGGGAAATTCAAAGATAACCATGCCATGTCCTCCTGCACTCCTGCGCCTGCCGCAGCTTTCCCCAACTCGCCTGTGCGCTCAAAAGACACATGGTATTAGTCTTTATGTTTCAATTATTCTGCGGTAGAGCTTGGACGTGTGCAATATATTGAAAGCCTTTGGGAGACTATCAAAATTTAATAGGGAAAGTATGGCATTTTTTAATTTTTACTTCCAACCCTTGCTGTCAAATGATTTGTTTGCTATTTTTATAAACACACTACGGTACCACTGGGGAGGTATGGGGACAAGAATAAACTGAGCTCACTAATCCAGTTGCAAAACACAAGGACAGATTAACCCCTCAAGTACCACTCATTGGGATTTCCAGATGTTCAAGAATAACAACCAGGTCTGACTGGCATCTGGCAGTGGAAAACTGCCTTTCCCTGGGCAGCAGGGCATGGTGAGGTAAGACCAGTGGGTACCTTGGTTTGTATCTCAGGTGCCCTACTTGCTACATTCCTGATTAGCTCTCCAGACAGATAATATTTTGTAGGAAATTACTCTGCAACCTCGGCTCTGCTCTCACTCTGGGTTTCTTAGCAATAACATTGGACATGAAGATGTTTCCTTGTTGTGCCATTTCAGCCGCTGGCACTTCCTTTCCTCCACACTCTTGACCTCCTCTTTGACTTGTTTCTCTTGGAAATACTCATCCAACTCTTCAGTCTCTTCTCGCTTTCCCAGGATTTTTAAGATCAGTTATTTAGCAACTTTCATCACCATGTTTGCTAAGGCCTTAGAGCTTGTGTCTTCCTCTTTCTCCATATGCTTCCTACCTAGAAGTCCTGCCTGGTCACGACTCCTCTTGTTCTGGAAAAGTATTCCAAGCTGCTCTTGTCCTCCTTTTCCTTCTTTAGTTGTTCCTCCCATGTAGCTGTTTCTCATCAAGTCCAACTCGTTCTTTTCAAGCCAGCACTTTTGAGGTCTTAGTCATCTGCCACACGATAAAACTTACCCCTTTCTAACTCTTCTCCCTCAGAGCCCCATTTCTACCTCTGTCTTTGCAACCCCTCTGTCAGCACTCGCAACCTTAGAGCTGTCTTTTAAGCAGCTTTCTGATTTTAGTGTTCTTGCTCTACCTGCTTAGACTCCCTGCACTAAAGGTTTGGCAGGGGCAATGCACAAGCCAGAACTTTATTTTATGCTGAGATACTTAAAAGTCCCCCCTCACTTCCTGATGACTTTTCCCCTTAAAATGCAAAGGTGCAAGTTCACTTTTCCTTTCCCATGTTGACGCCTTTTTTTAATGCTTGAGACAAGTGGTATTCCTCTACCAAACACTCCGCGTTTCCTCCTTTTCCCCTCTTACTCCATTCAACTTGTGAGGAATTTGCTGCGCGCTTCCTTTTGGAGGTCCAAAAGCTACACAACACTAATGTAGCGTTGGACTCGTCATAGGTTGGCAGCAGTGAAATGCCTTTCAGTATTCAGTAGGTTTAACTGGCTGCTTTAGCACCACCTGCTCTCCAACCCGGTCTACTTATATACCACAATTTATTTTTGTACTAATGGCAAAATACACTGAAAAATAAATTGTGTGCTTTTCATCTACAGTTATTTCCTTGAAAAGATGGCCTTGGAAGAGAACCCTGAGTGGGTCTTTACCTATGAATCACTGTCTGCAAAGAATCTGTAGCTCCAACTGCTAATCCCAGTACATGGAGGAGAGGAATTCTTGCATGTGTGCATTTGTATAGGCAGAGAAACATTGACGCTTGCATCTGCCTTTGATTCAAGAAAAGGGCAAAAAGAAGCAATATCACTTTACACAGACAGGAGACAGTTCCAAACCATGTTACATTTTGTACGATAATGGTTTTGAAAGATGACTCATTCAAGCTTGTCAAATTAGCCATTACATTTGCATAGCTCTTATGGGAACTGTTTGAGCTAGCACAGAAAGTGAAAAAGCAACACGCACATGCACCAGAAGAAATTTTAATGGGATTGCTCTTTGCGTTTCATCTTTAGCACTTAAACTGTCTTTGTTTCCCATCAGAGAGGCAAAGGGACAGGTACAAAACGTGAGTAAAACAACTCTCCCAAACAAGTCCTTTGGAGCACATTGGAGATTGGAAGACATTTTGGCAAACTTCATTTTATGTCACATGTGTGCAATTAAATAGCCGCTTTCTGACAAAGGAGGAGAAGTTTATTCAGGACACAAGCGCGCTGACTGCCCAATCGCTCAAACACTTGTATGAGATTCTTTACACGTCCAAGCCGTAGCATCGGGTCTTGGCGCTGTGAGTCTGGGCTCTGCAGTCAGCACATAAATTATCGTCCCCAGTGGACAGCAGCTTTCTGCCAAGGCTGAAGCTGAGGGGTTTGGGGCTTTTTGAAGCCAGATGTCTCTGTAATCCTTGATTCCTGTTAACCTCTTCACTTAAGTGTCTTTGGAATGATGAGAAAAGTTTTCCTAACCAAGATGACAAATTGGCAATAATTGGGCCACATGAAAAGTGGGCATGGGGGGGGGGGTGGGGGTGAGCAAGGTGGGTGGCTGTCTTGCTGAGTTCTTTCACTCAAGCCTGAGCGTTAACATGTAGATCTAGATCAGTCAGTTCTTTGCCTGAGTTACTGCCTCAAGAAGATCCCGTTTGGCATCATTCCTGCATCCACCATGGTGCAATGGATCCCCAGGAGCTCTCGCACACTGGGAAGGCCACATGTGCATTGAGTTTCCTGGGATGAGGTTGGTCTGGATCTGGCGCACTCAGCTGTCTGTGCAAAGACTCCCAATGACTTTGCTGGAAATTAGCTCCAAGGTAGAGTGTGATGCTTCGCACAGAAACTCTGCCTCATGCTATCTGCGTGTCTTGTCATGCAAGCTTTAGCTATGAAGTCGGTGTTTGAAACCCGTTATAATTAGCTTCGGTTCCACACTGAGTCTTGGTACAAATAACAAGCAGAAGAAACAGAATTTTTTCATCATGTCTTGGCATCTGTCTCTCTCTCTGTCTTATTCCCAATCTCAATACTTGTAACAGTTTGGGTTTTTCTTCTTCTTTTTTTCATTTCAACCATGACTTGAAAAGATTAAAGCCTGACGTTACTACTTAAAAAAAGGGACCTCTTCCAACAGGGTATCCTGCAGAATGCAAGTGGGAAGGAGCAGTGGGTGACTGAAGCTTTTTGAAACAACAGCCTTAATACTTGGTGCTTGCATTGCACACAGCGTTTTGCCTGAGGATGCCAGGGGCTGGATTCTCTCCCCCTCACTCCTGCTTTTGTCCATGACTAAACCTCAGAAGGACGACTTGCAGAGCAAGGCAGCAGGTGGAGGCTGCCAGGCTGTTAAATTTTGTGACTTTCTTATTTAATGAAAATCTTGGTCCATTTGAGACTTTTTATAGTATGCATTCATATATATGTAATATGTCACTCATTTTTATGTCTTTTTAGTGTGGCTGCTTTGCTTAACCTAACACAGAATAAGGTTTGACTGGTTTATGGTAGGCAATCATGAGAGCAATGGACTCTGTGGAAGAGAGGGATCTGTTCTGGTGGAGCAGTGGAGAGAGGTGACCAAGCGATCCAGGGCTGAAGGAGACTGAGCTGCCCCAGCTGACCTTTCAACTGGGGCGGTGATCTACCCAGGTCACAGCCCTACCAAAGACTTCTTGTGTGACCACCACTTGAAAGAACTTGATGGAGGAGCTCTGGCAACTTTAGTTCCTGCCATCTGAGATCTCACTGACCCTTGCAGTGTCCCTTGTCTTTCTGCCAAGGATTGCTATCCAAGTAGCAAGTGCAGCAGGCATATTAGCATAGAAAGCAGCTGATTCAAGGGCAGTGCCTCTGCGTTAGCCCTTGGTGCAAACTGGCAGTGATTGATACTCCTCCAGCTATATCAGTTAAGGTCAAGTGCGAGCTATCGTGCAGCAACAGGGCTGGGGAATGAATCTCAACTCCCTTCCCGTCATTCTCTGACTTGAAGTGCTGGTGTTCAAAAGCTGTCTGGCTCCCTGGCGTATTTCCAGTTCTCCTTCTATAGACTTGCCAGCATCATGATGGGATACATGACTGAGCAGACCCCTCTGCAAGAGCCAGAAGGCAATCTTTTGTTCACCACTGATATAATTTGCACAGAAGCCTCTCATATTTTTCCTGCTTTCTCCTGCTTAGCAAACAGGGGGTCTTTTGCTTCAGGTTTCCCTCTGACACCAAATTTTTTTGCCTTAGCAGTGGAGGGGCTCTCAGCCACCATCCCAGCAAAAGTGGGGAGCAATGTGGAAGAGCTGAGGAACAATGGCAGTGTTTCAGAAAGATGCTGCTGCTGCCCAGTCATTTGCATATTTATATATTTCCCCTTTTATATTTACATACAGTATTTAAATTACATCCCTCCCCCTACCACAGATCTTCATTTTAGATACAGAGCTTTAATGAAGTTGCTTTTCTAGAAGGAAAAAAATATGTGCACATGCAAACCTACTGTGAGAGGAGGAAGACTCATCAGCAAGAGGAAGAACAGGTTTTGTAATCTGCTATAAAACCGGGCAAAACCACTGATGACTTCCAGCAGCACGTGGCTTTGCTACAAAGGCAGAGTTTTATACCCACCTTGCCCCACTGCGGGTCGGTTTTACAGAGCCACATGCTTTACACAGCTCTGTGCTGCTGCACTGCCTCTGCTGCAGCCTCAGGTTCGCTCCAAATATCCCCTTTGCCCACCAGGAAAGCCATCAGGCTAATTCATGTAGTCACGCTATTTAGACCTTGAACAATTTTTCTCAGCTACGGTTATGTACAAGGTCTAAATATTTTCCTTGTGAAGCACAAACACCTTTTACCCTTCTGCTTATGCACCCTCTTGAGGAGCTCACATGAGAACCTTTAATCAGCACCATATTTTGAGGACAGTCTCTTTTCTTTTCTATTTATTTCTTTTTCTCTCTCTTTTTTTCTTTTTTTTCAGTTTTGTTTTGGTTTTTTTTCCCAGAAAAACAAGCAGTGTCTGGTCTACGCTCACATTTTTATTTTCATGTTGCTGTTGACACATAGGATCCTGACAAGCCAAGTTGTATTAATTTCTTTGATTGGCACAAAAAGTAAATTTGCAGCTCGCGTTTCGTTCCCAGTCTCCTGTTCTGAATTTCAGCCCTTCATGGAGTAGATACAGCCGGAAGAAATTGGCGGACTGTGTTTGCTTCATGAAAGCTGGGCTGTTTATCTCATACTTATTCTTCCGTTTGTTCTTATTTTCCCCAAAAAAATAATTACAGATCACCTGGGCTGAGGGGGGTAAAAAAAAAAAAAAAAAAAAAAAGAAGGGAAAAAAACCAACTTCATTTTCAGAAGAGGGCTTTTTTCTGCATTTCAAAGAAAACAGACATTGCAGCAACTGTGGGTTTCCTCAGACCCTGGAGATTGTGGTGACCTTTGAGACAGATTGTGGGCCATCAGAAGCTAAATATGCTTACTTTGGTTAGCTTGACATGAGTTACAACTCTGGAATGCTGAGGTCCATGTTCATGATATATTTAGGTATAACGAAGGGTTATAACATAAAATTAGATCAACAGATTGCTATCTGGCAAAACGAAGGCTGAGAAATTATACATGCCACAATGTAATGGAGTTACAGTCAAAACCTGGTAGCTCACTTGCCCACAACTACAAAATCTGCAATATTTTAAACTCTTTCTCCAAACCCTTCCTCGCTTCCCAGTAGATCTGCAGAGATTTGAAATAGCACATCCCAACACATCCCTGAGCCAGGCAGGGATGCAGTGCTGAGCCTGCGCTTCAGTCACCCTCCGTGGCTGGCCTCCAGCTGCTTCCACTCCTCATGAATGCATCCATCATCATACTGGCATGAAGAAGAAAAAAGAAGAAAAAATCTCCCTAATCATCCAGTACACTGGAATATAAACTGGGAATCTGCCAGTCAGGTGTCCTAACGTTTAGGCACTAAATAAATGTTGGCGTTACTCCACTGAAGATTTGTGAATATGCAAACACATTGATTAAGTTTTTCTTTGGCATATTAGATCTTTGGTGTGTATGAGTTCATTCTGAATCTATCAGTGCACTGGCTCTCATTTGCACTTGGACTATATCTGGTGACCACTGTAACCTGTCCAAGGATGACCACCGTGGTCCCATGCCACAGGAGCAGGCAAATCTAAACTGTAAGGGTTGTTTCATTTTACATCTACAGGAAGCAGAGATAGGTCTCAGCCTGAATCTGAGCATGATTACGATTTCGAAAGTCTGTTTCATGCTCATGCCCAGCATCTGCTTGGGCTGAGCCTTAGCAGGAATACATTATTCTCCTTGGATTGGGAAGGTGCTAATGTTTTCCTGAGCAGCTGTGACTGCAATACCTTTCCAAGGAGCACCAATTCTGATCCTTATATCTTGGAAATCAATGTTCTTCCACATACTCCTGATGAAAAGTGAGCACTTGGGTGATTTAGCACTTCAGGTCAACAAATTGGGCGGTTGCTCTTAATTATATTGTCATTATCCCAACACATGCTAGAAGCCTCAGACGGGACCGCAGACCCCATTTTGTCAGGTAGTGTAACAATGCAGGCTAAAAAATTGATCTTTACCTTCCTATTTTGTAATTCAGCTGTATTTATTGCACTGCCTCCGGCATCTTCATATGTTGGCAAAAATCCCCAAGAACAAAGCACAGAGCAGCGTCACAGCTGGGAATCTTCATTCTCCTTTATCAGAAGTTTTCATACAGAAACAAGTAAGGAAAATATCTCGCATGACATACAGAAGCATCCTTCTTGAGTGATTCATTTTTCAGCAGGAAGAAAGGGAAAAAAGACATCCAGCTTGAGTTCACTTTTCTTCCTGCAGTGCACAGATGGGTCTTTGAATGTGGCAAAACGTGTTCACCATGCTCAGCTCCGGTGTTTGCCAGAACAAAACTAGATTTTGGCGTCTGGGTGGAGGAATGACAGGAATTGGGGGCAGAATTTCTTGTCACAGGCAGAGCAGTGTGACTCTGTTTGCTCTGGCAAGCTGCCCTTTTATTTATATGAACTTGCAGCCGTTTTTCACTGTGCAGGGCCATCCCCTAGAGAGTCTATTTCAGAAGGAAATCTGTCTAAACTTTGATGAAAACTGTCATGTTACCTCCCTCTCCTAATTTGCCTTGGGTATATGGGCCACATGAAAAATGCAGCCACCCAGAAAACGGTGAGAAGAAATCCACCCACTGATAAAAAACCTGTTCAGTAGTTTATTTTTTTGCACTTCACATCTCTCCAGGTTGCCACCTACGCAAGCCAGGCAGCAGTAAAGCCATTTGCCAGCAAACAGGGCTGGGGCCACCTAATCAACCATTTCTATAGCCATTTGGGCTCCCAGTTTGGCTGGAAAATCAGTTTTCAACAAGTTAACTAAGTAGAGCTACCACACAGCAGCCATAAATAAGCCCTTGCCGCTGTGGCCATCTGCTGCTGAAGGCCACTGAACAATAGCTATTTTCAGGAAAATGTTCAGCTTCTTATTGGTAATACCTCTAACCAAAGCCAAGCCAATAGGGAGATCATATGTTGGTTGGTGGGTGGCCTTAATGATTTTACCATAAAAGTAATTCCAAAAATACATGTATCGGGCGCTCCAGCTAATCCCATAGCTAGCTTTGTCATGTATGAACCAATATAGTAACCAGGCAGCTATTAGTGGTACAGCAGCAGCATTAAAGCTACTAAAACTGTCCTGGCCCGACGGCCGGTGTGGTGCCCCTGTTTAAAGTCACACGGGAAGCTCCATTTTTATGCCGTTTCCAACATTACCTCCTCTCCGAGAGAAAGCCAAGGAGACTGCGTGTGCTCTGCGTTCACAGAATGGTATCTGGAGTCCTTTCCCCCAGGGTACACGGTCAGCCCCCTCACTGCAGGGGTGTTGCCATGTAGAGATGGGTTTTCTACAGCTCTCCTGTACCTTTGGATCTTTATGGAGAATTCTGAGGTTCGCAGACTTTCAGGACAAAAAGGGACACGAAGATCCATGTTAGTAACAGCTGTGGGAAGCCCCCATGGGGACCCTGGCCCAAAGGGTGAGCACAACTTGTAGGATAGCATCTAATCCTGTTTCCAAATGGCTCTCCCGTGACTGCTTTCTTGTCCTCTTTGATCTTTTGGCATTCCCCAATTTATCTTTCTCTTACCGTGTTGTCTCCTCAGCACGTCACTGACCTGGTTCCCCGCGTATTAGGGAAAATTAAGAAACCTATTTATTGAAGACACTTGTATGAATCCAACCAAGTCACAGAGAAAACAGCAAGAACACCATGAAATACGGAAGGGTTTATCTCCATTACTTACGCACACCCCAGATGAAGGTTGCTAGGGCTGAGAAGGGTACGTGTACATTTGGTTCCACTGTTTGCAAAGGCTCATTCCAAACAACCCATGAGAGGGACCTGAAATGTGTGGCAAATCCTGAAATACACCTAATTTTCAGTATTATTGAGCAAGATACCCAACTGTCATGATTTGCAGGGTAATAAAGTGCTGCAAGGCACCATAAACACAAACCCAGGGTGAAAAGCTGGCCAGTACCAGCTATTAACAGCATGTGGTGGGCTTTCTGTCATTGCAGAGACATTTCTGAGATGGAGCAGCCCTTCAAAACAGCTGCTTCTACCTCCCTGTCCTTATACTTCAGAGTTACAGCACTCTTTCACACACTTCTATAGGTAGCCCAAATGATTGCCTGCGTGCCCCCGGGACAAGGCAGCTGGCCCAAGCTGGGTCACTGGAGGAGCTGTGCAATCACCCTCGGAGCAGGACGGGAAGCCCACGGGCTGGTGCTGACCTTGGGGCACATGGTACCACGAGCAGCTAGCAGGGCTTAAGCACAAATCCAGAAAGCATTGCTTGGGTCACACCTGGTGCTAGTCGTTGCCACAGGATATCAGAGAGCAGACATGGCTTGAAAAAGAGTTTAGAGAAATCCCCACGGGACGTATCCATCAGTGACCATGAACAGCAGTGACATGCATGCAGCCTCCAGATGAGGAAATCCCTGCACTGGTACTAGCCATAAACTGGGTGAATATTTAAGATGCTGCTCTTAGTTTTCCTTTTTTTGTGGTATTTCCCTTAGCGCCTGTTACCGGTCCTGTCAGAGGAAGAAAACATAATCCTGAGTGGCCATTCGTACACTTTTTCACATGGCCAAATGCTTTGAGCCTTAAATTTGCGGTCGTGGCTAGTAGGAAGAA
The DNA here is from genome assembly GCF_023638135.1 of Falco biarmicus. Lineage (NCBI taxonomy): Eukaryota > Metazoa > Chordata > Aves > Falconiformes > Falconidae > Falco > Falco biarmicus. Next base: position 4,366,485 of record NC_079302.1, on the reverse strand, counting down.
GGATTGGGGCTAGAGGCACTGGGCAACATCTGCTAAGGCAGCGTGTGGGCAGAGCGTTCCCCTCTGCACCTGGGCATGGCTGTACCCGGGGCACCCCAGAAACCCTCAAGTGAGTGTGTGCACTCCCGCTTCCAAAAAAATTGTTTTCCTAAACCTTGAGGGAGTTGAAAACTCTTTGCCCTCCCCTATCACATAATCCAAATGGACCTTCAATGCTGTGAGCACCCATCAATTTTAGAACAAATGAAGGGGAAAGAGGATGTTGCACTGGAGCCCAGGTGATGCCTGGAAGCAAGAAACGATATTGATGCTTGTAGCTGTGCTGTGCGTCGAGTGCACCGGGTATCTCCTGCTCCTACAGCGTCTTCACCTCCAGTTTTGCCTTCACCCGCAAAGTAACCTCGGTACTGCAGTTTTCCTCGTCCTTCCTGACATTTTGCCGTTTTAAAAGCCATGGGGATATTGCAAATAGTGACTTAATATTTAACAAGGCAGTTGGCTAGTTTAAAGGGATATATGTGTATGCATGTGTGTGTGTATATATATATATATTATTTTTTTTGTGGAAGGTCTATCGTTCTGTTTCTAATAGGCAAGGTACTTGAGGCACATGCATGTGCACAGGGACAATACTCTCATTTTTCTTCTGAGATACATTTTTCTGTCATTTGTGTAACCTTTCTTTTCAGTTTGTTAATCAATTATACTCCAGGCTTCATCAGAGGGGTCTAAAGTGTAACAGCAGCCGCTATTGTTACAAGGCAAAGAACAAATTGATTGATGGTGGGTAATCAAAGTAATATAGAGACTTGGCATGGGTAATATTTACTTTACATCCGTCACTTAAGACATTTTACTGCCAATCAGTGCCTTCAGAAGGCTGGCTGGAACAATAGAGGTCTTTCTACTTAATTCCTCCTATTGACTAGGGCTTACACTGACAAAGTTCACTTGCTATGTAATCCTCAAGGCATGCACTCGCTGCTGCAGCCAAGTTTTTAGATATATATCCCCCTGTGTCAATGAATTGGAAAAAAGCAGCTCTTTGGAGCCAAAGCATTGAAGGTGGTCCCTGAAACAGAGCCCATGACAGTGTACAATTGGCGTGTCGGCTTTGGAGGTGTCAAAGTGATAGGAGCGCTTACAGGAACCCTCCCTGCAGCTGCTGGAGATGTGAAAGGCCTTTGATGGTTCACTGGTGACCACTGTTTGCAGGTCAAGTCTGGCCAGGAAGATCCTATGCAATAACAAATGTGAGGGGCGTTGGTGGGAAGCAGGAGGAGGGGTTCGTTTTTCTCCATTTCTTTTCTTTTTTGGGTCTTCTTTCCTTTTTCTTTTTTGTTGGTCCTGCTCACTGCGGAGACTGATATTTGCAAGATGACTCAGAAAAGCCACAGACCAGGACTGGCGTGGGGGAGCAAGAAAACTATGAAAAGTGCCTTGTGGGCTTCCTGCAATAGTTGGAGCCCCGTGCTGTTGTGACATGCCCAGCACCATAGCAGAGGGGTGCCAGACATCTGAGTGTCATCTCAGGCATCGCTGGGGGGAAGGTGGGGACACCAAGCTGCTTTCACTCTTCCCCATTAAGGTGAGGAGTGCGGTGAGAACAGGAAAGGGTGAAAATGCCCCTTTCAGCTAGAAGCCATTTGTACCTACAGTGCATCCAGCTTTCAGGCTCACACTTCCCTGACCTGGAAAATGAGGACACCTGAATTAGCATTTTGGGAGGGTGGGACTGCAAGGCAAGACTCATTTGTGTTTAGGCTGGTACCTGATCAAAGTCTGCAGGAATTGAATGGAAAGGCTCTTTTAAACCAGCATTTCAGGTTTTTGAACCTTTTTTCAGCTTTGAAAAGCTCTTGCAGATAACAGATTTCAGGTTATTCTCCAAAATATCAAAAGAAATGAACTTTTGGCGCATTTACAGCCTTAACACAGCCACAACCTTCTCCCATTCCACTTTAAAAAACATCTTTTTTCTGGTTTTGTTCACAGCCCCACTGGACATCCATCCACAGGGATGCACATTTGGCTTGTAGCTGGTGCTGACTCAGTTTCCCAGTGCTCTTGGCTCTTCACTCCGGTGGTTCAGCTTTTGGGTTAAACACCAGGTGGGGAGCCTTTGGTCACAGGCTCTACAGCTGCTTCTCTTACACAGCAAAATCACATCTCTGCCTTCCTTACAACACACACTAAGCCGCTATAGCCCACTTCTGCTGAGGACTTATCAGTCAGATTGCAATATTTTAGTAACTATTAAATTCAATCAAAGATGCCACAGAATTTTCATACATTAAACACCAGAGAGCCAGCGTTGTTATACTGGAGGTTTCTCTTATTGGCAGCTTTCTGTCTCACAAATGGCATTTTTTTCTATGAGCAGCATCTTGACTCACAACAAATATCTTCAAGAGAGTTGAAAGTGAAGCACCAGTGGGGTTCCCTGGGTTTCAAGACCCTCTGCTCCAAAGAGATTTTTTTTCTTTTTTTTCTTTTTTCTTATTTCCCCCCCCCCTTTTTTTTTGAAAGGGTGCTGGGGAAGAAAGAAAAAAATAACCTGGGTCTCTGCCAAAATAACTAGCTAACTTCCAAGACAAGTCTGTCAGTAAAGCTCACTCTGGAATTTCCTCTACATATACTGGAGGGTTCAATTTTTCCATAAAACCCGGTATTATGTAAGGGGCACTGACAAATGTTTCCAGTTGGACCCTGAGATTGCAAACGCATTTGTGGAGGGCTGACAAGAGATAACAACCCAGATCCCCAAATCTGGTGACTCCTGGAGTCACCCTGGAGTCAGAGCACACTTCCAACAAATAGTTCTTCTTCTCCATGAATCAAAAAAAAAAAAAACAAAACCCAGAATTAAGGGCCTGAGATTTAACCAGTCCACTTTAGATTGTAATAGAGACAAATAGGGCTCAATTGGATCTGTGTGTCATTGGTGTGTAAATGAGACCAGAGTGACAGAGCACGGTTATCGCAGCACTGGGCTCTTGCAGCTCTCCCCCAGCACCTGCAGCCCAGGAGCACATAGTTCACGACACAAACGTGATTGTTCTGAAATGTCCCCGAATATTGCATATCTGCGTCCAGCAGGGATTTCAGTGTCAGCACATTTTTCAGCTTTCACTGAGGGCTTGGAATGGCAGAGGGTGTTTCAAGGTCAAGGCTGGGAGACATTGGCAGAGCTCTGCGTGGGAAAGCTTGACATTGCGATATGTCTGGCTATAACCATTGCAGTCAGACTGACCTCCCCAGGAAGAAAATGCATCTTGTAATTAAGCAGGGGAAAGTAAAAGTAAACTGGCATCTAAGTTGGCAGCTAAGAAAAAGTCCAACGCGTAATCATATATGCATATATATAGACACACATGCCATCTCTTCCCTAAAAACCACACATACATGGTTAGACTCAATGATCTTAACAGTCTTTTCCAAGCTAAATGAGTCTGTGATCTGATGATATATAAGCATCAATATGGTTTGCAAAAATGGAAGTGATATAGATAGATTTGAAACAGTAGGATAGCTGTCTATGATTCTTTTCTCCCTTTCTTGAGGAACCGCAGCATTAGCTGAAAGTCTGGAAAGGCCAGAGTTGGAAACGTTTTTGTACATATTCATTAAAGACATGGACAGAAACGTTCATTACTGCATTACTTTGATGCAGCTGATGGCTTGAATGTAGCTCAAGACAGGTTGCAGCAATGCACAGCAGCACCTGGGTATATCTTCGATGTGTCTGTCATTTGCAAAATGCATGTCATTTGCCACCTCCACAGCCCATTTTTGCTGGGAATCCCTCAGGGTTTGCAATCCCACTATGCCTTCACGAGAAGCTCTGGTAGGGAACTCCCATGGGAGCTATGGACATGGTGGGGACTGCACAGTGGTGGCTGGGGCAGCCCAGCACGCTGCCATCAGCTAACGAAGCAGTGGGCTGCAGTGATGCAAGCTGAACAGAAAGGAAATACAAGTGTGCTTGGAAAAGTGCAGGAGCAGCTCATGCAGCTGCTTCAGGCTCCTGTTGCTAGCCCACAGCCTGCTTCAGGCACTGCCCTCAGGCAGCGCTCTGCTGGTTAAAACAGAAATGTGAGCAAAATGCTGGTTTTCATCATGCATCATTGCAGTCCCTAAACATGGGCTCTTGTGTCTCACAGGCAGGGCTGTGAGTTGGGATGCCCTGCAATTCCCACTTCCCAAAGCACCAGACTCAGACCTGGTGTGTAATTTATTCCAGCATAGGAAATCCTGCAAAAAATGATCGATTCCCTCCATCCCCCAAGGCTGAACACGTTCCCTGGGCCCAGCACCAGGCATATTGCTCGTGCAAGCTCAGCCTGAGCTCTGGCTGCCACAAACCGTACTGACCCCAGAGACTTCGAACCACTCTTGGGCAAAGCCGCCTGTCTCCTCCTCTGGCTGGTTCCACCACCTGCAGGGATGCTACCTTAGCTGGCAGCTGCCGGGGCTTCCAGGCTCACCCACACCCTGCCAAATGTGCTTTAATCTGCCATACTCTCCAATATTTCCAGTGTCAGCCCAGGGTGAGCAACACAGCAAGGGGATCGTGTGGACAGGGAGCTCTTTTGGCATGACGCTGGAGACCTTCCCATGACACAGCGCAGACTGGGTCTGCACCACTTACTTCCAGCGAGTTCAAGGGAAGGAAAGGGTGAAGTGAGCTGCATGGCTGATAGGTAAAAGGTAAAAGTTCACAAGTCCACACGCACACGTGCCGAATACTTCATGAACTTGGAGGGATACGGTTTCAGATCGCAGGGCTGGAATGCAGCCCTGGCTGCAAGGGCTGGGAGCAGGAGGGATGAGGGGGTGACAGAGACGGGCGTTCACACGAGCGCCTTGCACCCACAGGAGATGGGGGGAAAAACGGAGAAAAAGGGGGCTGTTGGGGTGAGGTGATGCCGTTCGGGTGATTCCCCCGGAGGGAGGGGAAGAAGAGCTGAGGCAATGCTGCAGGCTACGCTTGCTCCAGCTCCCGCTCCGGTTCTGGTGGTTTTATTGATCCCACAGGGAGCAGACCTGAGCCTTTCCTGTCTGAACCTACCTGGAAGTCCTGGCCACATACCTGCTCCTTGTAGGTTGCTTAGCCAGCTGATTCTAGTTAAAAATTCAATAGCCATTTCTTCCCCCTGAATAAATAATAGTAATTCATATGGTCATAAACGATTTTTTCCCCCCCCCTCAGAAAGCTCTCCTTGATATTCAGCCACTGGTTGTCAAACAGAGGCTTGTTTCCTTTCCTGTTAATAAGTACCGTCTCTTTTTTTTTTTTTTTTTTTTTTTTTTAACCAGACTTTTTGGAGCATTACATCAGCGTACACACAGTTATGTCAAGGCTGGATGGAGATAATTCACATCCTGTCAGGTCTGACATAAGAGAGTGGGCTACCTTCCAGCAGGGTAAAATATGAAAGGGAAAGTAAAATGGGTCCATTCTAGTGTAAATGAGGGCTAGTGAATACCGGACATATGGATTTGGGAGGTAATTGAGGAAGAAGGTTTCGTGTTTAACTTCTGCTCGCTTTCTGCTCCCCTTCACCTCTACCCATTATCCCTTAAAAGCTTCGTGTCACGACCATTTGCCATCTCAATACCCACAAGGAGTTACAGCTCGTGTCGTGCCTCATCCGTCACTGAACACGTCTGGATACTGTTTTGCTAGTTCATTGCAAAACGGGAAGACAAGGTGAAAGTCACCTAAAAATGATCAGAGCCAAAAGTTGTGACCCAGAAATGGCAAGATGAAAATGGGTGGTCAGAAGGAACGTTCAGCGTTTCCTCCAAGCCCTGCAGCCACCACGGCTCCCCGGGCCATGCAGGACCACACGTTGTCACCCTCACCATTTGGAAGCCTTTTTAATTTTTAATTTGAGCCTTGCTTGCTGTAATGCAATCCCATTCTTTCTTGACCCATCACCCCATGGATATAGATACCCTTCCATTCTCTCTGCAGCAGTTTTTAGGTACTCAGACTTAAAAAACTGCTAGTATGGAAAATAGCCCAATTATAGTCCCATCTTAATTAATGGGCACCTAGTGCTGTTTTAATCAACATTCAGCATGAGACTGAAGCCTGAAATTTGCTTTTACTCCACAGTTGCCAGAAAAAGGCAACCAGCAACTGTAATTTCAGATTCTGTTGCCCATGTTTGTCCCTTGGGGCTCTGCCCGGCTCTGCAATTAAAATAAAAAAGGACCTAAAAATCACACTTTATAAAAGTGAATGTAACTTTGCATCAGGACAGTTTTAAATACGAGCTGCAATTACTTGAAATAAAATCATTTTGAGGAGAGATGACATTGTTATTTAATGAGTGGGATTTCTGTTCTGATCTCCTCTAAGATCTCCACTGCGTTCGTGAAAAATCAGTGACAACTTAAGCATCTGAGCAGATTTACTCTGGATTTACTGTAAGTAAGGGAGAAGCAATATTGCATATGTATCTCAGCTATAGCTGGCAACGCAGAATAGATTTAGTAAGTGCTCTACATTTGGCCCCGAATTACTACTATGTGACAAATTTTGAGGGTGTATGAAACACAGGAGCAGCTTTAAAATGAATGATCTTGCAAGTTATTTCTATTTCATGCTTGTACTACAAACTCTTCAGAGCCCTTCACATCCATTTGGTTTCTGATTTTTAATGAAGCCATCATAAACCCAGAGCAAATTGAGTCCAAGGAATTCCAATAAAGACTTTAGAAAAAAAGCCTCCAACATGCTATATCTGAAATGACAAGTGTGTTATTACAATCAAATGCAGGCTGACTAATGTTTATTTGGGGTTAGGGAAAAATGGGGTTTAATTCATGACAGCTGATTTTTTTTTTTTAGGGATAATGATTATTTACCTGTCTGAATCAAATTATGTTGTTTGAATCTGATGTTAAGGACGAGGGAAAGGCAGAATGTAACTGAGAATGGTTATCCTTCCATTTTAACATAAAAATAGTTAAACAAAGAGCCATGTATTTAGGAATGAAAGCAAGACTATGTCATTACGTGAGAAATGTGCAGAATGAAGTAAAGGCGATGGAAGCGTGTTTTTTGTGTGTGCTGCACATAGGGGTTTTTCATTGTGGAACTTTTCACTACCTCATTTCAGGCACTTTATTGCTCCTCCAATTTCATTTTCTGTGTAATTTGACAAAATTACAAGTTCCTCCCCGCCCAAAGATGTCTTTTCTTTGAAACTGTAAATGTCTAATTTCAAACTCCAGCTTCATAATGCACCTTTAAAACAAATTGAACCCATATTGCCACAGCTAAGGAGTTATGTTGAAAAGGAATGAAGGTTTCTTGTAGAAGGTTTTGTGTCTGTTCTTGTACCAAAAAACAAGTAGGCTCCATGTCTCATGATTTTGCTGTTTACCACCACAGGCTCACTCTCTGCTATGCATTAACTTGCCCCTTAAGATAATCCTTTTTATTAGGATTAAGCTTTCACACCTCCAGTGCTAGGGTACATCGTGACACAGCAAGCATAAATTTTTCATGAAAGGTACAGAAAAAGTCAGTCTCACTCATTCTGTTTATTCGGCAATGCTCAGCTATGAGCCATCGTGAACTATTCCTAGAAATTCTGTTTGCAGAAAATGCTGCTTTCATTGCTAAAGCAAATGTATTTGAAACATTAATGAGCGGGGAGAAAAATCTTTCCAAGAAATCCCCGTGTTTGGGGGTGCAGGACCATCATCTTCTTGCGCCGATGAGAGGCAGTATATTTATTTCCAAACCTGCTGTCAGAGGTGGGTACTGGTCTCTTGCTCCAAACAGGGTTTTGGGGGAGCCACGAGCCAACACATCATGTGTGACCACAATTAATGTTGCTGATGCTGTTACTAGTGTGCCTATAGTTTAAATGCAATCGACAAACCTTTTTTTTTTTTTTTTTTTTCCCAAAAGGCAGGGGGGAAATGTGTTACAGAGGTGGTCTTAATCAGGTAGAACACAGTCCTTGATGGCGTTCGGTGCTTGGGAAAGTGCTCAGGTCTGCTTCCAGTTTTTGGGCTGACTGGCTGACCTCTGGATGCACACGGGGTGGTCTGCCCACCCCACCCCACCCCCCCGGTGCTCAGAGACCTTATCCTGACACTTTCTTCCTTATTTCAGCGCCTCTCGTTTGGGTCTCAATGGATGTGATACAGCAGGAAGCAGAGCCTGGGAGTTCATAGAGGGATTTTCCCCTCGTTCCCAGACGCTTCTTGCCATTAAATGGTCTGTAGCCTCTAAAATGGCTGTGGATTTACATACCATTAAATTACACTGGGTGTGGATAATTTAAAAAATTGTGGAGTGAAGTGTAAATCTGTAACAGCAAAAATGAAAACACTACAGCACCTGCTTGGGAAATTATTATTTAAGTCAAGGGCATAGAAACTATGCTGATGTTATTGGCTAATCCAGCAGTATCCTGCCAGTGGGATTAGCCACAGTTCACCAGCAGATAAAAATTAAAGTGATCCCAACTGGCATCCGGATGCCTTGTGTCAAGTGGAAGCCCATTGTAATTACAAGAGACAGTGAAAAGAAAGATTTCATTTCATCTAGCAAAGGACCAGCGTAAGATCAGTGTCCTGGGGGAGTTAGTTATTTGCTTTTAGGCATCCATAAAAATTTAGAATTAGTGCTAAGAGCACTTATTCATACCTTTCTTCCCTCCCCCGAATAACTGTAAAAGCTTCAAACCTGTATTTTACGCCCTCAGAAATGAATCTGCAACAGGTTCATAGGTCAGTCTGCAAGATTTGAGGTGATTTTTTGAACTTTGAACAAGTTACAAATACTTCCTAGAACAGCAAATGCAATAAATATCTCAGCAGAAGAAATTTCTTTGACTTCTTTCCCTGGATGAAATCCAGGGATGGAAGTGGGGCCAGAACCGTTACATGATGAAGGGGAATTTAAAAAGTCAGCTTCGAGAACCTCAGCAGAAAGCTCATTTCAGGCTTCGTGTGAGTTTTTGATGAACATTTACAACGTCTTGAACCATTTTGCTCATCCCTACTAAATACAGGTTGCATCTGTTAAGTCAGTCAGCAAGGAGCCGCTGTAAATGTGAAAACCAGAAAAGCCTCTGCTGAAGTTCTGAAAGCGTTTCTCCTTATTTATCACCAGAGGTGAAACTGAAAGCTTGTTTTCCTTCTGTCTGGAAATGTCACCTACAAGATCTTCTAAATCCTCCATCCTTAGCACTTTGAGTTTCCATTTGATTGGAAATTTGTCCCGAAGCTCAGCGGGGTGGGCTGGGAGGCAATGGCCAGCTAGCTTGTCTCCCGTGACAGATAGCCCTTTTAGAGGCAATGGATTTATATCCCTTATTTATGAATAACGAAAGTGAGAGTAACGATGAAGGGGGAATGACATATTTTTCCTTGACATACTTTGTCACCCAGAGCTGTTAGAGCTCTAAGCAGTCAGATTTGTTTAGGCCTGCAAAGTGAGTGATGTGCCCTTTTCTCCGAGGTAAAGAGATATTTGTAGTGGCGTGAAGCAAGCTGGGAACATTTCTTGTAAGATCGCCCAAAGGAAATAGCACCATGCACAACTGACTTCTTGTATAGAAGACTATATTAAAATAAAAAACAAAAAAAAAAAGAGAAGGGAAAAAAAAAACCCTTAAAAGTATATTTATAAAAAAAGAGGGGGAGGGGGGGAAAGACGACATATTTCAACCCTTGTTGAAACGCCTGAAAAATTTCCGTGTGACACTAAATGATCTAAGTCAGGTCTCCAAAGAGTAGCTCATCATTTCTCAGACAACAGCAGGAATTTGTGGCTGACCTCCTGAGGGAAATGGTCAACTTTCTCCATCTTTCCTCTCTATGCCAATGTTTGGCTTTAATTTATGTTGGTCAGTTGAAAATGGAAAGTTCAGTACCAAAGCTGAACTGGGGGGAAAAAAATACAGCATGAGAAAGGATTTGTTTTGTGAGATAGGTTTTCAAAAGCACTATGGTTTTACACAGCCTGTTTCTGTATGCCTTCCAGCCTGTTTGTCACCCCAGCATCGCACAACCGTGAGCGCGCTACCCAGATGGAGAAATGAAAGGCTTCAGTAATTGAGGTCAGTTGTTGTTACTGCTAACTGTTTGCAAAGGGTTTTTTACAAGCTGTCAGGCTACCCCCATCTGGTAAGAAGCTCCACATCTTTTCTAACCGCTGCAGTGTGTTTTCTTTCAAAATATCATAGAGGAAACATATTGCATCGAGAAAGATACAAGCAATTTCAGCGAAGCCGGGTGCCGCGGCTCTGTGACGTACATTGGTATCTCAGCCGTAACTCACTTGTAGATCTGTCTGTTGAAAAAATACCCCAAAGTGTCACATGCCGGGTGCACACCTCAGAAATCAAGCCAAAGAAAATAAGGTGCATGAAGAAAAGAGCACCCAAAAATGACACGGTAGAAATTAATACTCCAGGTTCTGAGCAGCAGAGGAGGCAGGAGGCTGCGCGGCTGGTTTGCTGCCCCTGCTTTGGGGGGGACGTGCGTGGGGTGAGCCTGGTGGCACATCTCCTGCCTGCGCCGAAGGAAGATCCAAGAGACAGCAGGGAGCAGCTCCAGAGCTACATCTGCGAGGCCTCCAGCAAAGCACGGAGTATCTACTACTCCAGGAAGACACACCGGCTTATACCTTCACAGGTATCTAGCAGAGACGGTGGGCATTATTTTCAGGTGGGCTGAACATGCCCAACATCACAGGCACCTGGCAGAAAGCCTTCTGCTGTGACCTCTATAGAAGTTCCCCTAAAAAAAAATCAATAAAAGTCTCCAAAAAGCAACCAGCAGCTGATGAAATAAGCAAGCTAAAGCACAAAACTAGCTGTCAGGATTGATGGTTGAAGATTTTGTGTTGCTGGAAGGAGTATTACAGTGACGCTGTTTGCCAGACAGCATGAGGCACAGATTTTGTCCAAAACAGTTTTGAAGAAAGAATTAGGAGTTGTGCTCTGGCACTGTTTGGGACAGGTCTCCATCTTATGTATATTCATTACCTCTGCAATTCCTTTTCTATTTGTTTTTCTGGTAAGGAGCCTTAACCAACAGCCCAGGTGATGTTGTTATCATTTCCAAGAGGGTTTTTGGCAAAACACTGGGACTAACAGCTTAAAACCTGGGAGCACAGCAAATGCACTCTAGATTTGCTTCCAAAGCAAGGTATATACAGGCACGGCATGTGTAAATGCTGTTTAAACGCAGTTGAAAATGATACCTAACTCAAGATAATCTCTTGAATGGTATTATTTTACCCACTTAGGAGAGACTGTACTCTCATGAAAAAGCTTCACTACAGCAGATCACATGCCTTCCCACTCCCAGATCCTAACAAATAATCCCGAATTGTGTAAACATGAATAGCAAAGAGTTGGGTTCTCTGTTTGTCTTCTGCTGGTTTGTTTTTTCCTCTTCCTCTGAAACCCAGACAGATCGTGCTGTCTCATGCTTTTCCACACCCAGGATATTGGAAAGAAGTCACTTAACAGCTCAGCTCCTGCCAGCAGCTCTCAGCGAGGCGGGACACCAGCTCGCTTGCTGGGCTTCCACCCAAGGCTGCCGCTACGTGACCACCTCACTGGACTGTCCCACTGACTTGGAAGCACCTGACTCTCCCTGCCACGCTCTCGTGGATGATGCACAACTGCTGGAGGGTCAGCTGTGGCAAGGGAAAATCAGAGATGTTGGAAAGATCCCAGAGCATCGGCCACATATGTAACCCTCCCCTCAGTCACCGTGCCAGCCCAACAGTGGGGAGCTCCAGCAGACGTAAGGGTTTCAGCACTTCTCCCGTGTTATCAACCATCTGCACAAGCTCCAAATATATTAAACTGAAGTCAGACACCTTTAACCCCTCAGGTTTGCTTACTGCAACAGGCTTTTCCTTGGAAAGAGTCTCCAGCTGATGAGGGGAAGAAGAAGATGCTCCTGTTTCTTAGCAAGACCAAGGAGAGGAGCATCCTTTCCTTGCACCGCCTTCTCCATCCCTCTCAAACTCCAGACATTGGCTGAAACTGAGCAGACTCCTACAGTCCTGCAAACCACGGGGCTCAGTTAGTGAAGGAAGACAACTCTCAGCTTTTTTGGGGCCAGATCTTTTCCTCTGGAACGACATACATACACAGACTGCTGAGAACGGCAAGCTTCTCCCAGGCATAGGTATGCCAAGAGTGGGCAGAAGTTGCTCGTGTAGCACAGGGCATCTGTGCATTGTCTTTCACAGCCCTTGCAGTAGCAAATTGGGTTCTGTATATGAAATATAGTATTTTCACACATCTAGTGAATGCCACAATAAAAAAAGGAACTGGTGCAGTTTACGACTGGGCCTCATGCTGAGTCCAATTAAACCTACTGTTTCCAATCAGGTTTAATGTGAGGATAAAGTGAATGCTCCCTGAGATTTGGAGGAGGATAATTTGTCAGTAATAATAAGTGTAGACAAACAGGATGTTCCACAGTGCAGGGGCCTGATTAAAACCAAATGTGTTTCCAGGGATCATCTCGAAACTCCTGGCAGCCAACGCCGTCAGCGCTGCTTGCAACTTGCAGCATTTCTTTCACAAAGGCTTGCAGCCTTTGCAATTCTTCCTAAATCCCATGGAAAAAAATAGGAACCAGGCCATTGGGTCACCCAAGAGCCATCTCTGTGCATTGTTGTTGGTTTTATGGTTTTTTTTTCAGAGCATGTTTCAGCTTTATAACCTGTCAATGCAAGGACATCCTAACAGGAAAGGGGAAAAGTCTTGGATTTTCAGCCTGGCCCTATCCTATTTCCTGACAAGAGCCTGTCTAGCTGGACTTATTGGCAAAAATACATTCCCTGATCAAAATAGGGTTTCCTACAAAAGGTGAATTCTTTCCTGATGAACTTTTACCATAGAAACAAAATTGGCAGTCATCAAACCATGGTCCAAAAAGTCACTTCAGCTTTGGGAGACTTTATTGAAAAGGAACAAGGAAGGTTTCAAACTATCCCAGGCTTCGGGTGTTAAATTAGACTCGAGATCATTCTAATAACCTCTTTCCTTAGGGAATGGGGAGGGTGAATTTCCTAAGAAGGATTTTCTCACTTCTTGGCCAGATGGGAGACTCAGTAACTCAATGCTTGTTAGTTAAGTTATAGTCCCTGAGAAATCAGTGGTTACCTGTTGCTGGAGAATTGCTTTTGTTCATTAGAGACAAACCAGCCTGAGGTCAATGTGCAGAGCAGTTAACATACTAGCAAACCACTAATTAACCTAACACAGAAGCAGGAGCCCGTTTCCAAAATGTGTCTCTAATTCCCCATCGCTCAGTGTTTACAGCGGTACAATGGATCGTGTGTAAAGCGGGGGCTGTGGCAAGGATCCGCGGCGGGGAGAGGGTCCCACCAGGGGACAGTTTCTGCATGTCTGCAGAAGTCTCTGTTGGGGACGGGAAAATCACTGATGTAAATACAAAACTGGATGTTATGTCCTGCCAACATTCACCCTATTGCCCAGCAGGACAATTGCCCCCTAAAGTGCCAACCCTTTCGGCTGTAGGTCTCTGGCTTAGTCAGATTTATCTGTTTGCCTTCAGGATGTTTCTGGCTTACTGGGAACCTGCTGCCTGGATCTTCTCTCTCTGCCCTGGAGGCACTTGTTTTTTTCAACAGATCATGGGAAACACTGCGATGCTCAAAAATGGAAATTATTTTGAAGGTTTCACACTGCTTGTTTGGTGACATAAGCAGTGCCCTATGTCCAGTAACACATCCCCAGAAACCTGCATTACTTCCTTGCATCTCATTCCTTAATGAATTCTTCTTAGGAGAGTCTGATGAGCTCCCTTCTGTGTCCCCAGGACCCAAGGCTACCTTGGCTGTTCCAACAGCCCACAGTCACAAGTGGCTGATATATACATATATATATATACACACGTGTATTAAAAAAGAAAAAAAAAACATTCTAGACTATAAACAGGGAGAGAACCCCATCATCTGAGCCCCGAATACTCTTATGGATGAGTTCTGATCAAAAAGAAAGCATACATAGAAAAAAGTGGATGTGTTACAGTTGAAGAACAGTGTTATGATGGGGTTTGGGACATCTCCCTGGTGAGGGAGCCTTGCAGCAGAAAGGCCGGACAGGCACTGCAGGGCTTATTTCAGTCTCCAAGTGGATAGAAAACTCCTTCTTTCCTTTCAGCCTGGAAAAAATGTGGGTAAATTCACAAGATTCTTCCCCAGGACACACTTCTGAAGTCTTTACCTGCACAGAGTCTGTTTTGAGAAGCCTGGAAGAAACCAGGTTTTGGGGAGAAGATGTTTTGGGGTACCTAGAGATTTGCATGTCTCCAGCACAGAAAAATATCTTTTCAAAAGGAGGACTATGAATGGAGACAGGAAAACAGCAGCACCCGCGCCTCTCCTTGTCCTGGTGGGGAGTGACAACTGCAAAGCCGTACTTTCAGATGGCAGCAGCTTCTCCCAAAACCGCATGATGTGTCTTAGCCAAGCTGCCCCAGACAAATACATGGTTTGGTTTAATTTAGAGCCACATCTCATTCCCAGGGAAGGGTAATTGGATCCATGGCAAAGAGCTGGGAAGGGGGCCTGAGATGAAACAAAAGCGGCAGCTCTGCTGCATGGCATACTGGTTTTCTCCAGTGGAAATTTCTTAAGGAACAAAACCCCTTCTCAGCACAGCAGGGCAATTTCACCGACCTGATTTCCTGCCACTGTTCCTTCTCCTCTGATGATGGGGAAGCATGTCTCTCCTCCTACAAATAAATTTAAAAAAAGCATAAAATTAATACAAATGTTTAATGCAAAAAGCCTGCAGGAGGACAACTGCTTTGGACTGGGGACCTTTGCAAACACAAGGTGATGCGGTTAGAAGATGGTTTCTGCTGCCGCTGCCCCACAGCTTCCAAGCTTGGTACATCTAACTATCCTGAGAGCATCCCTCTAGTTACAGCTTCCAGGCAGCTCTGAGGAGCAGAGAAAGAGGGCAAGCTGTCCCTGCTTTGCCTCCTTCCTTCCTAGCTCAGCAGGTCAAAGAGACGGTGAGGAGGAGACCTGGGTTATCAGCTCTTGGCCATCATTCCCCACAGTCTGGTCGACACTGGCTTTTGATGGGACAGCTCCAGCATAGCTGCAATGAGAGTGGAATCTGGTGCCTTGTGTGGGCTGGGGGATGGAGCTAAGGCCATGTGCTCGCAGCGGGAGCGGGTGGCTGTGCTGCTGGAAGGCTGCGGGCAGCCCTGTGGGCGGCACGGGCAGGGTAGCCCCCACCATGCTTGCCCATGCACATGGGATGTCTTCTTTGTGGAGCACAAACCCAACATAAAAAAAAAAAAAACTTTAAAAAAATTCCCAGCCCAGCACATGGGCACAAGCTGATCTTGGTACTTGCAAGGTCCCAGGAAAATTGTATCGGTGTCTGAATCTGGTTTGAATCTCTTGAGTCTTTCTGACCTGGAGCAATCCAGCAGTGACATTATGTTGAGCTGTCACCACTTTGGGCTGGCTGTGGAGCTGAGCTACCTGGATATACCCCAGAGACGAGGAATTTACAGCTTTTGTGTGTTTGAGGATTGGTGGAGTGGTGATAACACTAGTTTGTGGGGGTTTTTAAATCTAGATATAAGTTATCGCTCTTTTCCTCTCTCCTTCTCCCCAGCGTACATTATTAAGTGCTCAGCTCCAGAGTGTTCTTCCCCACATTTGTCATGTGTGTAATATACACTATTTAAAGGAAAGTAAAAATCAAGGTAATTCTGGGGGGAAAAAAAAAAAAAAAAAAAAGCTGTTGTTTATAATTTTAACACATAATACAATCTTTTCTTTCAATGCTGGATTTCCTTTCTATAACCAAGTGCTGTCACTATCTTTGTTTTAAATCTGGGCAAAAATTTTTGTAACTTTACGTACTTTTTTTGTAACTGTGACTGGCTTAAAAGTCAGTGTGATGATGGTAAAAAGCAAATCAGAGGTGTTTTTTCATCTTTTTTTCATTCATTGTTTAAATTTCATACCCCTGAATAATGGAACTGGTTCTGTTCACTAGACTATTTTATCATTATATATTCCCTCACAAAATGAGTGCTCAGCCTGGGATTTTTTTTTTTTTTTAGGAAGATTACTTATAATAAGACCCATACAGATATAAAACATCATCAAAATATATTAATTCTTCTTTAGTCTTTTGCTTTAGGCTGGAATTCTCTCTGCCCTTTCATGCCTGAAAAATGAAAAGGAACTTCAGCTTTCTTCCCATGAGGGAAAAAGGTGTTTGCTTCGGAGGGCTTCTGTCTTGCTCTGTGTTTTTTAGATCCCTTTTAAAAAACATCAGGCTGGAGCCGATTCGTGGGTAAGGTACTGAAGCAGTGAGGATAACCCTCCAACACAGCAGGGAAGGTGTCGCAGAGCTTTTCAGCAGTCTGCTCAATGAAGATGGAAATTGCGTATAAAACTCTTCTCGCATTTTTTTTCCAAGAGAAAATGCACGCAGAGTCCACTAGAGGGTAACAGCTCGGGGATGTGCAGCGGAGTGCGCAGCGGCTGCATCCAGCCGGGATGCGCTCGGCGTGGCAGGTGGAGCGCAGCCCTTCGCCGCTCCTGGCTCGATGCCGCTTGAACCCTGGCTCCAGGTCAGAATCCACCTGCAGCTGGAGGAAAGGAAGAGACCAGTTGGGAAATTTATCCTAATGAAAAAATGGATCATTATAAAGGAGCCAATTGCTTTTTGATTCATATTGATTAGATAGTCCTGGAAGAAGGGCATTTACAGAAAACATAAAGTCTGCTCCCTCTGGATGCGCTCATTTCTTCTCCCTGCTCATTCCTTCAGCTGGTTAAAAAGCTCTCCAATCTTTTAAAGCTTCAGCTATGGAGACCTAGCTTTGTTTTAGTTTTGAGCACTTTTTTTACAAACCAGAAAAAAAGAAAAAAAAAAGACATAAAATCATATGGAGCCTTTGGAATGACTGCTGGCTGGTGTTGCACTCAACAAGTCAGCAACTATAGCCTGAAATATTGAGTGGCAGGGAAATTGATGTCTTACCTTGGCACTTTTTTTTTTTTTTTTTTTTTTTTAAACACAGAAATATATCAAATGGACCTTTCTGTGGCAGGCTGAGAGCTAACACAATCTAATGTGATTACGAGGCAGGGGGTACTCAGGGTCATTGTGCATCCCAAATGAGTGAGGCAATAAACTACTTATTGGCCCATTCGTTTCTGCTTTAGCACATTTGCCAAGACCAAATGCAAGAGGGGGCCAAGGAGGGGGGTGGATTTTATGGGATCACAAAAGGGAGCTGTCAGAAGCCCTCAGGAACATTTTGGGCAAGAAAAACCTATTGGAGTTCAATATTAGCAGTCAATCGTCGAGCTTAAAGCAAGGAGGGTGCTAGGTAAACAGTGAGAGAACAGATGGGACCCCACGGAAGGCTCAGCTAAAGGCACATCAACAACCTGCAGATGCCGGCACAGGGGGACATGACCCACATGGCTGTGTCTGCCTTCTTTGGGCATCTAATTCCCAGAGGACACGTTTGAAGGTTTGCCTTGAAAAAGCTTCTCTTGCACAGGACTTGGTGCCCTCAGATCTCACTGCCATGAGTGATAGGTAGATGCCTTGATGCTGCAGTTCTGGCTTATGAGGATTTGCTGCTGGAGTTAATGAGATTCCTGCACCCTAATGACCGTTGCTGAAGCAAGGCAGATTGCAAACACAGGACAGTAACTGGCCAAAACCAACTGTAATGGAATATTGTTATTTTATCAAGAGATTTCATCTCTTCTCGCTTAACTCAGTGGCAAAATTTCCCCCAGCTTTCTGGGCTCTGGATTTGAGTTTCATTACAAGGATAGGAAGATAGCAAGATGATATGCACAGCCTTATCCTCAAAGCTGGCAGCTACTGAGAAAAAACTTCTTTATTGTAATCTGGTTCCATTATACTGGGATTAAGTTAAAGCGTGTAAGATTTCTACTCGTGTCTAAGACTGAATTTTGTTTGTGCCATATCACGGAAAGTTATGGCTTGGCTTTCCCATGAATAATTCAGCCTGCTGCTCTTATGCATTCTGCTGCCAGCAAAATTGTCATATTTTAGGATTTTATAGATGGATCAAAAAGGGTACCCTTCTAAAAATGCACAGTTGCAACTGAGAGAAGGGCTTCGGATTGCAGCTGTGCCCTGTTTGAAAATGCTGCTTGGAAGACTGATTATTTTATTTCCTTCTGGACCAAAGCATACCAATGCTCTCATTTTTCTACAGCCACCCCCACCACACCACACCACTCCCAATGCCAGGCCCCAGATGGGGCTGGGAGATTTGCTTATTTAAAAAAAAAAAAAAAAAAATTTAGGGAGCTGTTCAGAGAGGATCGATAGCAAGTGATCATTTACCAGTCTCCTCAGCCTGTTCTTTGAAAGCAATGCTTAAATTTCCATCATCTTCAGTAAGAATCAGACAGAGACTATTATCCGAAAGTCAGTGTGGCTTTGGTATAAATACACCAGGCTGGGGTGCAAGTAACCTGTTTTAATCCTGCACTTTACCACTGAAATTGCACCTTGGCTAAACCTCTTTTTTTCCTAGTGCCTCGGTTTCCTCATCAAATGCCACTAAACTTTGTACTAAACCTTAAATTTTACAGGAATTGCAAAAGAACTAGGATAAAACAACAGAATATCTGTCTAGTTACCTCCTAGACTAGTTTTATCTGCTGTTGTTGGATTAATGAAAGCCTGGTGTTCAAGGTCTCTTGTACCCTGCAGTCCATAGTGCATGAAAGCATCCTTAAGCAGATAAAACTCCACTAGGGAGAAAGACTGAGGATGCAGGATCAGGACCTAAATCTTGTTTATACTACTTAATCCGTGCAGCTCACACCATGCAGCTTGTACTTTCTGAACTGACCTAACAAGGTGGCTCGGACAAGGGTATACACCAGTGCCAATTCAGAGACATTCTCCCCAGCTGCTTCCTTGCTGTATCCATCACCAGGGCCCAATCCTTGTGATACTCCAGTCTGAGGGAGACTTGGCTGCTGGCTTTACTTTCAGCTGAACCACATGGACCTGATCCTGCATGGTCCAGCCTAAGTGACAGCTGGCAGGATTGGATCCTATTTTCTTTTTCCTTTTCCTTTTTTTTTTTTTTCTTCTTTACCTGAAATATATATAAAGCTTGCTTTTATCAACAGCCTGTGTATATGGTCAAATTATGAACTTTACCGAGATGGAATGACAGAAAAGACAGTGTCTATTAAGACTCCCATCACCCCACCCAGATTATCTTTTTTTTCATTTTGTGGCCAAACAGCAAGCTTTTAAGGATTTTAATCCACAGCATTGCAACCCACCAAACAAATCCAAGAAATGGGTGTCTCCTGGGAAGTCAAATCAGCCTGGATTAAATCCTCCTGTCCAAAAGGGACTAGATAAATATTTGCCTACAGGAATCGACACCCCCAGCCTCTCTACATGCTAAAGAGGCAAGTGTGGGTGTAATGGCTATATAGATAAACCCTTATCTGAATGATACCACACTTAGCTTTACAGTCTGCACACTCCCTTACCAATTGCTAATGGTTACTGGGTTTATGGCACTTTTGCCTCAGTTAGGGTGCGAACAGCCCGGGTTATCGGTGGCAGGTAGCAAGCATGCCCCAGAGAGCCCCAAACGGGACTTTTTGGTGGAAACAAGTGCTTTAGAGGGGAAAAGGGTTTTTTCTCATGCCAGAAACTGCTTTAAGTGAGCAACATGTGTCCTGGGCATTAAGAGCACTGTGCAGGGGAGAAGCGGCTGCAGTAGAGCTTCAGCTGCGCTTGAGCGAGCTTGAAGCTTGTTTAAATTTCTTAGGTCAAAGCACTCACAAAGGTAATTTTTTTTTAATTATTAATTTCTTCTCCTTCATTATTAATTTACAGAAAAGAAGAGCAAGGACAAAACATCTGGACCCCTTCTCCCTGATGCTGCCAGAGGAGGGATGCTGCCCGCCAAGGGGTGGGAAGCGGCGCTGGGACCTCGCCCAGGTGATGTTTATGGCACAAAAAAGTCCCAATATCCCGGCGTACAATGACCACACTGTAAATACATCCCTTCCCATCATGTAAGAAGTTAAGATCGTTACTTTTGGCTGGAAACAAAATATATGACATGCAAACCGCTCTGCTAGTGGGCAGAAAATGCATGCGGCTGCTTTAATGTTTCTCATTATATTTCCCCTTTGTTCATAAAAATGACTGAGTTATTGTATAATGCAGGAATCAAGGGAGAAGGAAAATATATCATAAAGATGGAATCGAAGACAGCCTGTCAGTTATGAATGTAAGTGAATGCTTGATTTCTTTTATAAAGCAAATCTGCTATAAAACTGATAGTCTAAGTAAAAAAAAAATAAAAATCTGACAAATTAAAAAAAGAAATATTCTGACAAATAAATAGTTCGTCTCCTCCACATTTAATCCAGCCTTGAAAAATCTCCAGCAACTCGTCAGAGGGGTTTGGTTTTTTCATCCTTTTTTGATTCTTGAATTTTCCCCCGAATTTTGTGTGCGTGCGTTTTATTAGGTTAATAAAACTTGGTTTTCAAGGTTCTGGACGCCTCGGGGGTACAATGAGCTCGGATGTCAAATGCATCAAATAGCTAATGAAGGGATTTCAAGGGTCTCCAAAGTGTCCATAGCAGCAATTTGTAGCGTCTCATAAAGGTAAAGCCCATTCTGCCTACAGTGTGTTTTGTCTGACGGTTTTCCGGGTCCTCCAACTTCGATCTGCTGTTTTATTCCGATTTTATACCGGGTGTAAATGCCCCAGTGTGGCTGTCACAGGGGCTGCTCAAACCAAGTCAAACCACCACCCTCGAGCCAGCTCATGGCACCAACACTCTCAAAGAGCAAACGGGGTGGAACCCCCAAACGTGTTACAGGGATTTTCCAAAAGGAATTGCGAGGGTAAAACGATATAGGGGAAAATCCTTACCCAAGGACACGGTTTGCTATGGGAAAGTCTTGTTTGTGGCGGAGTGGGACGCAGAACTGCTTTTTGCTCTTTCTTTTTTTTTTTTTTTTTTTCTTTTTCCTTTTTCTTTTTTATTTTCTTGTTTGTTTGGTTTTTTTTTTTCTTTTTTCCTTTTTTTCCACTAGTTCTTATTTCAACTTCTTTTCTGCTAACTAAACCCTCTTTCTGGGGGCTGAGCTCTGCGCAGGCGGGTAACAGTGAGGGATGGAGGGAGGCTGCGGTGGGTCCGCCGGCTGCGCCAGGCGCTGCTGCCCCCCTGCTCTGCGCCCAGCGGCCCGGGGCGCTCGGCTCTGCCCCCAGGATTTTCTCCCCTATTTGCTCTTCAATCACTCCCACACACACCCCTTAACCTGGTACTATTTTAGCAAAACGGGAAAAACAAGCAGCCCCCCGCCCCATTCCGCATCCCACCCGTGCGGGACGCAGCTCCCCCGGGACTGCGGTGTGTTTGGCTAATGCCCGGGCAAACGAACTTGCCCTTACCAACTTTCCTCCGCCTTTTCACAAACACGGAGCTCAGTTAACGGCGCTGCAGAGGAGTCCCTTTGAACTAAGCTTCTCTAATAAATTACCCGCACTCCCACTTGCGGATAGCGCTGCTCTCTTCCCCTCCCGAGATGCTGGCGGTCGGTAGAGGAGCTCTTGAGAACAGGCCGGTATCTGCCGGTAAACCTTGCAGCTCTGCCGTTGGTTACGAGCTCTTCTAGGCTGCCAAATTTAAGACATCACCTATTAAAAAAAATAAATGATTTTTTAAAAAAACGGAAAAAAACCTGCCGCTTTTTGCAGCCCCTGCTGCTGGGAGGGACCCCCGGAGCCTCGGCGCCCCCCGGGCAGGGGCGGGATGGGGATGGAGAGGGGCCGGAGCTGGGCTGCGGTGCTGAGGATGGCAGGACCCGGGGCCGTTGTCACCCTTAAAACAAAAGGGCCATTATGGAGCCCATCGAGCAGCAGCAGTAAAGGCTTTGGTACGGCACAGATCTCTCTATGAGGTTACAACAGCAGTGTTAATCTTCTATTCAGTGTTTACAGAGCCAGCTCATCCGTGGGGTGGGTGGAAGGCAGCCAGCTCGCGAGAGAACGCTCTTTATTAAAAAATACGGAGTTATGTTGCTTTTAGCAGTGACCCCGGAGTGTGTCCCGCATTTCTGGGGGAGGGCAGCTCCCCTTGCCCGGGGGTCCCCCCGGCCCGGCTCCGCAGGGGAAGGGGTCTCTCCAGCCGCCTTTAGCAGCATCTGGTGGAGCACCCCACCGGGGAAAATTCCCTGGGGGGTTTGATGGGTTACCCACCCCACCGGGGAAAATCCCCTGGGGGGTTTGGTGGGTTGCCTTCGCCCAGATGAGAGCCTAAAGAGAAGCCAAACTCCCCCCGGCAATGCGCGGCTGCCGCCGCCCGCGGAGCGCGTCCCCCCTGCGATGCTGTCGGGCGGGCAGCACCGACCTGCGCCGGGAGGGCTGCTCCGCTCCGCCGCTTCCATTTATCCACCTATTTGTTTGATTTTCGTAAGGGGGGTGGGGGGGGGTGGGGTGGGAGGGAGCCTTTCGGTCCGTATCGGCAGGCAGAGACGATCATTCCGAAACGGGATGAAAGGGGGAGGAACGGGTAAACTGTGGAAAACTTAGGAGAAGCAGAGGCGATAGAAAAGCCAAAAGAATCCAACCCAAAACAAAACAACCAAAAAAAACCCCAACAAACCCCCAAACCCTCTCCTGGCTACACTCATCCTTGTGTGAATTGCACTTCTAAAAGAAATGCCAGCAAGGAACCAGCTCCTTTCTCCATCCTGCTTATCCCAGCCCGTGCGAAGGGCAGAGCATTCCTGGGGAAGGGCTGTGCACCCTGCACGGCGGTGCGGGGAGCTGCCCTTCAGCTCGTGTCGGGGCTGATGGGCTGATGTCAGCACTTCTGCCAGGCAGGCAGCCCCTCGGGGGGCGAGCCCGGCCGGCACCCCCCGCCCCTGCCCTGCGCTCCGCCGCAGCCAGCAAAATAAGCGAAAGCGGGCGGCCGCACCCGCGGGAGATGCTGGAGCTCGCGGGGGATGTTTGCGTGGGGTAAAAGCACAGCAGTGAGAGGGTATTGCGGGTGGGAGCAGTGCCCGCGGCGCGCAGCTCCCTGCCCTGCGCTGCGCTGCCCTGCGCTGCGCTGCCCTGCGCTGAGCGGCACTGCGCTGAATGGCACGGCGCTGCGCGGCACGCTGCGCGCCGCCCGCCGGCCCTCGCTCCCCTCCCTGTCAAAGCGCACGGCTCGCACGAATGTGTTGCGTTTCCTCGGTTGATTGTTTGGTCAGAGGGTTTGCCAGCTTCCTCAGGGCTCCTTCTCTGACTCTGGGGGGGGGGGGGTGGGGGGGTGAAAGAAAAAAAAAAAAGAAAGAAAAAAAAAAGAACCGCATTTCCTTTTTTACTTAAGAGGGAGAGAGAGAGAGAAGCAGAGGCTGGGGGCTGGTGGACTCATCGAGATGTATGTACTGGACTTTTTCTCTTCCCTCTCCCCGTCCCGAAGCCCTCCTCCTCTTCCTCTTCCTCCCCTCCGGGCCGGGGGTTGCGCCGTCCCCTCCCCGCTCCGCGCTGCTGCCCGCAGCCCCCGCCGGGCTGCCGGGACGGAGCCTGGGGAGCGGCACCGCCGAGCTCCCAGCTCCGCTGGCCCAGGCTGGAGGCTTTGGGTTTGCTTCCTTTGCCTTCAGTTGCTTTAAAAGATTTTTTTTTTTTTTTAATTTTCCCTGTCTGTTATTTCCCATTTCGCGTCCTACCCTTGCAGCTCTTGTGGCTACGACAAGGGATCCAACTGCAGAAAGAAAAGTAAACACGGAAATCTGTTCCACTCGCTTTTATTTGCTTCGGGTTTTCTGTTGTTGGGCTTCACTGCAATTATTTTACGTGGGGTTTTTTTGTTTTGTTTTGTTTTGGGGTTTTTTTTGAGAGCAGCGAAGCTACTCTGCACCGTTTGCTGCCTTTCCCCCCCTCCCCCCCCCCCCCCGCCCCCAGCTCTACTGGCTTTAACTGCTGTCTTCAATCCTGCTGCTTTTAAAACTGCATCTTTCTTATAGCTGAATTTTATCTCTAACCTTACCGTACTAGAATATGCTTGACATAGGTGGTGTGGGGGTGCAAACCTTGGCATAAGGACAGCACGCTTTACAGAAAATTACAGCCTTTTCCCCCCAGCCCACCTTCTAAACTACTTTTTGTGTGGCCTGATATTTATCACTTGAATCAGCACTGATTTCAGACCTGGCTGCAGCAGGTCAGGGGCTGAAGAAGCGCAGGGCCCTATCCCAAACCTCCTGAAATCAGCGGGAGCTTTGGATCAGGCCCTACAGAAACAAATTAGAGGAAAACCCTGGGTACAGTGTAAAGGAAAATACAGACGAGTCAGAGAGAATGGTGCTTTGTTCAGCTGCAACTGGGAAAGGGGAGACCAAAACCCAAACCGCTTTCTGATAGCCTTAAGCCCAAGGACATTTAACTGGGGTGGAAATGTTAAATCATCTTCGAATTAGGGCCTGCCTGGTTTGGGAGCCAGTCCTAAAAGTTGGTCGAGTTTTATTTGCTGCATGGGTGAAAATGCAGTGTAATTCACCCCTATATTTAAATATGTGTGTATAGATCCCCGTGCATGCATTTGGCAGCAGGGATGCACGCCTGCCTACGGATAGGTACATAAAAGCATTCTTGGGAAGGTGCTCACACACCGAGGTGTTTGCAGAGCTGCAGAAAGCAGATGCAACACGTGAAGAGCATTTTAAGGCAAGGGCATATTGATTCCCTGTCTCTGCACCCCCGTCTCGGTTTCTCTGTGTGCATCCCTCTGCGAGTGGCCGCGTGCGTGTGTGCCTGTGCGTGCCTGGGTGCGTGAGCCAGGGCGCGGGGGGGTGAGCGATGGGGAAGATGAAAGCATGTCATGACCACACGTCAGAGAGCAGGGATTAGTGCAGCAGAGCGTATTTTCACATTGTGTCGCAACTGGGTCACGTCTCCAAGTTTTCTGCCGAACAGGAATGGGGGATTTCTAAGAAGATAATAAATCTAAGCTAACCGCATCAGCCCTGCACCTCCTATAAAACCGAGACTCGTACTTTAGGGGCCACGTGCATCTGCCCGTGAGACAGGGATGGGTTGAGACAACGCTACTCATTTCAAGTGTTGACATCTAGCAAGGCAATCAAAATATTTGTCCAGCCTTTGCTACAGGATTTTGTTATTCTTCCATTGAAACTATTGCTTTGTAAAGGCTTTTTAAAAGCTGTTGAAGCTAAGCAAAGATCGCTATCAGGGAAGATGCTTGTGCTCTCCATTAGATGGCATTGCGAGTTTGGCAGTGCGGGAGGGAGAAAGTGGCTTCGTGCACTGGTCACCTTCTGCTGCCGGGACACGTATTTGCATTGCAATTGAAAGCGTATTTATCTTTTCAGCACTTGTTATATACTTACAGTACCATTTGGTTTATCAACACACAGCTTAAAAATTTTATCGGGAAGGTTTCTGTGTCAAGAATGAAAATCAGTACCCTCCTGCCCTGAGTGGTGCACATCGTATCTGCTTTTTATGCAATTAAAGGCATTATAAAAATAATTGGTTACTATAGAACACTTAAAAACCATAACAATCAACTATAATGTATAACAGATTATACACAATCCTTTCCTGTTTTCTAAAGGTTCAAACCCCTGGTAATTCAGCCCTTATCTCGTGGGGTAGCTACATGCATTGGCAAATTAATTTTACGCACTTACAGATGGTGGGTATGTTGTATGCTGCGCAAAGACGTGATGCCAATGAGAAAAATGCTTTCCACAAATTGGGTTTGATCTGAGAGATTATAGATGCAATTTTAAATAATAAATATGATTAAAGTTCTAAAATAATAAATTAAATATAAATCAATTAAGAAAAATATTTTTTCTACTCACAGTGACATTCTGTCTGTAGTTCTGCTTTTACATCTCATGCCAGCACTTCTTTTTAATTTGAGAAAATCCTTTAATTGTTAAAAAAAAATCTATTTTGTTTGCAAAGACAGAGATTGTTTTAATCATAAATTAATTAGCATAATTTAATTTACACTGGTGAAATCTTATTAGCTAAATTAGAGCCAGTCTTTTATTTACAATGAGGTTAGCAAGAGCAGAATCAATCTCAAACTGTTTGCTATTGTTTGTTTTGTTTTATTTTTTCCCCTGACTTCTTGCTGACATTAATTTAAAGGGCAGACTTCACATTTATACTCGTTTGGGAAAGATGTTCTAAAGAATTAAATTTGTATGTTAATCACACACCACTGCATTTAAAGGAGTTTACCTGTACAGCTTTAAAACACCCTGATTCACAAAGACTGAACTGTATATTTTCTCAAAGTTATGACTGGTAGGCTATATCGGAAATGTTAGCTTGCTATATATAATTAAATATCTATGCACACTAATGGCTAAATAAATTTTAAAGTATTTGTTTTGTTTTATCTAGAAAAAAATATTTTTATTTTAGGCTATGAAATTTTCTTATAGTACAATTTTTTTTCCTGCTTTCATTTCTTTGCTGTACCTTTCTTTCTTTCTCTGGATTAATTATCTGAGTAAATGTTAAAAGTCTGATTTGTTGGATTTCTTTTAATAACCCCTATTGCTTTCCTGTGCTGTCATGGGAGGGAATATTCTGGCTGTTTTCACAAGTAAAGTTTCCAATAGCTTTTTTTTTTTTTTTTTAATTAGTGGGCATAAAATGACGCTTCTAATTGAATATGCGAGTCAATGACAATTAATAAAAAAAATAATTCTAATACCTTAGATTTCTGGACTTCAGCAGTAATAAATAGCGTGCTTATATCCCAGATATATTTTACAATGTAAGTTTTAAATACTTTCCCTGTAACATCTGCAAGAGCCCAAGAGGTTAATTAATACCAACATCTCTATTAAGATATCTGAAAAAAAGGGGCTTTAAACCTTCAGGAGCCCAATGGAAACTTCCTAATCCAGTTCTGCACCAATTAAGCATGTTGGAGACCAACATTTTGTTTGTTTGAAGGTCATTTTTGCCCCTTGCAGAGCCGGGGAGGGGGACACACCATAAAGTTACGTGGCTCGTTCCATCAGTTCATCTCATATTATCTGCAGTGCTAGAAATGCAAAGCAGTTTTCCCCCCTTGTATCAGCTTGCAGCTAAAACCAGAAGGGCTGAAGCCAGGGACGAGAGTGACGGTCAGCTGAAAGAAAACAAACACAGCCGGAGCAACGTGTGATTTCCAAAAGGAGCATTTAAAGTCATAACAGTGCTTAATTCTGCAACGCTGAGCTAATTAGCATCCTCTGCACAAAGGCGCAGGCACGTCACGTTCCTATTGCAGGCTCTGCGTAACTTTTTCTTTCGTTATTTTCCTCTTTTGTCAAGTTGTATTTAATAGGGGTTTTTTGGTTTGTTTGTTTGTTTGTTTTTCTGAAGTAACTTCTGTCATTCAGCACTGATGATCCAGCAAACTGGGATTTTTGCCCTGTGCTCAGTGCAGTAATGATGATATCATCATCCCGAGCTGAAACAAAGCAGGGCTTCATTTTGGGGGCAGAGGGATATGATAATCAGGGAGAAATCAGAGACCAGATCTTAAAATAGAAGAAATTGGTGAATTTCCATGAAAAATCAATGAGGAGCTGGAGTGATATTTCCCCCCACCACCACCCCAGGGTGGAAGAAAACTGATATCAAAGTCAACAACCTCAGAGCTTACCCCAGTCTGTGGAAATTTTGACATACATTACCTGCTTTTGACCTTTAGCAGGGCAGCAGAATAAGCAGCACACAGATGCTGGGGGAACGGCACAGCACCCAAACACAGTTTCTCTTTCATACAAGAAAATCAGATGGAAGAAATTTAAATATATTTTTTCTATGACAGTTTGCAACCAGAATCATCCCCTCTTAAAAAATACATAGGCAAATGACCAATGTGGTGATATGGAATTAAAGCATTTTCATGGCTTTTTCTAGCACGGTAAGGCCCCGGGTTTGATGGCAGCTGAAACTCCTGGAAAGTTCAGCAGAACAAACAAGCAAACAAAAAGGGGATATGTAAGCTCTCAGGGGTCAGGTTTCCCCGCTCGCCTATTCATCACCCAGTGCCGTCTCCTCTAGTAATTTTTAACTACATTTGAGGGTACTTGCACACTGCAGCCTGTTTGGTTTGACTCCTCTTCGTGAGAGAATCCGATGCACGCCACGTTTAGGGGAGTAAAAGATCGTGGGATGAGGTTGGAGAGATTCAAATTGTGGTCTTGGGCAATAGCGCAAGTTTAAATAAATGCTCAAAAACTCCAGGAAAAGTTCTGCATAGTACTTCTGGTTAAAATAAAATAGTAATAATAATAATAGCATTAAAAAAACCCAAAAAAAACAAAAAAGGAAGGGCCAAACTGCTATAAGCAACCCTAATGGAAATTACATTGTGGTAATGACTCGACGGGCCAGTTTTTAATACCATGAAGACAGCAGCTCTGTATTCTTGCTTTAACAGTGTGTCAGGAGGAATAGATGCCCATGCCTAATCCTGCAGAAATAACACGGCTCTGCTTTTATTGAGGCTCTTGGTGCATCGGGGTTTTAGGGTGGCTGCCTTTCCCATTGCTACTGGCCCTTTTGAGGCATTTTCTTGCCTTCTTCATGGTTTCGTTAAAAAGAGATAGAAACCACAGGCTGGCTGGGATGCTAACTTAACGTGCTCACATCCGCCTCCCCGCCAGCCTCGGGAGGTGTTTCAGCCCCAGTGCCTCCGAAACAGAAATCCCGTCACGGGCAGATCTCCGGGTTCGAACATGGGGGGGTGAAGTATTAGCTGATGAATGAAAGCAAGGAAAGTATTTTTGCCCATGATTAAAAAAATAAATCGGTTTTAAAAGAACATATTATATTTATTCAGTTTTGAGTTTGGCTGAGGTTTGTTATAAAAATAGTGCCGTAATTTTTTAAGAAACATTTTCTGTTTGGATAGATTAACTGTACACGCAAGCACTTTAGCTTTTGATTCCTTTCAGTAATATAGTAATATTCATTGCTGGCATCAAAAGCTGCTCTTAATATAAACAGTTTGGGAAATCTTCCATGCCAGGCAGATAAAATCTCTTTGAAATGTGGGGCAGTGGCGAGCCCCAGACCGCACAATCCCCCCTCTGCCCTGGGGTCCCGGAGCCGAGGAGGCATTGCCTGCAGAAGTCCCTCTTCTCCAGCACTCCACTACAAATGCCTGGTGCAAAAAAATGCATTTGAGAACAGTATTATTACTGAACCAGCTGACTGCAATAACCAGTGGTATGTGGGTTCACGACAGAAATAATATGGGTGCCACAGCAGTGCAGGGTCCTCTCTCTCCCCCTGGTACTTGTCACACCTGGGCTGGTGCCCTGTGGCACCCAGCAGGACCATGGCACATCCTCCCCAGCTCACCTTGCCTCCTCAGAGCCCCTCAGGGTCCCGGCAAACTTTTTCACTTCCCACGAAGTGTGGAAAAGCCTGACTGAAGTGGCAGTGCCGGGGAGCCGGCGGGAGCGATGTTGGTCCCTTCCCCTCCGCGCTTGCCTTCAAAATAGCTCAGTGCACCCATTGCCTTTAATCTCTCTGCTCACAGGTTATTTGCAGCTTGGCAGTAATTCCTCTGATGGCCTGGGAAGCTTATTTATAGCCAATAGTTACCTTCTGTAATTTTATATCTGTTCAATTGCAGCAAGATTCATCTGAGTTAATTTTTCATAATTCACTGAAAAGCCCCATTTCCCTAAGCTGAGGCTGTGACCCTGAACACCCGTGCTGCCGCTACCTATCGCACTGGAATCAGCAGAAGCAAAAATCAAAAAAGGAGGAAAACCAGCAAAACGCTGAAAGAAATAAGTTATTTCTTTCCATTTTCTGTGTCAGTGGGTCACTGAGGAGGTGGCTACCTGGGGGCTGGCTGGGTCCTACTCGTTTGTGCCACCCGCACCAATCCAGCCCGCAGAGCCCCTCTCAGCGCCGGCACGCCTGAACGTACAGGGCTGTTACTGCTCAGGTTTTGCTAGCAATTGTTTCTGCCTTGCAATGCTCTTTTGTAAATCCTGCAGCATTTCTGAGCTGTTCATTTCAGTCCTTTGTAAAAGTCGTGGTTTGGGTTTCTTTCCATTTTGCAGTGTTTATGCTTCAGTGTGTACATGGGTGCGCTGCCGACACGACTGTGAACGCACCCAAAACTGAACGTTCAATTAAGCAGCTCACTGCTTTCTTGACATTTTAATGTCATATCTATCTTTTTTTTTTTTTTTTTTTTTTTTTAAGGGAGTTAGTGGTAACTTTATCTCTCATCAAATTCCAGGATTTTCTGTAATTCAATTATACCTATCTAGGTTCTTTTCTTTCTTTCACTTTACTGAAGTGACACATAAGATTGTATATCTGCGTCTCAGAAAATTCAAATCACTCTGGAATTATCTTCCTTTTTGTTTGTTTGTGTATGGCCAAAAATATTTCTTACACTTCTTCAAAAACAGAAAGGTCTGATCTGTTGTTTATTATATATTATTATTACACTGTTTTGATGATGTTCCATCTTCAGAGATCGGTAATTTGTTACAGCAGCAGTGGTGATGATAATAGAAAAAAATAATATTAGGAAGCACCACCTCTTTGCAGTAGCCTTTCCTGCCATGTTCCCTGTCAGCTTGCATCCCCTTCTCCTCGTTTGTGAGATAGAAATAACCTTGGGACTGGGAGAAATGTGCGTTTCTCATAAGAACGTGGGACAGGAAAGCCTTTTCTTTAAATCGAAGCAGGTTGGCTTCTGCAAGAGTCTTGAGGCAGGAACTCTGCTGCTGGTGGTATGTGTCAGCCCTGGGGTTAATGTCAAACCCAAAGTCCTTATTTTTAATATTGCTTTAATCTGAGACCTGCTGCAAAGCTGTGCTTTCCTATGGGATCTGGCCGGTGCCGGACCAGGCTGTGTTTTCCTGGAGGCTGCAGAGAGCTATCCTCGGCGATGGGACGGGCTATGAGGATCTTCTCCCCAGCAAGTACCTAACCTTGGGAGGTGGTCTCTGCGGGGAAATTGGATGGAGGTTTGCCCAGAACAAGTCTCCAGGAACTAGACGACGTGTCCAGGCTGTTTCCACCATCAAGCTCTCCTCCATCACGCCCATCACAAGGACAGCTGCCATGTGGCATTCCTGCATTGCAGCTCTGCCTGCGCACGGGCTGGCCGATGGATGTATGGACAGGCCAGTTTGCCTACTCCCTCTTGGAAGGGAGTTTCACCACTTTTCCTTCTGAGATATATTTTGCCAGCCAGCTATTGAACCAAGAATGTCTTGTCCTGCCCAACTCTTCCTTTCCTAGGTAGACGGGAGGTCTGTATGTGCCCCAAGGGAATAACGGGGGGCATCCCCCCTTCTTTCTACTACAGTTACCCTCTGCATCCACGTGTGGTGAAGTAGTCCAACAACGTTGATGGTGGCTGCTGTCTTGGCATTGAAGGGTGATGCAGCCTGGGAGCCCTGTGAAAACTGATACTGTTAATTTTACCCAGCTTTGCTCAAAAGTTATCAAAGCCGAGGATGGGCTCCAGTGCACATGGCCGAGCGCGCCGGGTACGCGGGCTTTTGCAGACCTCATGCACCGTGCAGGTGGATTGGTATGTGGAAAGGTCACACCTACCAACTTCTTAGGCCTCTGGTGTGAAAGATAAAGCCATCTGGTCACCATTTGACAGCTTAAATTGTAATTACACCATTTGGCCTATGAATTGCTGTGAGCCACTGTTTGAAGCTGCTGTGATTCAGCTATTCCAGGGCTGAGATAGGGATCGAGCCATTCCCCAGAAGCTGAGTTACTGGAATTCATCTTGCTTCATCTCCTTGGCCTGCTTTTTACCTTCCAAAATTTATCTCCGTCGATCCTTCGTTATGATTGTGAACTTGGCAGCACTTGTTTAGCATAAATAATCACAGTCGCCGATAACCAGGAACACCTGCTGGCCCATTACCCACAACAGGAGGAGAAGACGGGCATCTCCAGCAAAATTCCACTGCAGCAATATGGAAGTGTTTAAAGGAAGACCTGCACCGCTCAGGGTAGCAGAGATCTGAACCTTTAAATTACAGCCATTCCCGGCCTGACGATAAGTAAATAAACAATTCACAGCTGCATGGGCTAAACACAGAAACACATCTATCTCTTCCAGGCGTGATTGCTGAACAAGTAATTAAGTGCGAAATGTGAGCCCTCAATGTCAGTGTGAGATGATAAAGGTCTCCAGTTGTAAATTAACTGAAGTCCAGCAAGCCCTCGATATTAACCCTTCAGGAGCCCTTGGGTGGCAATGGGTGCGTTAGCATGACTCCAGTGCAATTTGCATGCAATTATTCCTGACATTTGCCCCTGGGAATATGGAGCTGTTATTTTAACAAATTAAAAAAACAAGTGAGGGAGTTGCTTTCTCTCTTCTCTCTGAGCTAGCACAGGGCACCCCATAAGCCAGGAGATGTAGTCCCAGTTGATGGCTCTGCCACAGTCGTCCATCACATTCCCCTGTGGCAGGCTTCCTCCTGGTGACAGCAGAGGTGTCACAAAACCAAAATGCATTAAAGACTGAGCTGCTGAAGCCCTGAGATAAAGAGGTCTGCTGATTCAGATGGGCAGATATCCATCAATGCTTCCAAAGGAGCCCACCACAAATCACCTTGAGAATAAGGATCTAATGAATCACCATAAACTGAAGTATCACCACTTGTTAAGCAATTCATTAAACAAGCTGGGGGGGGGGGTGGTAGGCGTTTGGTTTGGTTTTGTTTTCCTTTTTTTTTCATGAACCAACTAGCTGAAAGAGAGTTTAGTCAGCTCCTGCAATCATGTGACTATACCCAGTGTTCATTCTCAGATGCATACCTCTAATTTTAGCTGATAATTAAGACTTTGTGTGCATCCACTGTCCAGTTTTCAATCCAAGGGACTGCACACTACAAGACAAATAAAATTAATTCAAAGTAGGATTTTTTAAACTCATTGTTTTTAAGCCATACCATAATTTTTGAGTCCTGAATACCTACTTTGACACTACTGGGGTTGGGTGTACTTAATGCAGTTTTGCTCATTAGATGATTCATAAACCTGGAGGACCTGTTTGCTGCCAGGGCTGGATTTGACTGAAGCCCTGGCTGTGAAGCGATGTGGAAATGTGCTCGGGAGGGACAGATTTGTAGATCTGGACCCTGGAGCCCCCAGACCCCAAGAGCCCATGGCCCACATGAGGCACTGCACACGTCTGCTGGCTCCTCGCTAACTGGCAAACCCGTGAGGCGTGCCCAGTTTTGCTGTCCCCACCAGTCAGTTGGCACTGGGCATCAGCAGAGCCCTGTCCCTGCCTCTGGCCTCAGCGCTTTGGGTTTGGGTAAGCTCAGGCCAGCCACACCGCGATGCAGGGGAAGAACGGGAGCAGAGGGAAATTTACAGCCATGCTTGGCAAGGTGAAGTTGAATTCCAGGCAAGACCTCTAGAAATAATATTTGAACTATGGCTCAACCGTGGACCAAAGAGGTGATGTCTCAGGTGGAGCCAGCATTGCTCTTTCTTCACATCATAGTGACTGCAGAGGAGGACAGGAGACAGCAAGGAGGACATGGGCAGGAGAGATCATTTAGTCCCACCTCAGCCTTGAAATACAGGCAAAAGAACTCAAAGCCACGGCTGAAGTTATGCTGTGGTCCATTTTGGGCTCCAGACAACGTAGGACCATGGTAAGAAGTGGGCAAATGCAACCCAGCAGAGCTAAATAAGCCGGGTTCATGCAAGTGATAATCTTTTATCTACTGGGCTTAGCACAGGAGTGACCCCACTGGCATTCAGCATGACACATCCCAAGCTAAACAGATAAATCAAGAGGTTATGTTGTTGCACGTATGAGCCTGTTATGAATATTTTAACTTTTGGACAAAGCTTGCTGACCTTGGCTTTTGTGCTGTAAGTATTTGATCCTTTTATCTAAGATTCCCTCATGTCTCTATCATCTTTCCTAAGTCTCCCCAGGTGGGTAGAAATCAGTAGAAGATGTTGAAGTGAGGCTCCCGAGCAGCTCCAGTAGGTAAAGACAGGGCAAATACTTGAATTATTTTTTTTTTTTTTTTTGGCAGTTTAGTGAGTTTATGGTGGGAACTATTTGACCTAGTACCTGCTGTAGAAGGAGCTATATTGGATGATTCCAGAGGTCTTTCACAAGTCCTATGTCCTGCTTTCCTCTGACCGTGGAAGACACAGAACTAAGCAGCTCACACACATCTTGCTGCCAGTCTTGGTACCCTAAGCACACACTGAGCTCGTACCTGTGTAAAGGAATTGTAGAGGAATGAAGGCAGGTTAATTAACACTGATAATATACAGCTGTGGGCTGGCTTCAGGGGCGGTGGGTTGGCTGACGTGGATGATGTGCAGCTGTGGCTGGTTCCTGCTAAGCAGTTAAATAGCTCTGAGGGGGATGGAAGGGGAGTTTTGGATGAAAGGAGTGGAGGGAGATGCCCAGAAGGGGTGAAGGAAGCACCAAAAAGAAGGGAGCCCTGGATGTAAGAGAGACAAGGAGAGGCCCTGGGAGAAGCAGGGAGGCTGGGTGAGGAGAGGCTGGCTGGGACAGGAGCCTGGAGAAGGAAGAGCTTGGACACAGCAGAGGCAAGAAGCTGGGTGGCCTGGCCTGAAGAGGAAGAAATAGCACAGACAGTAGATGAACCCTTGAAACCTTGTGTGAGACTGAGGGTGGTGCTGAGGCATGAGAGGGCTGGTGTGGGGCGGTAAAAGCCTTGTAGCCTGCTAACTTGTTAGTGCTGCAACATACCTACACAGAGAAACTTCCTAAGATCTTTCTCCTTAAATGGCTCTACTTTGCCTGTCTCAGCCTTACTACATGCCACGCTTTCTTTACTCCTTCATGCCCGGGCATTGCTGCTCAGCCTCAGCCCGGGAATCACAGGCAGCACTCTGTACTACTCTGTAGTAAATTTTTATGGGGAACAAATGTGCTTTTGGGCTCATTGGGGAAGGGAGGAAAGCAGGGAGTGATTGATAGCAGGGAGATGGTACTTCAGCTTCTTCCTCACTGCAGCACATGGTTTGCTTGGGGCTGGGCTCTTTGTTATGTATTTCTTCAGGTTTAACTAGTGGGCTCTTTCTCTTTTCCTGTTCTGAAGCAAGCTGCTTATATATCACAGCTTTGCTTGAAGCCATGGCAAGAGCTGTGCTTGAAATGCTGCAGTGGGAGCCTGTATCGCAGTTCAGGGAATCAGACCCCAAATCCCTATGGTGCATCTTGGCAGCTGGGCATGCTCCAGCCCAGCCAGGCTGCTGCCAGCAACAGGGGGTCCCTGCCAAGCTGGTTCCTGGGAGTACATCACCAATGGTGCAAACAGCAGATGGGGACTTCAGATAACTAAGCTAGGGCTCTCCTGATTAACCAGATGAGCCTTATCTTTCCCCTGTCCCAAAGCATATGTATAAAAAATGCTCCATTTGACAGAGCTGGTTTTTTTCAGAGCTGAAGGTGTGTAGAAGCACAGATCATCCATCTCTGGTCCTCGTTCCAGTAAGGGGCCCTGGGAACTCGGCAGGGAGACAGCAAACTTTCGAAACCCAAGCTGTGAAGAAGCAAGAACACTCCTAAAATGTCCCTTCTAAAAGGGGAGCCTCCCTTTTGGGTTTGAAA
The DNA here is from genome assembly GCF_023638135.1 of Falco biarmicus. NCBI lineage: Eukaryota > Metazoa > Chordata > Aves > Falconiformes > Falconidae > Falco > Falco biarmicus. The sequence goes on along the minus strand of NC_079302.1, from coordinate 4,330,775 downwards.
ATGCTATCTTTGTTACCTCCCTCAGTAACCTCTCTAGCAAAGAGCTGAATGTTATTAGAAAAGAGCTGAGCATGGGTGGGAAGACAAGAAAACAAAAGGAAATGGAAGTGCTGGAAACTGATTTTCCATTTGAATCTATTCTTTTTACTTATTATTTTTTAATAAGACATTTTATGAAGTTTATTGCTCTGCTTTCTATTTTCTTTTAGGGTGTGTTATCTTTTGTGACTCAGTTTAGACTAAAATAAACCCCAGTTACTAATTAAGGATAGAAATGGAAATCCAAAGATTTGCTTCTCATCAATGCCAAGCGGTAAATCCTTTAATGCTCTGGGATTTTGCTCTATAGCTCTAAATTTCCCATTGGTATTTAGTAATCTGCTGATTGCATTTACTTTAATTCTTTGGTCTTCAGAGTTTTCGTGTTAAGGCATTCACTTACAGTAGCTCTGCATGTTAAGGGCAATGAGTTAAAAGCTACAGAGCTTTTTTTTATTAAATTCCAGCTTTGTTTTTTCTATTGAGTTCCCAACTGTGTTATATCATACTAATAAGAGTTGTGCTCTGGCTGGACAAATGGCAGCATATTGCAGTGCCCTGTGGGAGCCATGACATCATTTTCAATTTGCTTATCTGACTCCTTCAAAATAGAAGGGTGATTGATGAACCACTGAATTGCATTTTCACTCTAACTCACCTTTGCTTGCTATGATGTTATGGGAACAGTGTTGCTGTGCAGCTTACAGCACTAGCTACTCCCTGGAGGCCTCGGATGCACCGATCTCCATCACCTCTAAAGGCAATGTAGGAGTTTAGTGATACTTAAGCCCATCTTCCCATTTCCAAGGGCTAAGCAGTAGGAATTGTGAGGGAGAGGACACAGCTTCCTTCAATGTATGTCCCTCCAGGTTTGCCTGGAGGCTTCCAGGCACTAAGAAAATGTTCCAGGAAGTTTTGTGATAGGGTCTCACAACCTACTTTACACAGTCATCAACAAAAATAGAGACTGGTGACATGATTTGGAGCAGCTTGGATACCTTTGGCTATGTTTGGGCTGCACTAGTTCACGAGGAAATTTTTTTTTCATTTCCTCATTCTAGCTGAGACTAAATAAGACATTCTGTTTTCATGGGAGCTGAAGAAAATCCTCCTGACAGAACTGGCCCAACTCTTTTTGTGGTTGTTACTTTGCTTATGGAACTAGGAGTGGAGGTGGGAATTTTAGAATTGGAGACAGACTGTGACATATTCAATTTCATTCATATCATTCTAAGTAGTTTACATACACAGAATCTTGGATAAACAGTTACTAAATCATGAAGTACTTCTCTAATTTAACCCAAACTGTTACCATTTTCTGAAAGTGTCCATATCTTCTCCAGAAAAGATAATCTAGACATTAAGTCTTTATTAAATCTGTAGCACTTATACAACTTTTTTTTTTTCCTGGCTGAGGGTCTGGCAGCTCTGTCCACTCTTGCTTTGCAATGAGCACCTTCAAAGCGGGAGAGCAATGCCATTCTTCACAATGCCATTTTTGTCATTTACCTACTTCTTGCAATTGTTCCAGAGATTCATTCATGCGCTAAAACTTGCACTTTCTCACTTCTAACAAGAGTGAAAGTTTAACTGATCCCTGGTCAACCCAGCATCTCACATCAGCATCTCCCCTCATCCCCCAGCCAGGATGCTCTTTTAAGCTTTGGCTCTCAGTCTGGGGTAGCTTAACTCTTCTTAGCAATCTGGGTAAACTAGGTTTGAAGAAGAGATCTAAATTTGTATTTTCTGAGTGATTTGGGGAAAAAAAAATAGTTTTGTCAATCTAGGCAGCTTTCAGTAAAACCTGTGCCATAAGCTCCTGAGCACCTGAAACTACTGACTGGACAGTACAAGTGAGTGAGGACCAAAGGCTCCAGCTCCCTGCAGTGGAGATGACATAACTGCATGAGGAAGACCTGTTTACATCACTGAGATAACCCGTTTCTTTAAAAATAGCAAGGTCAGGGAGGCAATAAAGCTGTCAGCATGGCAATCACAGCGGTGCCTGTGTTCCACCCACTGGAGGACAGTGGGGATGCTCACCAGGCCGGGGACCAGGAGGGTGGGGGATTCACAATGAGGATGGCCACGTTTGGGTAAACAAACTTGTGGCAATATCAGAGTGCTATTGTCTGCTGAACAGCTCTATTTGTGCCAATTATATTTCCAGGTTAGCTCCTCGCAGACCCATAAAAATCTTCATTTTATTCTTTTTGCTGGTGTTTTTTTTTCCCTCAATACAATGATAGATGGAGTGCCCATAAAACCTCACAGCACCATGTACAAAATCCCCGAGCCAGGTGTGGAGCAACTGGTCACTGAGCAGACTTCCACCCAGTCCTAGGTTTGGCTCGTGTGTGTCTGTTTTCTGGTCATTGAGATGCTTCACTGTTTGTTTGTTATGTAAATGAGCGCTGGACTGTGGGAATATTTTGTGCTGAATTCCAGGCCAGGAATGGAAAACCATCACATCTATTCAGCTAGGCAACCTTGTGAGGTACTCATATAGTCCAGGTGGGAGCACAGCCCAACATTTTTATTGTGTTAAGAGTATATGTTCTCAAAAAAAAAAGATGATGTGTAGGGTTCACATCCTGGTGGTGCATCGGATACATTTCAACGATTGCTGTTTTCCTTTGGACAGCATTTGCCTTGGCTGAACGTCTGGCTTAGCTGGCCTTGGACAATAAGTCACAGTGATACAGCTGCTTTGGCGGCGACTTTTGGACAAAAGTGCTCTGCGTCAAACTGCACAGTAGTGATAGATTGTATACGTGCAAAGCAGTGTCTGGCATTAAAACATTTCTTAGCGTATCCAAAGTGAAACACAAAGTTGTGCCATTGATACCACACAGTATGGCTTTGTTAAACTAGGCAGGACACCAAGTCCCCACCAAATTTTGGACTTTCAAAATATTTTTCAGCTTAAAATACTGAGAAAATGTCAGGGATTGAGTTCAGGGATAAGAAAAACCGAAAAGAGGCATTAGCATCATGTAGGAGAAATCTGGTTGCAGTTAGTGCAGCTGCCATTGCCTTGCACAGCTTTTCCTTTCCTTTGGTGATGGTTCAGCATTGCATTCAGAACAGCTCAAGGCAGTTCTAAAATTCCTGACAATTATGCCCATCTTCTCCCATCCTGTCCAAAATCAAGTGGATGAAAGAAACCTATTTGAACGTGAAGCTTCAAACTTCCATCACTGTTAAAAAGGGTTAGAGATGGGATGTGATTCTGAGCGTTTGGATGGGATAAAATTGTGGTTGACCAGAAAACTTAGTTGCAAATTAAACAAAACTTTTAGAGAGTTTTTAATGTACCTTTGTTATTTTGCATAATATTTTTGTGTGCCATCACATTTAACAATTTTGGTGGGGACCATAAAGAGAAATACTGTGAGGCAAGGCTGTTTCCATGGACTATTTTTGTTCTCTAGTAGGGAAGGGGAGGGAGGGTGGAGAAAAGAAAACCTGTTCTTGTAGGATTTCCAGCTCAAGAAGAAATCAGAAAAAAAAACATTTGTAAGTGTATTTCTAAATGGAATAGTTCTTCTGAAGCTTGCCTATCACTGGTCCTAATTACCTGTTCCTGTTACAGCTAATTACACTGATTCTCCACAGGTGAGGTGGACTTCCAAGGCAATGAAGGAGTTTAAACAGAATGATTTTTCAGTTTTGGTTCTATTTAGAGACTGTGGTATGTCAATTTGAAGAAAAGCCAGAATGCGAAACTGAAACGCTAGTGTTTTCTTCTTGCTATAATGGGAATCTTTCAATACAAGATTCCAATGTTTAAAGGTGTTCACTGCAAGGTTTTGGTCCTTTCCCATCAAGTTTTCAATGCTGATGTATAAAGCATTAAACTTGATGTTGGCTGCCGCCTTCTTCCATTGAACTCAGCTGGAGTTTTATTCTTTGATTGCAGGCAAAGGGCCATCAGGCCAAGGCTAAACGCTTTTGGCTGTCCAAAAGACACCGTGGTCCAGCTCACCTGCCCTGGTCTGCAGGCTGCGCTTTGCAGGTATCACTGGCCTACCTGGAGTCAGCAGGAAAGCGCAGTCTTGACTGAAAGCAAGAATTCCTCTCTCAATCGAACTAACTAGCAATGCTGGCCTGAGACACTGCTGTGACTGTGCTTCTCAGGTGCAACGCTGTTTGGGAAGGAAGCTGAATGCTCTTAATTTTTGTGACCATAAAAAACCCCCACCTTTTAATGAAGGGATGGTTTTGGCCTAAAGCTCCTTTGCCTAAGGGACCGGGTGTGAAGTAGCTCATCATCCATGGGTTTGCCATGCTATCTGTAAGGGTGCGAGAAGAATTGGGTTTGTACCTCCGCCAAGCTGTTCCCTGTTGGTCTTTAAGGAACCGAGTTGCAAAAAACTCTTTCCTGCAGAGTGTTGCAAGGACTGCCTTGAACTGAGCTTCAGAAAAAGGTCCAATCCATTTTGTTTTATCAGGGTTGCTTCATACTATTCAAAAAAAGAAGGATGTATGTGCATGTATTGCATGGGGCAGAGAACCTGCATCACCTACAGTGACAGGGACGGGGGTGGCAATTACTATGTGCTAGAGCAACAAGTCAGTATTATTTTAAATTCATCCTTTCATCCAACGCAACAGTAATATCTTCTGGACAATGGATTTTGGAAAAGTTGAAATGTTTGCTTTACAAAACAGACGTAAAATTTCTCCTTTAAGGTGCTAAATTTGTGCTGAGCTGGTCCAAAACACGACTGCATCTGGCTATGTCTCGTGTCTGCTACTAAAAAAATGTCCTAAATTCCAGACAGCCTCTGGGGCTTTGAAATAAAACTCATTAATCCTGCATTTGAATTTAATATTTGAAATTTTATCCTAATCTTTTTTTCTTCCACATGAATTAACTTCAGAAAACTTGGAAAGAAACACAAGGGTGGGATTTTTTTTTCCTGGTGGTTCTTTTTTTTTTTTTTTATTATTGAGAGAGAGGGAGAACATTCTTAACAAAGGGTATAAAATTAAACTAGATTTGACCTCTGCCTTTAGCAGATTTTCCACCTGGTCTGTGCAGGAAATCAACTGCTATATAGCAGCTCTTTCATAAGGAATAACATACATGAGTCTGTAAGTGACAGTTTTTCTTGGGTGGACAACAATGTTAGTTACTTTTTATGATTAATTGATAAATGTTTTGATATGGTGCCTGGGCTCTGAGTCAAAAATCACTCTAGTTAGATGATCCAACACTTGGGAAGCTGAGCCAATTACAGCTCAGGCACAGTGAAAACAATTCGAAAATATTTGAGCCTAAAAATGTGCATAGTTGTTAAGGAATCTTACACGTGGGTGTATGGTGGTATCCTAAATTACAACTACTTGGTGGGCCAATTTCTTGAGGAATGCAGGGAAGTGCAGGGATTTGAGACTCTTGCATCTGTATTTCAAAAGACTTGGGAAAACAGAAGAACCACATGGGCTCTTGTGGCTGGGCACGTGCTGAGGAAAACCAGACCGTGGGCCAAAATGTACTTTTAGTCCCTCGGGTTACACAAATCCCTTTGCTTTTTTGGGAAGGCTTTAGGTTTTAAGTCTCCTTTCACTCCTAACCTTCTCCTGCAAGCTTGCTCTTTTCTTTCTCAGCCTCCAGAACTTAATTTCTACACCAGGTTTCCTACCTTGTCCTCAGGTGTGCATCCCGACTCCAAGCCCTAACGTGTTTCTGAACGATCCACGAGGAGTCGGAGTCCATCCTGGCTGTGGCTACAGACCAGGTTAGTGCTGCTGGTGGGACAGCCTGGGCGCTCCGGCTGTGGGTGCAGCAAACCTGCATGAGACACGGCTGCTTCTCGTAGTGGAGGTCCTCCAGAATACCCTGCCTTGCAATTAAAGGCTACTTTCTCAGATGATTAGCAGACACACAAAAAAAAAGACTCTGTATTTTTCTTTCCACAGGTAAGTGAATGTAGAGGCATTTTTTGAGTGGGGTCCTGGGGTCATCAGCTCAAAGACCATGGAAAATTCCTTATTGCAGGTTGCTAATGACTTTGAGTGTGATGCTGCCAGCTGTTCCCAATGAAGTCAGTGGAAAGAGAATATCTTTTTTTTCTGCTTCCCCACCCTTCAGTACCTAGTGTTACATGGAGGTTTTGAGGGGTGCATGCTGGAAACTCAGTGCCACCATGGATCCTGGGAACTGGGAGGGTACTTTAGAACTTAAGCAATCTCAATGGTTAGTAGCTGTTCATCATAGACCTCTGCATTTGTCATGCAAAAATCTGATCCTAACCCCAAACATCTCATTGCCTTCAATTAATTTTTATTCTAAGCTCAAAACCAGGTGTCACTTTAGAACAATTAATGTCTAATGGATATAGCTGCCTCTGGAGGCTGTTTTACATCACTAAGGCCATCAGGCCCTGAAGGGCTCAGATCTGGACATCTGTTGAAGATGCTCAAATAGACTTAGGTCTAGATATTATTCCATCTTTTTATGACCCTTGGCTCTTGATATACTGCTGTGTCTCCAGGAGGAGGTGAGGAGGGTTGAAGAATATCTTTTCAAATGGGAGAAGAGCATCTTTCCTATCCTTGTTTTACAGTGAAGATCAATAAAGGAGGATGTTTCTTTCAGTCTGCTATGTGGTTAAAAATGTAACTTTTCCAGTAATTCTCTCATTTCAGGTACCATTTGAATGGGATGATACCCCCTTCCCACCCTCTCTCCATCCCTGACACTCTGTTTTGATACTGGCTGCCGGATCTAAGCACACTCCTGCTTTCACTTTATTTAACACTGAAGGTTTTCATCGTTGCTGATCTGAAAGGAAAATTTCTAACAGCATACTGTAAACTTTACTGCTCGTGACTTCTTAATCACGCAGATTTTATTTCATGTTAGGCTAGCAACTGAACTCTTCTAATAAACAGAGTAAAATCTAATTAGGCTACTGGAGGGGAACAGAAGAATTTATACTCCTCCAGACACACAGACATTAGGAATTCTTCCTCAAACATACACACAGGCTTCCTGGCAGCCGCCTCATTCAAAGAGTGGCTAATGATCATGCTAATTTGCTCTTAGCTGATACTGTTAGGAGTTCCTTGCAGATGGAAAATATACTTATTTCATGAGATCATACAGGGTAGCATGGCCTCGTGGATTGTGCGTAGAGAAAAATCCCAGTGTCTAATCCCACAGCTCACACTACTTGTTGTGTGGTCTCTCTTTCTCTCCCGGTTTCTCCATGCGCAGTCTTACTTACCCGGCTCATTCATGGGACTGTGGTGATCACTCAGTCATTTGGCTGTAATGTGTTTCAAAAGCAGAAGGCACAGTTAAAGTGCCGAAGCACTGTGATTAGAGACTCAATGGCACCTCCAAAATACACACGTAAGAGATCAACATCAAAGATGAGTTTGACTGGTTTCTTGTCTTCACTGGGCTCAAAATTATGTCAAGTGTTGCTGGCAAGAGAGCTCAGAAAGCAGCAAAGCTGTGTCTCATCCAGCCTCGGGGGAAGACGACCCCCATGCAAAGGGGCACATCTTCCCACACAGAGGCCAGACAGACGGACTACACTCAACGTGTCAGGGATACTGCCACGTGCACAACGTTTTCTACAGACCCACAGTCCACCCAGGGTTTTACCCCTCACAACCAAAAGGAGCTCATCCAGCCAACAGGTTCAAGCTTGGGGTCTCCACTGATGTGGCGTGGGATTGATGTATTGTGCAAGGGGCAGAGAGTCCTCTAGGGAATTTCCTCTCAATTCCCTGCAAAGGGCAGCCCCGATGTCCCACAGCAGCCCCAGCTGTCCAGAGAGACTCGACATCAGGAACTGTGAGATATGTTGCCAGAATTGGCTGTACAAGTGTGGACACTGCGGAGGCAACAGGTAAACCCAAGGCATGCAGCCCTCACTGGGAATCGGTGCTTGAGGTTTTTCCTGTGTATTTTCCAGTAGCCTTTCTTCAGCTGGAGAGCTGTCATCTCCTTTCCCAAGACTGTTTAGCTCTTCCTACGTTGCTGTCAGGATTGTTCCTATATATTAGTCATTTCTTGGGTTTGAATGAGGTGCAGGGAGAGAATATAGGAGTAAAGATTAAAGTAAGGCTGGAATAAAAGCTGAGATTTGTTTATAAGTAAATAGGACCTGAAACAGCCCATGGCAACCTCAGGAGACATCTTTCTATCAACTGCAATGGAACAGAGCTCCAACCACCTCTGGCCCCTGGAGACACAACTGGTTCGGGAAGGATTTGGGTCCTGCTGAGCGGAGGTTTGGTCAGGGAAGGGTGTAGCCCCCAGAGTGGGAGAAGACCTGCCTTCTCCTATTTCAGATTTTAAAGAATCATCACCAAAAAAAACCCCCAAACACAACCACCCCCCCACCCCCCCCGAAAAACCCACAACCACCCTGCAGTGGGCTGAAGCTGATGTATCTTTTTATAATACAATGAGTTTTTGTGAAATGGAATCGCTGGCCTGGAACCCGGAGGCATTGCTTAGTTTTAACTTATACTTTATTCAGGCAAAACTCCAGTTGATGTGAGAGAGCACTGGGTCATATTAGGATTTGGCCCATAAGGACAGAGGAGAGCCAAGCTCAGAATGTCACATAAACATATTAGCTAGAGACTTGGCTTTCTCCAAGATCCCAGGGATGGAATAGAGCTGTGATCTAGTCTTCTGTGAGGCATATAAGGAGGTTAAATTCATCCTGCATAGAGCATTAAGAGAACAGGATCCAAACATCTGCACAAGCATCTGTATCATCTCCTCCTCCTCCCAGAGATGTCTGGAATATAGTCCTTTTTGTGTGACAGGTAGAAACTGGACTAAAAACTGCTTAACCTGTTTTGTGTGGGCGAAAAAAAATTAAAAAATCAAACCATGGCTTGTTCATGCTGAAGTCGAAAGCGTGTTCTTTCTGGCGATGAGGTATGAAGAGGGCATATTGTTCATTTAAACCACACTCTATAGTTTTTGCAGCAGCAAAGTATTTTTGAAAGTTTACAGCTGTAGTAGAAATTCCCTGGAGCTTAACAGTCAGTTTTCTGCCAATCAGAAAGCTGAAGGCGCTCCGGTTTGGGCTCCAAAAGTGACATTTCAGTGTTACACGTCTTAAATGTGGAGCGGTTTCGAGAGAGCATCCTGACAGGTTTTGAACTCCGAAGAAATTATTTTCTGGTGCCAAGCTACACAGTCTGGGAAACGCTGCACGCTGCACGCCACACTCGCTCCCTGTATCTCTGCCAGAAACCAAAATATATATTAAAAAAGAAAAAAAGTATAAGAAATATGGCCCAGGACTAAGGTTTGCAGATGCATTTCAGGTACGAGCTCTTTCTAACATTTAATGTATTAACTGCTCTCACAGCCATAAGAAGCTGGTGTAGGAGGAGGTCCATGTACATGTATATCATGGAGCGACACCACGGAGAAAGGGAGAGGAAGGGCAGGAAAGTGAGCACCTCGAATTGACCAGAACCCATCTACAGTGTGGAGGAAATGGTAAAACTTGGGCCAATCCGCTGTAAGTCTATTAACTTAATAAGTTTAAAAGTGACTTTGCAGTGGTTTCTGAAAGGGAAAACATGGGCATCTGAGAAGGTGTGGATGCTAAGCCACTGATGTGGGACCCATACTTCAGGGAACAAGAATACATCAGCATGTCAGGCTGTCTCCACAAATGGCCAAAAGGAGGAGACTGAAAGAAGACTGTGTCCAAAAAAAAGAATGGTTATGAGATGGAAAAAAAGGCATTCAGCTTCTTGTACTTCCTTCACTTGAGTAGAAAAGAGCTGGGAGAGAAACAGGCAACCTTTTAAGACCTCAAACTAGATAATAAGAATAGAACATCTTTTTATTAAAGCCTTGGATGAACCAATTTGCAATAACTGATTTTAGCTGGTGAGATGAGGAGCTGCGCTGCCATAGGCAGGGTTATCTGCAGGGGTGTCACTGAAATGCGATTGCTTACACCGGTCGGGGCTGGAAACAGCTCCCCGACGGGGAGTAGCTCAGATGTAGTTCTCGTACCTCTCCTGAAGTGCCCTGCACTGGGAGGGACGGAGCCAGGACACCAGGTGAGGGGACCTCTGAGCTCAGCCCCTTCTGATGCCCTTGCCTGCGGGAGGCTCAATATTTTAAAACACTCTGTCATGTATTCGATGACTTTGGCCCGGTACCTTCTGTTTATTGTTAATAAGAGTCAATAGAAGTGTAGAAAAGTACAAAATGTCAACCTATGACCTTATAAAATCCATGGCAGGAGAGAGAAAAAGAAAACCCACCCTTTGGTACATGCTTTGTCCCTCACACTGCGTTGGGATCCAGAAGTACAAATCTTTTCTCAGGACTGGGGCTTAGAAAGTCAAGAATTGTGTCTCTCTTTATTTTCATTACAGTTCGTTAAATCCTTAGGCTCCTGTTAACACTGAACTCCAAGCCGATTTTTTTGTTAAAATGCTGAAACCTAATTTTCGTTTAACAATTTTCTGTTTGAGGCCAACATCAAATTAGTGTGCTTTCCACTGGCAGACCCCGGTAATTTGGTAGGCAGGAGGCTCACACATACTTAAGTTATTCAATACATTTTGTTATACTCTGTACAAAAAACCTAGTCAGAAAAGTCTGATTTATGATATTCCTCAGGTTTCCTGTTACTTTATACCACTAACATCCTATGGCCAAGCCCTTCACAGGCAGCCAGCACATCTGGCCCGGAGTGGTTCTGTCACCTATCGCCAAAATGCCATATTTATAATCAAGCCATAATAGAAAAGAACAAATTGATTATAATGAAAAGAAAACAAAAACCACAAAACATTGAAAAAGTCAATCAGAAAACATTTGTAAATAAGATTGGGTGTTTTTTTTCAAAACGTATGTCACATACAAATAGGAACACATAGCATATTGAGCAGGCAGATTAGATGTATGCAATCATCTCTTCTGGCTTAATTATAAATTATTGACAGCTCTGATTCTTTCCCATTTCACACATTTTTAATGTCTATTTTGTTTTCCACTTATACAGGCAAACCACTCCTGCCCAAAGCCAAAGCTACACAGTCCATCTAACCTCCCACCTGCAGTTCTGTAACTGCTGGTAAATGAGTGAGTGCTCCTGGCAAAGTGTTTTTTAGCTGGTCTCCTCAGGGATTTAAGGCTTATGCAATCATTGTGTCTGTGTTGTATCTGTGTATCCATCTGTCAAATATGATCAATGGGCCAAAGTCTCCCAAAATATTAACTTCCTACGTGCTTCATAAAAATAGTTAGAGGCAGATATTTGGTTTAATGTCCTCCTTAAAGGGAAAGCTGGAGTGGATGTCTATACTGTAGAAATCGTATGCAAATCCACAGGGCAAGAAATTAAGCTCACAGCAGAATTCCTTAATTTTTCTCCTAAAACTACATACTTAAAAATAGCTATATAAACAAGAGTGCAGAAAGACCTGCAAGTTTTGGACTGGTACAGGCTGGGAAGTCGGGCAGTGGTTTAGGGGTGCCAGTACCTATAGGCTGGCGTGAGCCTGCATTTAAGCTGTGTGCACTCCTAAAGGGCACAGGCAAAGCTGGCCGCATTGTCTTCTCTGGAAGATGCAGCTTGCAGAGATCCATTTTTTTCTAAGGGAGTCATAAAAGAAATATATAGAAGATAACGAACAGATTCTCAGCTGTGTCAAACCCTGGAACACTGCTATGGAAATGTGAAGAGCTGCAGAGGTTCGACACCTTTGAAAATCTGATCACTGAATATTTCTGGTCAGCTTCCTCCGCCAAAGGGTTATGAAATTTTCTAAAGCTGTGCCAAACTCTGACGTTCACAAACTGTTTCTCAAGTGGATTTGGATGATGTAACCAATAACCATGAAACCTCCTCCACTTGCTAAATTACATCTGGTTGAGATGAATTTCTACACGGATAATACAACGAATATGTGAAAGACTATATTTGTTCTAAACCTTATTATGCAGTCTCATGATGACATATAGAAGTCCCTACGGTAACATGGCATGATCTAAAGCAACTGCCTGGTCACACACGAGAGGTCCAACAGCTTTGCCATTTTGTTCTTAATTATCCCTGGTGGATAAACTAGTTGAAAAACTGAGCCAGCTTCTCCATCCTCAAAACCAATGGAGCAATACTGATTTATATCAGCTGCAATCCTTGACCGCAGTTTGCAAAACATTTATCAATTAATTTCCTGCATAATTTCTCCAGAAACACACTGGAAGTGCACCCTGACTTTTTTTTGACCTCCAATTCAGCAAGCTATCTTCATGCAGAAAATTATTTCAGCATATGTTTACTGTAAGCAAATGGTTAAACATGCCTTGGAGCTCCATCTATGTGCCTGAACACTGTTAAAACAGGACCTTGGGGGAAGCATCCACCTGGTTTGTGTGTTCGCTCGAGAAGATGATCTTTGCAACACCGACAAAGGACTTACAAGCTCTTAATGATAACAATGCCTCTTGTTGCTTCTTTTGGCAAGACATTTGCGAGTCTCTCTCAGAAGAATTAGATCACAGTCAGTCCCACCTTAACTACATATTTGCTAGCTGAATAAACAGGATGAAATTGGACCGACGGTCATGTCTGCTGGCAGAATTGAGCACTTTCAGTGCCGTAAGGCTGGTTCCAAGGGTGCAGGGTATTCAACCAGCCTCTCGCATCCCAGCGCTTGTCCTTTGCCAAAATTACATCCCAGCAAATGTTTTCAGTGCTGCCCTCACCATCGCTACCAATAATGCTCAAACCAGAAAGACAAATTCATTCACATTTTAAATAGCGATCTCAGCAATATTAATTGCACAATAAAAAATAATTTGTTCCAAGTATGCAGCCGGCTATTTATTTGTGTTCAATTCTGAGTCATAAATTGTTAATTTGACATTTAAAGCCTATTTTAACAAACAAGATTTTTTTTACTTGCAAAGTGCCTAATCAGATGGGTTTTCTGAACTATTTAAGCAACTCTGAGAAATGCAGTGTCTCTGATGAATATTTCACTGCACTGAACAAATTTTCCCTGTGTAAGCCAAACCTGCATTGCTCCTTTACTGCATGAAAGTGCTCCAAACTTTGCTTTCTCCTTTCACTGTTGTTTTTAAAGATAAAGAGAAAATGAAAACAGAAGGTCAAATTTAATTTTGAAGATAGGTGACTCCGTGAACAAGTTTCTGTATCTTTGTTCATACCACTAGTCCCTCCCTCTGTACCAACCTCTGGACCATGTGGAATACTTCTTGGAAATGGTTTATTGGATCAGAGGGAGGAGAAATCTGCGGCTGCAACATGGCTTTCTGACTGCAATAATTTGGTGGCTTTTTTTGAGTGAGCGAACAAGGCAGGTAGGTTGTGGTTCCACAGGCAGTAGTATTTGTGCTATACATTGATAATTCACTTACAAGGACGTATTTGAGCTGAATAACCTTTCTGTTAGCTTCTAGTCTCCCAGTTCTACACCTGTCAAATAGGGTCTTTTCATATTTCTTATTAAACAAATACATGTTTGGAAGCAATGAGGTATTCAGATATTGTAATGGAGAGCTAGAAAGAGTCCAAATACAATTATTCATTAGTATAAAAGGTTTTCACTTTGCTCAGCAGAAGGACAAAGAGTCAGTAGAATGAACTATTGTAGGACCCATATCATTAAAAAATTTATTATATAAATATAAAAATATCTTAAATAATAATATGTTTATTATTTCTTAATTTATGTGGGTTGCTTGATCCCACAAATAGCTGGAGAAATAAGTATGTAAGAAGAAAAATCTCAGTTTAAGGGTGGCAGTCTTAGGTACCTTTTGCCCCAGTGTCCAAACATGCATTTGTATCTATGATTTTTTAGGTGTGAATAGAGTTAAAATAAAACTAATGGTGCCCTTTGTGGAGAAAGGTGATTAGGAAATACTTTTGTATTCTCTGTATGTGCCAAAACAAGGCACTTACATATCATTGATAAATGTAGAATGAACATTTAAATACAAATATGGGCATTCCACACTCATATTAAAAAGTTGCCTTTGGTCTTTGTTGGTAGGAGATTCACTCGTACCGGAGAAGAGCAGCACCGATGAGGCCACGCTCTCCTGCCTCCGGAGCTACTGCAGTCAAGGAAAAAAACGGGAGAGAAACAGAGCCCTGCAGGCAGACATGGAGAACAGAAGCATGCCAGTGACCACTTGAACGTATCAGGGTAAGAGGAACTTGACTTGAGGTTCTAAAGAGAGTCTTATCAGCCGGGAAGGGCTGATCGAGCAGTGATGGCATCTGTGTGCTTCCTGGCAGTGACCGTTCAGCAGCCATCGCTTCTCTTTCACAGGGGCTTCAGGAGCCCAAGACTAGCGGGGACTATCCTTTAGATAATTGTGATTTTATTTCTTTCTTTTTACCAAAGAATTTTGAAAATTTAAATCAGAGCTAGTGGCAGGTCCTGGGTTGTCCGTAAAGGGCACGTACAGAGCGGGTACAAGCAAGCAGTGACTCTCAAAGACCTTACGATTGAATGAGCTCTTTACGCCATTGATTCCTGCCATTACACCAATGAGTCTGACCCTTGGTGTTTCTGAAATGCTTTCAGAAAGCAAAACTGTACACTGACGTCAATGGTAAAGATTCTATTTATTTATTTAGAGGTTTCTCTTGCTTTGTCTTCATATGACATATATGTAAAAGAGTGTGACATTAAGGCACATGCAAGGAATTTCAGAAAATGCTGCATGTAATTGAAGATTTCTGACTAGGATCTGTACAGCAACCAGGACCATCATGTAATGGAGCAAATATCAGTATCAGCTTCATCTTTAAATCCTCGATTTTCCCTGCCTTTTTTTACTTTACCATAGATTTTTGTGGTATGATTTTATTTCTTCCCTTTTTTTAATTTATTTTAAATAATACCAATAAAAAAGCCGGGGGGTGAACTTCATTGGAAATATTTGAAATATTCTCCACTGGAAAAATAATATCCTGTAATAGATGGATAGTCATGTAAACACACAGCTGCCTAGCACAACAAAACCAGCCTGGATTCATGGGTATGACTTCAGGTGGCATAGTGGGGAGGCAGGCGGACTTTTGCAGGGGATTAATACACCAGGTTTGAACCTCTGGGGATGCTGGTTCCGGTTCAGGCTCTGGTTGGGAGGGAAAATAAGTATGGTGGTCTCATTAGTCCTCGTTACAAAAATCGACCACATGATTTGGTACCGTTGGCAGCCCCTCGCTAGATAAATCCGGGACTAGAATAACAAGGTTTGCTGCAAGCTAGGCTTGAGGTGCCTTGGCAGGGAGGGGAAGCTTGCACAAAGCCTGGCTGTACCGAGGCCAGTGTTAACAGTCTCTTTACTTTCATTTGCTCTGAATTCACTCATATATTTGCAATCAAAACTGTTTTAATGTCTTTAAAAAAAAGAAAAGTAAAAAGGAGGGAGTAAAAGAGAGACAGACAGCTTTTGAATTGTAAAACATAACAGACCCCCGTTCCTGACAAGTTTTATTGCTGCTCAACTAAATCCCTCAAGCCTATCTCTAAATTAGCTGAATTAGAAAAGATGTAAAACTAATCAGAATACTGCTGTCTAGATACTCCTTTGCCTGAAATATAGGAACTTTACCTTCTGGTAGAATCATTATATATATGTTATCAGTTATAAATAAACTTTTATAAGGGACTAGCAAATTAAGTAGTTTGGATTTCTTGAAAGAATATATAATCTCTTTACTTTTTCCCAATTAAGCAATTTCAATATTTTAACCTCATCAAACTGCATTTATAAAAAGGTCCCTGGATTTCATAAGTGTCCTGCAGTACAGTTTGCTGCACACCACATCTGAACAAATTAAGGTGAATGTATGTATATAGGTATCCCCCCTCTCCTTCCCAAGAGAGTCTCAAATGAGCCAAATATTCAACTGATGTAAATCAGTGTTGTTCCAGATACTTTTAGACATGATATACTGCATTAAATCAACAGTCAGCCTTCTACAACTGCCTCCATCACTATGCCTGGTTGAAGCTGTAATTAAAGTCTGTGTTGCTCAGGAGTCAGTACCCAGCAGCCTCGGAGGATTAATTAGGTCTGATATTTATTTCTTTTGATACAAAACCCAGATGTGTGCAGTTAAGCCAAAAACCAAAGGGAGAGCCATCCTGCTTTTTTTTCCAGTGGGCAGAGGAAAAGCAATGTTGCCCACCCAGAATTAAAGAACAGAGGCAAATAATTATCATCATGGAACAATTTGGCAGCAGCGTGGTTTCATAATCTGCTAAGCCACTTTACCTGCCTGATTATGAAATAATTCAGATGGCCTCAACTTTTTTTTTGTTATTGTTGTTACCAAGTATTGTAAATACATATCTATACGTGTGTTGATTTATTTGTCTGAAAGCTGGGATGAAAAATATGGAGGGAATACTCTTGCTCCCTATGGTTATAGAAATAAATCAGCTTGTATTTCACTTGAAGTATGTGTTCCTCAATGTGTTATAAAAATACATGCCCATTCAGTGAAGGGTTTACCTTGAAATTAATTAATGAGACTGGAAAATAGCGAAAACACTCTAAATCGTTAGCAAGTGTAGTACCAGCTTTGGTTCCCACAATGGAAGGGACATCTCCTGCAGAAGAATGTAGTTCAGGTTTTATGCTTAGAAAAATGTAGGGCTCAGGGAATTTCTGATATTGATCTTTGTGCTGTGGGCACCCTCTGGCAATACTACCTCAGTCAGAAAATTCCGCCAAATTGGGCCAGCATCAGGTGAATTCACATGAACCATGAAACAGCTCCATATGATACCAATTTGTGCAGCATTTCTTATTCAGCCTTTTCTTTCAATGAGAAAAATGATCCACTCCCATAGATATAATTCTGATTTTTTTTTCATTATAAACAGAAAAACAGCAAAAAAGGTTTTTTCAGTGATAAAATATAAGAAGCAGATCTTCTTACAGTAGAAGGGGTAGGGATCACCCAAAAACAAATATTGAAAAGAACTACGGAATGATCAGACCATTAAGAAATCTTTCCCCTCATTCTGGTTCAAAGAAAGCTCTGAACATTTTTAAAATAATATATGAAAATTCAGGAGTTATTTTCTAATAATTTCTGTTATTCATTTCTTGTTGTGTACCTGGGTATTGATTCAGAGTAATGAGACTCCCACTGATTTCACTGAGTTTTGGATGAAGTCCCTCGGAGAGATTTGAGCCAGTGATCTAATGATAAAAGACTGGAAAACCCATTCCTTTTCCCTTATGCAGCTAGCCAGCATATTATACTGGAGATATGCAACATTTTTCCCCTCTGAATAATTCCTATAGAACTTGGTGAAGACTAGTTTTTCTCTTTCTCACTGATTGCATCAGTGTATTTTACAGTATCTTCATATATTTTGGTTTACAAGGAAAAAAATGGACTAGAAAACAGTAGATTGATTTTTTTATTATTATTATGTTTCTGATTTTTACTTTCTTTTCAGGTAGACTTTCAAAAGCAGGCTTTTGCATAGTTTCCTGGAGCATTTCCTCGCTGCTTTGCAGCTCGTTAAGCTCAATTTCTATGTTTTTGTTGAGGGTTTTTCAGCCCATCTATGGGGCATCTCACAGGTCTCCACAGCTCCAAATGTCAGCTGAAAAAACAAGCCCTCTCTTTTCAGCTCCTCCAGTTGATGCAAGGCACATCAGGACTCAGGCAAAAGCGGGGGGGGGGGGGGGGGGGGGGGGGGGGGAGAGGAAAGCAAACCCACAGTATTTGGGGTTAGGAGCAACTGCTACTAGTAGGTGTCCTAGTCCTCCTCCCCTTCCAGGTTCTGGAGAACATCAGCCAAAGTGACCTCAGCAAAGGGGTACGACATCCCTCCCCGCTCTCCCCAGGTCTCTGCTATGCTTAATACTGTCAGAAAAGTCTCCAGCAAACATTTGTAATTGCAGGGAGAAAGAACACTGCTGTCTTTATTTTTTCTAACTTGACATCTATCAAATTTAGTTTAAGTGTTCCCCTGGGTCAGTCGAGTTGCTGAGCTATAAACTAAAAATAATTAAAATAAAATATTAAAAAAACCTCAAGCTTGCTTGCCAGGAGCGTATCGTTGGGAGTTAACAGCTCTCAATCATGTATTTCGGAGTGTTAGAATAGCTGAAATAAGACAGACAGGCTTAATACAACATAAAACTGTAATTCTTTGATGTTTTGATGCTACAGGATTGATTCTTGCACTTCAGGGCAAAACTGATTTCTGGGACAGGCATTTGGAATCTATATGCATTTTTTTTGTTTGTTTTAATACTACAGTTAATATGAATTTTATAGGACTAGCTTAACGAAAAGGAAAGGCAGGGGAAGGTAGAAGGAGTCATTCTGATTAATACCTTAGATAATAAAACCTCGCCCTGACAATTCCTATAAAACAGCAGTTACCTTTTTGTACTATAAAAGATGACTTTGCCAATTTATTGACCCCACCAGATGTATCAGCTATCACCAAAATTGGAAATTCTAGTTACAATGACTTAAATTTTGGCTTAAACCTGACCAGACACACAGCATGTTCCCAGACTGGTCACATTCATAAATGTCATAAAAAACATACTTGTTCTCTGACATGCACGAAATAGAATTCTCAAACAAGACATCTCTAACCAGAAAGGCATGAAGCAAAAATCTTTAACCACGTGACAGAAAATGAGGACGGCTAAGAATGGTATTTTGACATTGGTGGACTGCTGAAGTAAAGCTTCTCTAGGCATAGCTTTAACATTGTTTTTATTATTTTTATTATTCTTACTGGTCATAGTAACCATGTGAGGTAAAATGAAAAAAAAATAAAAATCAGTCAAAACATGGTTCAAAAATGTTGTGTAGGCTGTTCCAGTATAAATTTAAAGAGAAAAAATTAAGTCAAGGATCACGTTCAGGGGTTCTTAGTAGAATCAGCCATCAAGATGTGCACAATATGCAACTAAAGGATTAACCTGGGTTGTCTAGCCAAGCCCATTTGCATCTAATGCTTTTGCTTTTCATTATGTATCTGCTGCACTTTAATTATAGATTTATTCTTACACCTAGTGAAAAAAAGATGTAAGTTCACCTCACTTTTTCACTACAAGCATGTTACCCTTGAAAAACAATCCGTTCTGGAAAATGACATTTTTTACAAAATGTTGGCATTATCAATACTTTTATGTTTCCTTTTAAAAATCAGTGACTTCGTATTTCTGCAGGCACTGTTAAATATAACAGTATTGTCTGTCTGAAGGCGATAAAGCCGTAAAGTTGAGAGGATTGCCTGCATTCAACCTTCAAAAACAGACAGTTCATTCTTTCAAGCCCTAGAAAATAGGAATAATTTTATTTAAAATGTGACATTGCAACTAGCTCTAAATCAAAACCAGACACAATATCAATACTCTGTTGTTGTCAATACTGCCGAAACACCAACCCTCCCCAGCTTTCAGCTGAGTCTGTATCTCACCTCCGCAACCACTGCGCTCCTCTGATACAAATTGCCTCTCCATAACGAGGGGCCAACTGCCTCGCAGAGGGGATGCCCTGGAGTCAAGGGAGCGACGCCCACGGATGGTTTGGTCCATGGCTAGCCGAGGATTTGGAAATGAAATGTGCTCCAGCGTACAGACGAGAGGTGGTTGGGAGTTTTCCAAGGTACTTATTTGGCGGGGTGTCACAGAATGGCAATTTGTTGAAACTGAAACCATTCACAAGGGAAGGTCTGTCTGAACAAAGTTCCCAACTCAGAGTGAAAAGCAAAAACAGAAAAGCAAGTAAGAAAACACAAAAAAAAAAAAAAAAAAAAAAAGGGAGGGGGGGGGAGGTGGGGACGGGACGGGGACGGGACAGGGGACACAACAAAGAGCAATTAGAGAAGCTGCCCCTTTCTGCCAGTCCTGGAGGAAAAAGTTCTGGGGTCTGGCTTGCCATGACTCTTGCCTTTCTCACTGCAAATGGCAATTTATGCAGATTTTTTTAGAACAAAATTACAAAGTCAAAGTGGAATAGAACAACAGAAAGTACATTCACTCAGTCTGATCTCTTGAAATGAACCATTCCTGGACTTCTTTAAGTTTTGATTTTTCACCCAGTTCCATGGCCATGTTTTGTGTTTATCACCACAACTTGCTAAAACTACATAAATTCTAATTGATCAAAAATACCTGCTTCAG
This sequence comes from Falco biarmicus, assembly GCF_023638135.1. Lineage (NCBI taxonomy): Eukaryota > Metazoa > Chordata > Aves > Falconiformes > Falconidae > Falco > Falco biarmicus. The sequence goes on along the minus strand of NC_079302.1, from coordinate 4,310,557 downwards.
CCGGTAGCACATGATTAAGCAACCAGTACCTGCAGGAAATGTTGTGTGAAGCCTATTCTTTACTGGAAAACTGCTCCCTTTATAATCCACTTTTTCAGAAAAGCTACCTGCTGTTTAGGTTGACTTCTGATGTGCTGAACTCAAGGTATTTTAGGACTTTAAGGAAAAATGATGAAGAATAAATGATTCCCTCTTAGAACTTACAAGAGCTGCCTCAAAACCTTAGAATACAGTAAAGAGATTTTCCAATAGTGCCAGAGGGTATTTTGAGTGAGCAGATGCTGCCGTTCACCTTTTTTACAGGCATAACAGAATGTTTATGATTCAGTCACGACACGCTTGCTCTGCGGCAAGGAATTATGACCTAGCTGTCCTTTGCCACTCATTTCAGTGAGATGTTTTCTGTCCTCTGGGACTTTGCCTTCCAGTTCTTGAAGGAGGAGAGAAATACAAGCAGGCTGTAGCAAAGATGTACGTGGTAAAGTCAGGCTTGGTATGAGTGCAACTCTCCTGATACCCAGGATAATCACTCATTTTTGTATCAGATCTGGTTTTGGTCTTGTGTAGGTTGAACCCATTTGCTATGGTCCTGATATATGTCAGGCAGTAAAGACGCGTGAGTTACAGCTGCCGTAGGGTTGGTCCTGCAAGGTGGGAGGATGGAGACCTTCAGTGGAGGTGGGATGTAGGCGAGCGGGATTGCGCAAATCTGGAAGGCTGCTGGCCGTCTAGAAACAACATATAATATCCCGAGGGCTGCAAATATTGACTTATTAGCTAGCTGTAGGTAGATCTGGCTGCGGTCTGGCCTGGGATGAGTTTAACCCCTAGGCTCAGTCAAATGGGCTTTAAGCAGTTCTTGATCCCAGAGGGAGCACCTGACCCTCCTCGAACGCTGTCACCAGCATTGTGGTTTTCTCCATCTTTGTGTCCCACACCCAGTGGAGGGAAGAGCCAGGAGCTGTTATCCCTCTGCATTTGCATGCAAAAAGGGAGGCAGATTTTAAGATGTCCTTCCTGAAGAAACACTATATTTCCTTTCACCCCCATATTCCTTTTCCCCCTGTTATCTCCACCCCAGTTCTTTCCTTACCACTAGCCCAGAGAGGGAGAAAAGAGAGAGAAAGAAAAGAGAGAAATATGCTGCCTGGATTGGAAAAGTCATCTTTTCCCAGGAGCAGCGTAATAATGTTAATGGAAGGGAGAACGGGAAAGAGGAAATGTTTCGCTAACGTGGAGAATTTCTGGCCTGGGTTCTTTCTGAGGCCTGTTTGTCAGGGGGAAAAGGAAATTGGTGGCTGGATGAAATATGAGCTGATGCAGCTGCAATGCCTTTAAATACAAGCTTTTTTAGGCACACTGGTGCTTCAGTTTGGGGATATAAGCAGATGCTGAATGCCTTTCCCTACTTCACATGGGGCCTTTGCGTGCTGTGGTTTTAAGACCAGTGTTCAGGTGATAAAAAAAAAAAGGGGGGGGGGGGATGGGGAGGGGAACGAAATGTCATTTTCGGAGAGGCAAAAAATACTTCAGGCTCTTTGGTGTGTAAGTCATAAAGGGCTTTTTGTGCATGGGTAGTCAGTGCAGTGTCAAGAGAAATCACTTGCACAAGGTGGAGTAACACTATCTGAAATTAAATTCTGGCCTCCATTTACAAGTAACACTTCAAGGTTAAGGAAAAAAAAAAAAAGCTTTTTCTTTTCAAGAAATTGAAGGGAACTAAGAGACGTCCCCTCCTCTCCTCCAAAAACATGCCCTAGGTGTTCTTGCTATCCGTAACACGACAGCCCCAGTAATTAGCAGAGCTCATCAGCCAAAGCTAATGAGCACACGGCAGCTTTGAGCTTTGTACAGTGGGGTGAAACCCGGGCGGAGGTTTAGAGCCGCTCTGATCTGAGAGGGTCTGCACTGGAAAGGTTTGAACTCTCGTGCTATGGCTTTCCAGGCTCTTTGAGCATGGTTCCTATTTATACTAGGTTTCCTTAGCATAAAGGGGCCTTCAAGTGGGCATGCAGTGAAGGAATATTTCAAGGCAAAGAGCATGCAGAGCGGGCTCTCACTACCCTCCTTGCACCTTCCTTGGAACAAGCCCCTCACTGTTTTCTTACAAGGGTGAAATGCCAGATGTAGCTCTAGTCCGAGGTGGAGGAGAAAGGCTTTGGCTCTCAGTCCTATCAAAGCTCTTTTGCGCTGTGCTGGTGTGCCTCAAGGACCTAAGTAATTACTTACGAGTTTTATTCTGGATCCATTTTTTTTATTCCTGTAATGTAATTTCTGATTTCTTACTCTTTCTCCATTGCTGGAAAGATGAAAATTCACCTCAAGCTGGCCGTCCGAGGTGGAAGTTGTGCTGGCACGTTCTGGAGATGTCATTGAAATATAAATAGCAAATAGATGATTAAAAATAGTTTGTCCCCTTGAATGGTTGCTTTAGAATTTAAGGATTATTCCCAGCTCCTGAGACCTCCTTGGCTCAGCCCTGGCTGGGACTTTTCATTTATTTTTTCATGCCAGCCTCTGTTCCACACTCTTAAGGAAATTAAGGTGCACTAAATGCCCTGCAAAATCTGGCTTTTTGTCCAAAGACAAAACACAGCTTTCTGTGACAATATTTATGAACTATATTCTCATCCAGCTTACCAAAGTCCCCAAAGAAAATGTTTCTTACTGTTTATACCTGCTCCTTTGCCAAGCAAAGATCGCTCAGACCGTAGAATAATCTCCCAAAAGATGTATTGGAAACTGGGTTTGGCCTGTTCAGTGTAGCTGAACTGATTAATGTAGCTGGTTGTCATTTTTAGAACTAATGATTTTTAACAGAAATGGTAGTCTTTAACCCAAAAAACTTTGTCCTAAGCTCTTGACTTTGTATTCTTTCTTTCTTTCCATATTTCCATAATTTCTATTGAAAGGTTTTGCTATGACTTGTTTACCAAAAATGTTTCAATACTTCATTTTAATCCAATAACCATTTCAGAAAGAAAATTAATCTGTTTCAAAGCATTATGATTTTTTAAAGGATCTATTTTGACCTGAGAATATTGAAACTCAGGCTAATTGCAAACACAGGTTTTCAACAATCAAGTTTATTTTCTCTGCAGAAAACCTCACCCATATGCCTGCAGGGAATAGCTGCATTTGCCAAATCCAACTTTTGGTGCACAGAAGAAGTGGGATATATAAATAGAAAGTGTAAGCTTTTGGATATACAAAATGGGTTTGTAATTTAAGGCCTCCCAGCCGGTGGCAACAATTGTCCATGTCTTGTGGGGTGTCAATTTTCCCTCTTCTCTTTATTTGGCTCAGCAAGCCACCTTCTGCAATCACAGTTTAAAGTCTTGGCTTATGCCTCCTCTGCCTCCTATCTCACATCGAGTCGCTGTCGTCCTGTGGAGCTGCAGGATGCTATCCGCTAATCCGATGCTGCAGTCTCCAGGCCTGCGGTGGGATACTGAAAAAAAGGGGGGGGAGGGAAGCTTTCCTAAATGATATACCAAATTACACATTATTTCACTTGACAAACAAAAACTCTTTTGTGGTTAGCAGAATGAATCGTGTACATCATAATTTTGACAGCGAGTACTGAGGTTGAACTGGCTCTTTAAACAATTTCCCTGTGTACGCATTGCTGTTCCAGTTCAATGCAAGCATATGGCAAACACAGAAACTATACTTACTGATGCCAGGGCATGACCAAAATCTATAATAATGTTGTTTACTTTCACCAACTCTGCAAGAAAGAATGTAGCCTCATGCACTTAAATGACCTCAGAAGAGTCACACTTTTGCTTTGTCAATAATTTACTGAAAACATGCGTTGCCCCTTAGAAACACAAGGACCCAAAATGTTTGCAGTAACTGAGTCAAACTCTTCTATACAGAGTCTTGCTTGTCTGCTGGAGAAAACCTAAGGAAATTCTCTCCATGACGTTGGTGAGAGTAGAGGAAGGCAGCAGACAAGCGTAGCTTGTGGAGAATACTTGGCTTATGCTCTTTTTGTTGTTGTCATTTCTGATAAAAATCATAATATTTCAAAGTCTTCTACAGACAGAGCTCTGCCAGCTTCCTTCTCCCACTAAATTGGCCGTTCTTGAGTGCTGCCAGGAAAGAACGTATTTTAGCATCCTAGCGCTGCGTGGTCTGGCAGGCAAGCGTTGGGAGGCTGAGGTTGTTGGCCACTCCTCTGCAGAAGGTTGTAACACCCAGTGCTCAAGGGGGTTTTTCTCCGCACTTTTGTCAGGCACTAAAGCAGCCCTAATGATGTGGAGCCACGGGACAGTGCAGGCTTTGAAATGCTCGGGGAATAAACAAACCCAGCTAGCTGCCTGTGGAAACTCCAGCTCTCGCAGAAAAAACATCCTTCACAACCAAAATCAGAATGTCAACAGGAGGATAGTCTTCATTTCACTTTGGTTCGAAACATTGCAAGGAAAGAAGAGGAACAGCCTGAAGGGCCAGGATCTCTTAGATGAAGATGTGTGTTGAGGGAACAGGAGTCAAGGAATTTGAGCAACGTTGCGGCAATATAATAGCTTGGGTAAATTTTAAGTGACAGCAATTGCAAAGACTAATGCTGCTGAGGTTCAGGAGATACTGTGTAAATGGATCTGCATAAAGTAGTTTTCCTGTTGTCTGGAAAGCATGCAGACATGGACTTCAAGCATCAAAGTCTTCAAGCTGTGGGGAGCTGAGCTGCACTACCTCCCATTCCAGGCAATGAGAACCAGGACACTGCATCTGATGGCAAGTTGTTCAAAATCAAGATTCCCTCTGTTGGAGACAGTGTTTGTACAAGGCTGAAGCAGGATAACCTGTTGGTAGAGTCATAAATACTTCTTTCTGGAAGGAGAGAACATCACTAATCTACATTTCCTCCTTTTTATGCTTCGCAATTCACAATGTCCTCTCCCATTTCTTAGTCATCAGAGCTACATACTATATGCACTCCAAAAAAACCTGATAAAAATTCGAGAAACCAAAAAACTCAGTACCCAAATAGAAATCAGATATCTTCCTAGCAGTTAAAACTCAATTACAGTTAAGTCACATGTTCACTGCACTCAATAGCTCATAAAATGGGCAATGAACTCACCAGGTACTCAAGTATTGGATGGATGAGAGATGGCAGCACTGGGAGATGGGCAGATATCCACCCACAGGGGCTCAGCCTTTGGGATTTACTGAGGTTCAGCCTGAGCCTTGGCTGTCTCTGGGTGGAGGCAGAGCTGTACTGGGCTAATAAGCCCAGCTGGAGTCTGTCTGGATCTGCAGAGAGCTAACTCAGGTTCTTCTGCAGCCATGCTAAAGTCAGCATGCCAGAAAACAGAGCACCCGCAAGTGCTCGAGAGCTGATTTGTACGTCTGTTTAGGCCTAGGAAGAGCTAGATGTTGCATGGGCACAAGCATCCTGAGGCACTCCAGGGGTCCAGCCTCCAGCAGTTCCGTACATAAAAAAATCATCGAAGAATCAGCTGAGGAAAGACATTTACCAATTTGCCCGAACCAGAGAAGTTTATAAATCTTTGCAGCCATTGTACTGATGGTGACTCCTTGCACGAACTGGGGGAGATACCCACGCTTATTACCGGTCAAAGATACTATCAAGAGTCAGATCCAAAGACCAAGGAAGTCACTGAAGTTGCTCAAAGAGCTTTGGGTTTCATTGGCATGTACTGTATGCAAAGGCCCAGTGAACAGATTTTGTTGGAGCCACGGAAGCATGGGTGGATCCAGATCACACTGCTCTGCTCACCTTGGAGCAAGCCCAGACATGGAGATTTCAGCCCCCAGCCCCCCCAGTGTATTGCTCAATGGTTAGGTTTGGTTTCTGCATGCGATGTGCTCCTGGCTGGGACAGGGCCACTACTAATAACAAAAATGCGGCATCAGCACAGATCATGGCCCTTTTCCTTTGTTTTTTTTTCTTCCTTTCTTTCTTTTTGTCTGAATACACATAATCTAAAGCATAAGGTCCCATTACAGACTGGAGGTGCACACTTTTATTAATGACAGGTTGTCTATTCTTTCAGCTCAGACCTCTTACAAATAGAGGGTTGCCGTATTAGTAGTCAGGTCAGGCAGAACTTAACTCTTGTATTGTTTTAATTTTTGTGTTGGAAATCCAAGGGTTTGCAGCAAAGGGATGTTTCTAGCAATTCTGAAAATTCACGTTTGAAAGCTAAACCACACTTTGCTCACTTGGGCTTAAGATTAGTTCCTCTGAGTTGACAATTTACTCTTTCAACTTGTAACCTAAGATCTTTCTTTCACCTCTTTGGGTGACTCCAAGATGAATTAAGTCTTCTCCTCTGCCAAGAAAGCCCCAGTTCTACCAGCAGAAATGTTGCTAAATAGGGGATAAAGGGGGATCTGATTCATCTCTTAACAAAATATGTAAGTGTAGAAATAACACCACTGAAATTAATGGACCTAACAGAAGAAATGCATCAAAGAAATGTTCTTTCTCTGTCACTATGTGGATATGCAGATAAACATACAGCCACATTTAAGCCTTTCAAAAAGGTCAGTTAAATGATTCCCAATCTCTAGTTTCACATGATTTTGCAGCTTCTTGGTTCCAGCTCCGAGGAGAAGCAGAGGTGCTGAAATACAGAAAGATAGGATATCCTCTTTGTGTCACTTTTCCTACTGGAAAGGGGAAATAATGGAAAACTTGTAAGAAGTCCTGTTCTCATGAGACTTTCAGCTTCTTTATTCAGACCAAACGATCCTGGCTAGTTCAGATAAGGTTACTTTAGCTATTTACCCATTGTAAAGTAAATTATCAAAAGTCTTCAGGCTTGTCCATCATTAGCAAAGGTTGAAAAATCCCCCCTCTTTCCCATGACAGGGTTAAGAAAACAATGTCAAAATCTCTTTCAGTATCCAAAAGATGCACAATTCGGTGCCAAAAGCATTTTAGTAAAAACTAGCTTCTCCGCAGCTTTTCTACCTATGCATGTGTTTGCTTCGGAAGTTGTAGGAGTTGCAGGGAAAATTGTTTGGGCACATGCCTATTCAGTAAGATATCCTGAGGTCTTTAAAAAATTGACATCTTTTTCTGATGGGATTTTTTCCTCCTTGCTTATTACCTCTACATTGAACCTGGCGGCATGCATAGGGCAGTGCCCCATCTTGGCCGGCCGGGCTGCACTCCCCGTATGGAGCCACCCGCTCCCAGCCTTGCTGGTGAGCAGTCCTGCTGCTGGAGGGACAAAACCCTGCTGGAGCAAGGTAATTCACCAGTCTCCTCTCACACCCCTCCAGACAGCCTGTCCTGTCTCTTCAGCTGCACGTTACACCAGGCTGAGCTCCTACACCAAACCCTGCTTCTCATGCCTTATCTTTAGGGTCTGGCAGAAGAGAAGAGGGACAGGGGGAGGGAGCTGAGCTCCCCCCAGCACTGCCTATAGCAGGGGCCCATGGAAATACCAGAAGAAGATTTGTTGCATCATTTGGCAATTTTTCACTGCTCTACTGTACCTCTCTGCTCAGACACGCTTTGTTTATTGTGTGCCCTTCTAATCCTGGCACTGTCAAAGCCTGGTCCATTAAGCTAGCATTATTATGATTTATTAGCTGTGCATGGCTAACATAGTGTTATGACAGTTGGGATGAGATTAGGTTGCAGGTCAACCTGCTCCTTAGACTGGAACGTTTTCAGGTCTCTTTGGATCTAAGGGTGAGTTTTAGACTGAGGAAAACCCAGAGGAGAAAGAAAGGGAGGTATGTGGTGCTTCTCCATCCTATACTCATGACACCTCTGATAAATGGCTAGAGAAACCTACTTGTTAGAAAGCAGAGGTGGAAAGAAAAAAAGAAAAAAAAAGTATTTGGTGAAGGTAGAGGAACAGTGCTCCTTCTCTCAAAACAAGAAGCTCCCAGACCGAGAGAAAACACACTCACATTTTCCAGTCCATGCCTAATTTCAGACATAATTTATGAGATCAAAACACCTTGATGATCAGAAGTAGGTACTTTGTGCATGTTTCTCATTTCTTTCCACTTCAATGAAAATAGTTGGGTAGATGTTCAACCAGACTCTTTTTACATGCCAGAAATCCCAGCTATTTGTACCAGAACCCTCTCTAAATCAGAACAAAAATGTTCTCTGGTTTGCCAACTTCTAAGCACCTTCTTTTATTTTGCTGAGTAATTATCTCTTTGTTTGTCCAGGGGAATATCTAATAACTCCCTGTTCACAGAAGGACAGTGACCTCCGAATGAACCAAAAATAGCCCATACAATAATTTCAACAATATGCTTAATATCTGATTTGGGGGCCCCTTTGGGTCTGATGCGTTACATCACTTCGCACAGGGGCAAAGCGGAGCAGGACAAAGCATTGACCCTTTCCCAGGAGGAGCAGCAAGTGTGTGCTGGCTGGGAGGAGGAGGGCTGACGGTGCTCCCCCATCAGTCACCCAGATCCACTGTCGTTCAACGCACACATCCAGTAAATTGTTTCAATCAAGTTGCGGTTGGGAGAAGTATGCTCCGTATAATTCACTGCAGCCTCCTGCCTGTGGACTCCTCTGTTTATAGCATGGCCTTAATTGCTTTTTTTTTCTCTTTTTGCTCGACTGAATTCGTTTAGAAACACAATATAAGCTAAATGATAAAATCCTTCACTAAACCACTGATAGCTAAGCATTGCCTGACTGGGACAGACAAATAGCCCATTTAGTCTGGAATCCTTTATGCTTCTATAAGGCCTATAATATGTCTAAATTGTGCAATAATATAGCACACAGATAAATTATTCCATGGCAAAAGCTTATGTATTAAACCCTTCCAAAGTGCAACAGAGTGTAGCAGGCAAGATGATTACAATAACTGGCTTCTCTTCCAAGCTCTTTAGAGCTGGATTTCTGCATAGCCCTCACTAGTCATTCAGCCTCAGCGAGCCTCCGTTCCTTCCTCCTCTTCTATCTATCGTCTCCATGGCACTGCTCCGCTTCCTGCCTGTTAAGAATAAGCTGCAAACTTTTTCTGAGCCTATATTTTTATTATCACCTAAGTAACGTGGCTTTGATCTCAATAATGATTTCAGATGGCCTTGTAATAATTAATTAAAAATAGCTTGAGTGATATTTTGACTTCCATAGGACCAAAATCCTTCTGCCTAATCTTTCAAATCTACCTGCTTTGGTTATATCCCAAAGCAGTGAGTGCCAAAGATTAACTATATACTGCGTGATACTTTTTCCACAGATTTTAAAGTGTTTCCCTTAAAGGCAGTGATATTTTTTTCTTTTTTTCTTTTAATGGGAAAGCAGTCTCATTAGTACCAGGTGATTCATTTAAAGCACAATTACACAGGGAATTCAGCTAATTGATTGGATAACCCTAGATTCATTTGTAAAAACACAATCCTCAAACCTGAAGTGCTTGGACTTAGTGGTAGCCGTGTACCGAGAAGTTTACTTTAAAAGCAAACGTTTAGGTTAATGGGATCCATATGATATGAATTCCTAATAACTTTACCATGGGTGGGCTTATCGAACTGCTTATCATAACAGAAGTCGGGCCATTTCAAAGGACCTTTCTTCTGAGACTTTCTGAAGACTTTTCTTTCACCCCAGATCTATAGAAAATTCCACTAACTCTCCATTGAGAAAATATTTGAGCTCCCTCTCATGCCATGATTCAAAGGGATTCTTTTCAAAATGTGTATTTTTTAACCCTTTGTCAGCAGGACAAAGCATTTAATAGAGGTGTGTGGTTCTTTGAAGGGGGAAGAGCTCTGAGCAGGAGTGTTTGCTATGCTGCTGCTCTCAGGTCCCGGAGGTTGCATTTATGTATAACAGTGGTTGGGAGCTTGGACTGAAGATGTTAACTTGCCTGTAAACTAAAAGAAGAGCTTGAGGGTAATTTGGGCTCACTCAAACCCAGGGAACTCAATGCACGTCTTCCAGCTGACCTCTGTGGGCTTTGAATCAGATCCATAGAGAAATTCTAACCACTATTTCTAATTACAGAGGGGAATAAATGAGAACAAACATCCCCTAAAGAGGCACTGGAACATTTAGCAATCAAAGGAGCAAGGCCACTGCACAGTTTGAAGACAAAATTTCCTACGCAGAACTGAATTGTCTTAGAAGCAAGCCGAGAAACTTCTGCTACAGTAACTAACATTTCTTAATTTCTTCGTACTTTAAAAAAAAAATTAAACCATATTACATTTGCCAAAAAACATGTTACTGGAAATTGGTCTTCTTTCTCAATTATGCTGAAGTTGATTGTATAATCTTTTTCCCAATATAGCTTTTTTAAAATATAGAAAAATATAGAAACAATTTTAAGCAGCTAAACATGGCAGTGGAGTTTTATATAAATATGTGTGTACGTGCATTTAAAGAGAAATCCAGTACCCTGATAATCTCTGGGAAAGAACAAGCTGGCAGTGTCACGGCAGGTATGGAAATTGCCATGACGTTCATTGAAGACAGCATGATAATTCTATCATTATACTTTTGGTATTTAAATAAAACAGAAACCCTATCACTTAGCAGAAGAGAGGGAAAGCACCGTAAAACATAATCGTACGGATAAGGGTCCTGCTGGGATAGCTGCACGGACTGAAAAAAAGAGAAGAGATTAAAACCACTAACTGTAGTCATACTTGGCATTGACCTATGGGGACATTAAAGTGATCTACAAATATGTGAAAAAGAGTGATCAAGGGTAATTATTTAAGATAACAAAAATAAAGAGGGAGAAAGAGAATTAAAATGGTCCAGTGTGAAGGAAAGAACAAAGGTTATGTTTCAATGAGAACTTCGGAGAAAGCATCAGTCTCTTGCAAGAGGGTTTCCAGTGGCACACACTGCTGTCACCATTCATGATAAATCAAACTAAATGCAAACCTCATGCAAGATTTTGGTACAATCTAACCAAAAGATCTGTAATTTTTAAAATTAAAAGGAAAAAGAAAAAAAAAAGCTGAACACTACTTTGAGTGTAAAATGTGAAATTGAAATTAAAAACCTAATTCTAAACTAAGCAACCTGTAAAAGTTTCTAGTAATCACCATCATCCCTGTCTGCAATGTTTGGTCATGCCCTCAAAGCTTGTAGAGTGGGGTTTTCTTAAGTCCTTAATCATTTGCCCTGTACAACCAATGTCTAAAATGGTTCCATTTCACTGCTGTACATGCTACCCGTCCACAATATTATTGCAAGGAGGTGTATTTGTGATGGCTGTATCCCGTTACAGCATGAGGGATAACGGCCTGGCACATTAGGAGCTGTACAAGGTGATGAGAGGCCGGTGCAGAGTCCGGCGTGTTGATGTACCGAGTTTCCAAACATTAACTAATGCAGAAGGGAAGTCGACACTGGAAAATCTTGTTCTTGACCGTGGTGGGACAGCTGAACACTTCATAACACTATCAATTAATATGCTGCAGACACTGGTCTTCTCAGAGGAGAAGGCCAGGCTGGTTACAGCTCGGAGGTGGGCATGTCACAGGAAAAGATTTGGATTTGTTGGCAAAGAAGTGTGGAAGATGCCTGTAGGTTGCTTGTCAGCACTTCGCCTGGCCTAGACCAGGTGCCTTAAATCATGGGATGCAAACCCACACGTGGATATACATGGACACAAAAACAAAATACCAGATGCTCTACAGCTGTGTCCTTCAGACCAACACTTGGTTGCTTCTCTCTTTCAGGGGGGATGAAGAGAAACCACTGAACCCCATCATCCAGAAGACCAAAGCCTTTAAAAATACCCAACCCCAATTTAGGTAGGGATTGTGAAAGTCCCAGAGACGGAATTATCCACAAATCTTGCCTGTAGGAGGCCTCAGAAATAATCAAAAATGTTTGGAAGCTGCAATCTCTCATTGCTGGGCGGTAAGATTATTGTGTTAGAGGCTTAACGGGCTTGAGAAAGCTGGGCTGGAGCAGCAGTGAAAGAGAGAACAGTGTTTATTGAGCAATAAAAGAAACATTATGTTTCATTGCTCAGCCAAACTGCCCTACAGAAGCAAATCCCCATGCCTTATAATATGGGGTGTAATAAATACTAATACTATAAAGGGGTCTGCTGGAAACAACCAGCAGGGCCCTATCACAGTGTAATCAAGCCTCCCGTTAAATTAGCGTCTCGCTTGTGCTCGCTGCTTTATTGTCTGACGGGAGCAAGCGCCTGGAGGTTCGAACGCCGGCTCCGGTGGGGTTCACCTCCTGCACGGCTGCACTCTGGTTACCCTCTCTCGGGGACATCTCTCCGAGGCCAGGGTTAGGTTTCCTTCCAAGGATTAAGTGGTAGGCTCATGTCAACAAGGTGGTCGTGGAGATCGAGGCAGCGCAGGAAGGACTCGTGAGGCCAATGAAGAGAGATCCAACTATTTCAAGGCAGCAGATTAATCCTGATAATGCTGCGTTGGGCCATTTTTTTTTCCCCTGGTTGGGTCAAGTTCCCCTAGCAACCACAAAGCCTGCCATTAATAAATTTTAAAAACTCAATCATAATTTCCAACCTCTGTGCCCTTTTCAGAGGCAAAAAGATAAATTGAATATAAAATGAAAGCCTTGCTTTTTTGGCCTTTGCAAACCTCTTCTTGCTTTTTCACTTTCCTCCCCATAATTCTGCGTTGCTGACCTTCTTCCAGTCACAACGGTCTCGGGAACGCATGCAACATATGGACCTCATTGTCCTATAGAGCGAGGAGGGCACGGGGATACCTTTCCCATTGACCTTGCCCTGCGCAGGCTGGGCTGCATTACTGACGGCATCTGCGCGGCTCTACCTGGGCTGGGCTGCAGCAACGTTTCGTCTTGAACCTCGGTCTGATATTACAATTATTATCGCAAGTTGAGCTGCCTTCCAGGGTTTCTTTGGAACAAAAAAAGGGCCTTTTTTTTTTCTAACTGAATTTTTTGGCTAAAATTTATGTCTCTGCTAAGATGATTTAGTTACTGGATTCTGTAAGTAAGGAGTGGTTGAAAACCAAAAGACAGAAAAATAGGAATATATCTGAAGATGCTTTAATTTTCAGAAACCAGAAGTAACTGAAGAACAGTTGTTAAAAATTGGAAAAGTGTTAGGTTTGGGGGGTTTGTCAGTAAACAAGAACGTTTCTGTGGAAATTCAGGGGTTTTCAGCTGCTCACAAAAATCACTGGAGAACTACCACACTCCAACCACCTCTTTTTTATTTTCTTCTGGTCATATAACACCAGGTTTCCATTTGCTGGAAATAAATGAGGAAGCCATGGGGTATCCCTGCTCTTTTTATTCACGCGAATAATCCCATTAAAGTCCACAGGAGTTCTCATATCCAGTGGGCAGGTTCTGACCCCAATTGTTTTAACAGTTCTTTTTATTCACACCTCATATTCTAGCTAAAAAATCTTACAGATCTTGACAGAAGGCTTAAAATCATGAGTCTGCCCAACGACAGAGTTAGTGTTATGTCTGCGCGCTGTTCAGTTGACTTTGTTCAGGTAAAAAGGAGGAGAAAATAATACAAGAAGAAAAAAAGCGTTGAGGGTAAACAGATGGCAGACGTTTGGTGAGTCAGCCTGAAACCATCATACACTTCCTGGGAAATGATGATCAACCCATTTTTTCCCCTCTGTGCCTCAGTTTCCCCACCTGTACAATGGGATTTATCAAACTTCCCTTTCTCAAAGAGTTGTGCACATGCAGCCACTTGTAAACTTCAGGTGATCAAATGGAAGAGAGACAACTGAATTTTTCTTCAAAGAAATTGAAAAACCAGTTCTTTTTGGCAAAAGGTTTATCTTTTCGTCCTGCTACCCTACTGCTACTCAGAGTGCTTCCATTAGCAATACGCTGGGTGATGCCATGTTCACAAATGCTGACAATAAAACAGACCACGGCTCCAAAGTAAGAGCACCCCGTGCACACTCATGTTGGATGCGGAGTCAAAACCAGATTTTTGAAATAATTTAATTCTAATCAAATTCCTTCAGAGCTTCTAAAAGCTGTACCATACCCCACTGCCAAAAAGTTTTTTTACTCTTTCTGGGCTGAAGTCAAAAAGGAAAAATCCATAAGTGTTTTTTTCTAAATGTTATTTATTTCCATGATGCCAGCAGCATACACAGAGTGAGTCAGCCCATTCTAACCATCTTCTTCCCCCTATCTTAAACCTTACAGCAGCAACCTGACTTTATTTCAGGTTTGAGAGAAACAACACTCACCTCTAAGTTCAGACTAAACATGAGAAATTGTAGCCAAAAAGGAAATTTTTTTGAGAAATTTATGCAGGAAGATATAAAAACAGTGGGTTAGAATGGAATGACTCTTTCAACTCGAGTTTATCATGTTTACAGTATTACTCAAGTTCTGAGGAAACTAATAAGGATCACAAATCTCACCAGCATCCCATACTTTAGGGCTTGAGTTTTCTACATTTTCTGCTGGTTTAAAGCCCAACAACAAAGGTTCTTGATAGAATAAGCTCTAATGTTTGAACTACTGTGACATATAGAGATATATAACCTCACTCTTGGGTAACCAGGTTTCCACTGCAACTTTAGCAACAAATTTCTTCCCTTCCCTGCCACCTCTCCTACATCCCATCATAGCTCCTATGTTTCAAAAGCTGAGCTCCACATCTGTAATATATTATGTGCATAATTTGCACTTAATTACCAAGCACACTGATTAAACCATGCACAACAATTAAACTTAATTAGGTTTTTTTTACAGTGCCTTCACTATTTAACTGAAACATGCCAAGTGTCTTATCAGTTCTAATTGAAAGGCTTGCTGGAGAGGTTTAGCTTCAAGTGGGATTGCTATTTCTTTCCAATTTCAGGTGAAGGCAAAACTGGGGATTAACAAATGTGTGTCAGCCTGTGACCCAGCATGAGCCACTTTGCATTCCCAATTGTTTCCATCTGTATGGCAGCAAATGTTCATCTCCATGCTATAAATAGATGACCAGGCTGCCCCCACCATGAAATTAAACAAGTTCTGTTGCACTTTGCAGGAATGGGGTTTCAGTTGTTACTATGAGTTAGGCTGTGAAATGCAAAGGGTATGCTGAGTTTGGAGTAATATGGGTAATAATCTGGGGCATTGTTTTCCTCCAGCACATAATTGTAGCTGCTATCATAAAAGGAGAGAATTTCACAGGCTTTAGTTAATGAGGAAGTTGAAGAAGCTTAACTGGGAGTACAAATACAGAGAAGTTGGTAGGTATATTCAGGGAGCTAATTTTTTTTTCTTAAATTGGAGTAGTTGTATGTTTATGCAGTTAGAGGGCTTGATTCTTTTTCTCTAGAGAACACAAAAATATTTGATACCTGGAAAGTGTGTTTCCTATGTCAGCTACTACGGGTAGACTTTTGAGTTAATCTTTGCATGAAATAACAAATATCACTTTATTAAATGCAGTCTTACTGGGGCTGCAGTTGGAGGAAAAAAGTTGTAAATTAAAGGAAAAGATAAAATAGATTCTCTGGCTGGTAGTTCATCACTTAGTTCAAAGAAAACAAGTAAAAATAAAATCAATGTTCACTGTTGTGTTTCAGCACTGTTAATGGGATGTTTGTAACTAAAATCTCTCAGATTCACTGAATATTTGAATTTCTCTTACACTGTTTTCCTCACAGTTCTAGACATAGTCCATTCTTACCCACACTTCTATATCTTTACTTAATGTTCCCTCTATTTTCCAACTAAGTGAGGACTGTTTATATATAATTTACATACTGCTATTGAAAAAAAACCCTTATCAGTAAGCCTGAATAATGCAATGAGATAAATATGAGATGGAGTTCAGAGACACAGGCTGTACTCTTAATTCTGCTTTAAACTTGCATCTAATTGAGTCAGGTTGTCATCTTTTTTCAGGAGGAAGTACTTCATTATTTGTTCTATTAAATTCCTTAGGCAATATTAAACTCTTCTGTGGGGCTTTTTTGAACAGTAAGCTAGTTCTGCTGCAAGTGGTAGGTTGCATGTACGCAGATAAGCAACTTCTGATTCCAGTAGCATATAACCAATTGTTTAAAAAATCTGCTTCATCGGCAGAAAAAAGCATTGCAGTATTTTGATTGCTGTCAGATCCACTGGTGATTGGAGTCTGTTGAATAAATTCATAGGACAATGCTTTTGGCAGATTTTACAATATGTCTTTTACTGAATGATTTGACTAAAATGATATTCATCTCTTTCCCAGCTGATAGTATTGCTTTGGTAATTTGCCCATCCATTCCACGGGAGAAAAGAAAGATTCCTGTGAAATCTTTCAAATAATAATTTCAAGCAAGAAATATTTTCCTTCAAGTCACCCAATCTGGTGGTTGTGGAAACTGTAAGAAAAGCTACACTAGGAAAGTTCAGTGTTCATACACAGTGCCTCAAAGCAATAGAAGTTATTTTCTTTTTGCCCCTATCTTCCCCCACACACCCACACCCCCCAGAATGACTTAGAAATAATAAAAATAGCAGCATGATTTAACTCCAAACACGCCCTGGGCACTCCAACAAAGTGGGAAAAGCAAAACTTTCCTGTTCAATTTGCAAAGCAAAATTGCAAAGCTTTCCAAAGCATCTCTCGGCGGGGTCCACCTTAAGAGACCGGCCATGTGGGTTGGGGGCAGACATCTATTTTTAAACAGCAGGAGAGTTCAAGACCCCTGCTGTGGTTAGCACGGAGCCTCCTTCCAGTGTTCCCAGTGATTCCTCTCTGTGAGCGTGAAATGCCATAAAGTGCTGCAGTGATGCCTTTATGAATGGCCTGTTTGTCTCCCTCTCCCTTGGCAGCCCTTTTTTTTATTATTATTTTTTTCTTCCCCCTTCCCTTTTCACCCCACACTTGTCCAGTGGCCCAAAGCAGTTTAGCAGATATGGCAGCTCACATGAATTATGAAAATGTGAATATGGCTCCGCTGACTCGTACCCTGCGTGCTGGCATTTTGTTGGGGGGGGGGGGGGTGGTTGTTTTTTTATTTTTTTTTCCACTGCAAAATTTCTTCTTTGTGAAAAGGTAGAGGACAAGGAACTTCTTTTATTCCTAGACGCATGACTCTGGGCACCTCACATGTTTAAACAGGAAAAATAATTGGTCAAATTTAAATAGTCATATCCCAATATAACCCAAACGCAAAAGCACTCTCCATCCCCAGCGGCTCCAGCTCCACTTATGGGTATGCTCAAACATGCAGTGTCTGGATCCTACAGTCAGAGTCTGAATCCAGGGGTCATTTCTGCAGGTGGTATTCATCTCTGAAATAAATCCATCTCTGGGAGACAACCAGGATCAGGCAGTTTGAGTGCCCTTCTTCATGCCACCCTCCAAAAAGACAAAATCTATCTTCTGTGCGCTCTGGGAGAGAGGAGCTTAAAAAATGTTGGAAGAGTTTGTTTAATTAGGTGGCCTAGCAGTTCATTTCAGAAGGCTTGCTGGCAAATCACCTAGCCTTCTTCCAGGGCTGATGTTAAAATCTGTTTCCACATTTTCTTGGGGGGGGGGGAAGGGGGGAGGGAAAAAAAAAGGTTATCCTTCACCCTTTCCAGCAAGCCAGGAAAGCTTGAAACTGAAATAGTGGCTTTATGCCCAGACAGAGAGGAACTGAAATAAATATGAGCAGGGTTAAGAATTTTCTTTATTGAGAGCACCTGCTCCAATTTTATATGTAGCATTGCTAAAAATTCCTCCATTACGGTGTGCTCAGCTCTGTGGGAGTTCAGTGAAGCTTTGGTGCTGAGAAAACCCAAATGAGTCCTTGGGACCTCTCAAGGGAAAGGCTTTCCCTGCTCTCCTCCGAGGGGGTTAAATGCCTCCAAAGGCCAGGCAATGGCGATGCTCCGGAGAGCTGCAGGTGGGGATGGTGTCTGCCCTGGCTGTGGGTGACTTACAGGGCAAGGGAACTGAAAAAAAATGAACCAGCAAAACCTCCCTGCTTGTGAAGTTTCATGTCAAACTGTTGCTTTTTGCAGGTAGCCGCACACCTCCTGGGTGTATCAGGCACACCTGAAGGTCAGCAGGTCCTTGTACCTGCTCAAACACCTTCTCAATCCGAGTATGTCGGAGGAGCTGGCTTATGAGCTTGTTTTGTGATGCATCAAATTCTGACATTTTGTTGTCGCTGTGATGGGAGAAAGACAAAGCAATAGGCAATATATTCTTATTAATCAAGCTGAAGTAGCTGGAAAAGGCATACATCAGGCAGGCCAGCTCTCTGGGTCTTCAGCAAGAAATTTCAAGCTAATTTCTGGACATAAATAACTGTTTCAGGTTTAACTTGATAATGTTAATCAATTAGCCTGAGACTTTGCCTGAGACGGCAGCGTTCTCTTGACTTTTGTCTGAGCGTAAAACAATTAGGGACTAATCCTGTAAACTGTATTATTTTTGGAGTTGAGGCTGATTACTTACAGACCACTCAAACCTTCTGCTACTGCTGTCAAAGTCTAGCTCTCCAGAGATCTTTTGCTGTAGTTGTGATGATCCAAGGACACACAACTTGTCTAGGAAAAAGCACGGCCTCTGCCTACAAACCCACTTCCAGCTAAAGTCTGTTTCTATATTTTTACATGGCCTCACAAAAACAAGAGGTGGTCTTCGACTTTGGAAGTTTAATATCAGTGTTGACAAGGAGTCTCTCGGTGGCCCTGACTGTTTCTTGCTTTATTGCACCTTGCTTTCCCCAAACAGACGGTGACTCCTTTGTTAATGGTCTGAAAATACTATCCACAATAAACTTTTCAACCAGGTCAAAGCCTTTAGATGACAGAAGTGTTTTAGGAAGTGCTGTCTGAGCACTAATAAAAATGATTATACATAAGGAAACAGCAGCATCCTGGAGATGGCCAACAGATTCAGTCAAACCACCGTGCTTTGCACAAAGTACCTCCCCAGCTGCAGGCAGAATCGCTGTGCACCAGGCTGATGCCTCCTATAGAGGTTCCACTGACCGACCACCCCAGTGAATTAAACAGCCCATAATCCGGCATGGCTAATATGGGGAACCGCAGCGCAGATGACAAAGGTGGCTCTGCATGTGCTGGGAAGTGCGAGAGGAAGTTTGGAGGTGCGGAGACAGACAAAGACCCACTGAAGTGGGAAATGACTGGGGCTTCCTCAACGCTGGTTTTTTATTATTGTTTTTTATTTTTCAAATGTGAAGCTGAACGTCGAATTGAAGGTGAGGAGGGAGGCTAGGGGAGCAAGGATTCAGCGATGTCACCACAGTGCAAGGCTGCAGTAAGCTAAAGAGTGGTGACCAGTAGTAGTAAAAGAGAGAACGGAAATGTTCACAGCCTTCTGGCTGCTGGGTGCTCATTTTGCCTGGGGCATGACTGGCTGAGTCTGCAGTAAACCCAGGGGAAACCTAGCACTGGGAACCGGTCATTTCTGTTGTGAATAGCGGTCTTTTCAGAACGATTGCCTTGACAATAAATTTTATCTGAAGGGCTGGCTCCCTTAGGTCCCCTCTATGTGCTAGAATAAGGGAATAACCTGTCCCAATGTTATTAGACAGCCTCTGTTAAAAGCCACATTTTTTCCAGGCCCTGCAATGGCAGCTTAGGTTCACCAACATAGCAAAAGACAGTTTTCTGTCTCTTTTTTTTGCACCAGATCTAAAAAGCCACACTCATACCCCATAAAGCGCAGATCCAGTATAAACTGGGAAATGAGACAGGAATGCTGCAGTGAATCCACACCTGACCCACAGCCAGTATCTATTGCTTGAAGGCATCTGCAGCGTGCAGACCGGTGGCGAGCCATCAGCGAGCTGCCACCCCGCCGCGTGGGAAGTCGCTCCTGCGGCTGAGGATGGGTAGGGCTGTGGGTGGAAAACAAGTGTGTGAGGCTCCCTGGATCAGCTGCTTCGTTCGGATGTTTCCCCGGGAGCTGGCAGAGCCTAAGCCTAGGAACTGGCAGGGATCTTTGCTTCACCGGGACACAAGTAATATTCTTGAACTTACAGAAATCACAATACTTTGCTGGAGGATAAATCTAATCAGATTGTATCCAAAGGGTCTATCTATAAATTTTAGCCACAGATGTATCTCATTTTCTTAATACCTAAGCTGCTTAGAAGCTTTAGCATATTTATTTTTCTTTCGCCCCTGCAATGTAGAGATACACTGTCCCTATTTTACAGCTGGGGAAGTTACTCACAGAGAGACTTAAGTGTATGTATTCATGGGAGTCACTGAGTAGAACGGAATTCAGCATGGCTGGAAAACCCACCTGAGAAGCTGGGTAAATACTTGGGCAAGTAGCTCAGCGGTCAATGCCAGGAGGACCCATGCTAATTCATTGAAAACAGGCTTAAGTGCATCTACTTGCACTCCCTGCAGGGTAGAAAGGGTTTGAATGACTTAGTCAAGGTGATGCAGGGAGACCGGGGCAATCCCGGGAGCTGATCTGTGTCCCCAGGCTGGCAGCAGCTCCTGCTTGCTCACTGCCCGGCGGGCAGGGGCTGGCCAGCCAAGAACTCCGAATTACGCGATGGCAGCTGGATAGGAGGCTCACATGCTAAAGGGCACTAAAGTCTCTGGGTTTTGCATTCTCTCCTCTTTTTCCCCTGTAGCTGTGTAAGAAGGCTGCACCAGTCCAGGCCAAGTTATCAAACCTGCTGTCCCCTCCTGTCTCCCAGTGAATCAGGCCAGCTCAGGGAATTTGTTGCTTTTCTTCGGAGACTCAAACAGGACCTTTTAGAGAAGCAAGGGCACAAAGATAAATTAGAGCAGCAACACACGTCCGACCGTGGGACCACAGCAGAGACCATTGCTTGAGTCCCAAGTCCCTGAAGGACAGAAACCTGACAGGAAATCCAAAATCTCTTTGCAATCCCCTAAATATTACAGGAATGAATGGCTGGCATGGGGGAAGGAATGTTGGCTGGAAGTGAAGCTTTTTGGTTTGAGCTTTTCCTGGGCTGTGTTTATGTAGCATATAGCTCAGAGGCACTTGCTGGTTTATATCTAGGAATGGAGGCACGCAGATAGCATTGCACTGGAGGTGGAGGGGTTGCAGCTCAATCCACTGTTACCTGGAGCTGATTTCTGCACCTGCACAGAGCCTCGGGCAGTGCTTAAAACATTTAAAGCATTTAACTGTGGGTTTATGTCAAAAAGTTCAAAACGTGGCTGCCCTGCAGGTCTTTGTACTCAGATTGTGAAGTCCAAGGTGTAATTCCTTATGGCTTTTTCATTTTCCCTGAGTTAAATGGAAGTTAAACCCTAAAAAAAACCCCCATATCTGAACCTTTCTCCTGCCAAACCAAAAAAAGCCACTGCACTTCAGATCCAGTTTCCCTCGAGGACAGGATGAGAGAAAGGAAAGACATATGATGTCATGTAACCACTACCAGAAGATGCTCAGATATGACATGGTGAGGGTCCCATATGAACTAAAATAGAACATACATAATCGGTCTCAGTGAAATGATGCTGCTTCACAACAGCTACACATTGACCCCTTTCTCAAGAGCTCTGGCTTTGCCAAGCTTCAATCTGCAACTATTCTTTGTCTTGGGGCGACATTTCCCACCCTTCCCCCTCTTATGAGCCATCCTTGGATGTATTGAAGAGCATCACTCTCAGCCAGCTCATCCCTGCTCTCCCTGGCCGGGCAGGACCCAGCACCCTGTGTAACCTGGGGTGGCCGATGCCTGCTGTGTACCAAAGGCGCAGACCTGGAATAGCAGAGGGCTCGATTTTATGAGGCATTTTGGAGCCCTTGGTGTTGAAACGCAGGTGATGAGTTTCCAATCAGATAAGGTGATGGTAATTCCAGATGACCCTGCCATCACTTGCAGGAATTGCCATGCGGGGAATGTCGGGATTAGGTTTCACTCAGAGCCTGCACACATTTATAATGTTTCAGTAAATGAATAGGGAGTACTGTGACCCAGCTGGGAAATTTATGGCCTTGGTTGTGGCTCTGACAGGACTTTGGAGTGAGATATCATGGGCTTTGGGGGTGGAGGCTCATCTTAAACTTAAATTGGGGTGGGGGTAGGGGTGAGAAGCAGAGATAAAGCAGCTGTTGAAAAGCTTAAGCTGTGTGTCTCTGGCTAAAAGCAGCTCGAGAGAACATGCTTGCCGAGGTGTCAACCGCCTACAAAGTGCCCATTAACTGAAAAATATTCCAACCGGGCCCTGAAGGACAGACCAAGTCCCATGTTGGAGGGTCCAGGCACTCGCTCTTAAAATGTGCAGATTGCAGTCTTCATAGAAGGAGGAAGAGGAGGAACAGTTTCATGGGAGGAGAGGTTGCTGCTGACAATGTGCAGTCACATCGAGCCAGGGAGCTGTGCCACACGGGGACCTTTTGCTCCACCGTCCGCGGTCACTTAACTGATTTTCTCTCAGGGTTGGACTGGGGGATTTATTGCACCTTTTGGATTTTCAACAGCATCTGTTACATAATCTAAAATGAAGTCTTCAAGGAATGGAAGCTAATCTTTGTCTAAGCTACGTACAATGATATGCTGTGACTTTCCTGACTGATGCTTGGAAAAACTTTCCTTAAAAGCAGAGAGTGAAAAGCAGGGTTTAAAGATTTACTGGGACGTTTACAAGTGTGATAACGTTTTTCAGCCTGTCTTGCTTTATGATAAATCAGCTTTTATTGCCCCAGAAAACCTGGGAGATGATGACCAGAAGTAGAACATTTTTGGCTTTGTCATTGGAAAATCAGACCCAAAGTGTTCGGCTATGAATGGAAGGAAATTTAAAGCACACAACAATCTGCGGTAACCAGTCAAAACACTTGCTGTGGCTGTCCAAACAAAGCCAAAAAATGCACAGAAGTAAACAAAAGATGTATTTTGTAGGCCACTGAGATAGTCGTTATTTTTTTCCCTTTTGATCTTGAAAATTTTTTTTTTTATTATTTTTTCCAAAGAAAGTATTCAGGTAAAAAAATTAATTTTTTTGTGTGTTAAAAAATATGAATGTTTGGAGAAAAGCCAAGCATTCATGATTTGTTTTATTTGAAAAATTTCAACCAGCTGTACCTATGAAACTGGAAACCAGGTAAAAAATGCCCAGATCTGGGCTTTTTTTTAAAACTGAAAAGTCAACCAAGGTTCATCAGAATGGTTTTTGAGTTTCCAGCTAACTGTCCTAGGCTTGCTGGAGACCAGACCTGGAAAACAAAATCGTAGGAAATCATGTGGGGTCAGCTGAGTTTCACTTTCATTTTTGCAGATAAACCTGAAATACCGAGTTCTGTGGCATTGGTACCAAAAGCAAACTGAGATTTACACAGAAGACTTTCCTGGCTAATCGATACCAAAAAATTAAACCAAACTGAAATGAAATTGTAGTTGCATTGAAATGCATTGAGATTAGTTTTGTCATTAACATGACGGGGAAGTTGGAGCTTACCCTGAACATTCACCATCAAATCAACGTGGCTCCTGACACCGATGTTCGTAAACAGTGCTAGCTATTTTCTAAAGCAGTTATCCCACTGCCAGTTCTCCTAAACCTTCCAGTTGAGGGAAAGCTGATCAATATATCTTAGTGAACTAGTTCTTTGTTGAAAGCCAGCATAACTTAAACTTCTCTCAGGTTTAGAGGAAGAAGAAACAGGTATGTCTGCCCTTTCTTTTCATACTAGTAGCTTCAGAAAGTCACCTTTTTCTGCTCCATGTTAACACCACCTCTCGTGGTTAATTCCTGACCTGTGAGTAGGACTCATAACCGTTAAGCAAGGTGCATCAGGTACACAAAAATAGCTGAACAATAGCATGAAAGCCATTTTCAGTCTCAATTCAGCTGCTGAATCTATTTTCAGTGCCCATAGTCTTGCAATTACAATGTGAGCAGTCGGTTACCAAAGCCTCGGTGGCCTTCAGGACCCCCCGCTGGATAGTTCACCTGCAGCTGGGAGAAGGAGTTGATATGCTGGATACGCTGCAAACCAAGATCAAAGAGGCCAATTCTGTTTTTCCAGCGTAATCTACACCTGTGCAGTAGTTTCCCTGGAATCTGAACCATCTCATAGAGCACAGAACACTGAATCGCTGCCAGGAATGAAAAACATATCCCATTTTTCTTTCCTTATCTGCTTGCATTTTGCTAATATCACCTCTCAACCCCTTCCACTCACTTCCAGTGGCTGTTATCAGCAGACAGCAAAGAAATCTTCCCCAACCAACACGTCTGCAACTTTTCTATAGGGAATTTTCTCACCCATGCTCTCTGCGCACATAAGATGTGATTTACATAAGTCGTGATATAGGGATTCATTATGGAA
Organism: Falco biarmicus; assembly: GCF_023638135.1. Lineage (NCBI taxonomy): Eukaryota > Metazoa > Chordata > Aves > Falconiformes > Falconidae > Falco > Falco biarmicus. The sequence goes on along the minus strand of NC_079302.1, from coordinate 4,286,351 downwards.
GTTTAATTAAGATCAATCACTTAACAGGTAAACTATTAGGACCGAGGATGACACAACTTCTCAAAACTCTGGTTATATGAGAGTCACTAAAATGTATTGCCACAAAAATCGAGGAAAACATTCCTTTGACTTGCTGAGAGGAGGTTTAGCATTAGTTGAAAGCCTCATGCTAGTATTTGTTGGAACATATATGTTCATTGCTAAACAACCTGCGTGTATTACAGTAAAAATGAGAAATCAAGAGGGAGAGGCTGACTTGCCATAGGCTATTGACTTTGAGTTCCAAATAAATTTGGTTTCTATTTTCTTTATTACGTTATATGTGTGCCATAAAAAAAAAGTGAATGTATTTCGTTACATCGCATGTCTAAACAAATTGGAAAGCTCCTGGGTAATCTCTAGAAATAAACTTCAATGAGTAAAGCTTTTTTACTTCATCATCTACATTTTATATTCTGTGTGGAGGGAGGGAATTTGCCATCAGGACTTCTTTATTCACTGTGTAAAATTAATTTGATAAATGCAGCCTGGAAGATAGTGCAGTTTTGAACACGATAGGTTCCCAAGCTTAAGGCAAACTGAAGTTTATGCATCATTAATAGTAATATATATGAATTAATACAAAATGTTAATGCTACAGATGCCATGGTGTTCAGGTGGGAATAAGAATATTTTAAAATAGTACACCCTAGATAGAAACCCAGCTCAATAATGTTTGCTACAAACGTGGGAGTTGCTGAGGGAGAAGCCAATATTGCATTCCTCAGGTCTAGGGCAGAAAAAGTGGAGGAGTTAAGATGAAGTACAGATTTTCTTCTAATCAAATCCAGAAGACGTGCTGTAAACCTTATTCTAAAAGATCCGCTAAGTCTGCAGCATGAACATGACAGGCAGGCAAAATTGTAGATTTGATCATTTAAAAACCTGTGGATTCCTGGGGTTTTGGCTACATTAAAGACGCTGAGAAAAGACATGCTGAAAATTGCTGAGGGGTGTTACCAAATCAAGTTGCCAAGGGCTTAGTCTGCCTCAGTAATACAGAGAGCAGCTGGTTGAGCTAACTCCCAGTTAATTACCTCTTCATTTCTGCAATCACTCCATAGTTTGTTTAGGGCAAGGTGGACTGGAGGTTTTGGTGCCCAAACCATTCAATTTATTCATTTGCTGTAGAAAATAAAAGTTGGAAAATAAAGACCTCATTATTGTACATATTTTTTCATTTAATTCATTATGGGCATATTACAAAATGGCTTTGTAATTTGTGTAATCACACACAAATGTTGCATTTTCCTGCAGCATATTCAGATCAAATACTTGTTTGGCTGGACCTGGCAGGCAATGCTGGTGCAAGCCCAGCTCACTGAGAGTGTCGGGGTGATTGATTAATTGCTCCTGTAAATCTTACAGGCCAGATCCTGATGGCTCTTCACACTTGGAATGGGGCAGGACTTTCAGAGCCCAGGATACGAAAGGTGCTTTTTACGGGGAAGCCAGCAGGAGCCTGGGGATCAAAGCACTACGTACGCTCATTTATCCAAGGAGGAAAATGCAGGTATGACACATCTTCTTCCCGCCATTTAATGGGATCCTTGTAGGAGTGTTTCATGCGACAAAGTTGTATGAAAGCCCCATCTACTTTATATAAATTCTCCTTTGTAGGTCTTAGGGTAACATCTAAGTATGACAGTCAATCCTAACTTCCACTGCTTGGTATAATCCCTGTAGATTTTCCTAAATAGTCGCTCTTTTTTCTTTGTTATTTTTCATACAATACCAAATTACAATCTCCTACAGTGCCAGCCTTGTTTTAACTCTGCAGCACATCTAAAATCAGCATTTAAGAAATGTTTAAGTGGTAAAGTCAACTCTGAGAAGATTAGGAAGTGCTTGGATCCAGAATACCCAAGCAACCTTAAATTGGCCCCATTCTATAAAGCCTTTAAATATCCAATTGCTACAAGTTCATGCCCCTTCCAACTACTGTGAAAAAAGAGGCGAGACCTGCAAAAACTAGTCCATTTTGAGGCACAGCCTGGATTCATTCCTGCTGTACTTTCCATCCAAGGCTTTGAATGAAGTAGGGGGCTGTATGGAAAAAGTCTAGTGTGATCATGTAATTAACATTTCATTGTGTGGAACCACAGCAGCCCCTGGCAAGAGGGGCGAGCAGATGGAAGAGGGTTCACACCCCCACTTTGACAACTTCTTGTGTGAAATTAGCCTACCCTTCTCTCAGGAAAGATCTTGAAAGGCTGATACTAATTTATTTTGTCTTAGTGATGAGGAGTTGTGATGGGGGGCTGAAGAGTCACTTGAAAATCTGATACTCCATTGAGGATTTCTGTCTCTTAAGTACTTTACTCCTTCACCTGTTGTTTCCCTCATAAAAATCAGTCCCGAGCTCCTTCAAGAAAACACATCTCTGTTCTTCAAAAGATACAGATGCTTCTTGCATAACACTTCTCATGTATTCCAGTCTACACTGAGAGTTAGAGACTCTCATGTAATGTAATATCTGTTCCAAGCTTTGGACCCACTTGTCCCAGCCATCAGATGGTTCTCCAGACCCTGCCTCTGCATCCCCTATTTTAGCTTTAAGTTTAAAACCAAGCAAAAAACCACACAAACAAAGTCAACCCTTTGCTTTGTTCTGGTTTGTTCTAAAAAACTTCTAACTGCAGTGGGGGGCCGGCCTTCACTAGCCTTTCCAATGCCTGACCTGACATCTGTTTTCTGAAGGAATTATTGGAATAGTCTGCCCAACAAATAATCCAGCTGGCTGAGTATTCTTAGGTGCTGGATTATAATGCAACAGGGAGGAAAGACATGCTTGTGGGTTTGACATCAACTCTGAGGTGGAAAATGCCATTTAGTGTGAAGTGTTCCAACGTCGCTTTGTTTAAGAAACCAAGTGGGTCACTGTAAGAAAGATGACTGTTCTACTCTTACATCTTTCCTGCCATAATCCTCTTCCACAATTCCCCAAAGAGGACAAAAATATGCAAGATACAGTAAGATGCTTTTCGTGTTGCATCTAGCTATAACCCCTGGTAATTCCAGGCTAGTGCTGTGGAAGAAATGACCGAACTTTATTCACTTCATGTTGTGAAATTTTTAAAAAGTATGTTTCCAGCTGATTTTCCTACTGCTGTACTTGCTTTGCCTGAAATGGTTTTGGCTTCCACAGTCTGGGTAGGTTCAACATGGCCACGAGGGATTTGGAAGACCTCACAGGGAAGACCTCCTACAATCAGCAGTGAATGCTGTCCCTTGAGCTAGTAAACAGCTTCTTAGCTTCAAGTAGGTATTGCATCAGTGTCCCGGGAGAGGGATCTGCTCTTGGAAGGGTCTGCTTTCCTTGAGCACTCTCAAGATCTTGACCACTCTTTCACCAAAAAGATTTTATGTGAGCATTGCGTCTGTTCAGTCCAATATCCTGTCAGCATCTGAGGGTATTTCCATCCAGAGCAGGGACAGTTATTTCCAAACCTGAAGGGTCTTTATGCAGAAAGCCTTACTCATTTCCCTGTATTTTTAACATACATACAACGCACTCATTTAAAAAGTGTGTTGCTTAAGCCATCTAGAGCTGTAAATGTCAGAACTCCAACTGGAGCACGGCTCACAGGCCTCTGGTGTTATATGTTGTTCCAGTGACAAACCCAACCCATGAAGTGGGTTGACCAGCTTCCAGTTGATTAAAGACGTTCTCCAGAAGAACAGTCTAATCTGGAGTTGACAAAGGCATGGAAACTACGTCTGCTTCCAATAAAACTCCCTGCCTCCTTGCCAGGCACAGAAGAAAAAAGACCTGCCTTCAAACTCCTGGCCATGAACTTGCTTCATGTTTTAGCGTTGCCACTCTCCTTCATGCTGTAAACGTTGCTAAGAAATTACCAGAATATCATCTGCATGCAAAAGCAGTACATTCTTTGACATATTTTCCCGTTTCTTCCCCCATCCCGGTAGTAGCACATTAGTCTGATCTGGGCTGCAGGCTGCTCCTTTTATGCTCGTCCAGTAAACTCCAAAGGCACAAACTGGAAAGTGATTTGGCCAGAAGTGTTATTCTTTCCTCTGTAGACACCCCTAATTGCACTGCATGTTCGCCTAACCTTTAAAAAATGCTTTGGAAGAAGGTGGCACATTGAAGCTGGTTATTGCTTTCTGATGACAATGCCGAAGGTGATGATTGCCCCGTAGCGCAGTGCATCATGTTGGATTCATTTAACGTATGTTATGTACCCTGTGGTCTGTGATTCATTCGCTGCATTGCAACGTGCTTTTTGAAATCACACTCCAGCAGTGACTTTCTGACATGCGGTTCAAATACTCATTTCTTTTCAGACCATATTTTTATTACAGTGAGTAGATCTGTATATAGCTTTAGACTGCTGCAAATTTCCAAGGGCCACGTCCCAACAAGTATCACTTTCCAATTTCATTCCCCTCAAGAAATTCTGTCAACAGCTTCTCCCAATTCCATTAATCTTGTGTTTTACCATCTTAAAGCCTCCCATTCTCTCAACTCCCTTAAAGATGTGACCAGTGTTTCTCCCTGAGTGCTGACAATTGCTTTCTCATTCTTATGTGGAGCTGCTCTCCCTGCTAAGAACCACATGCAGTTTTCAATAATACCTATTCATCAGTAATGTGCATAGTGAGCCAGGTCTGGATTTCCACACCGAGGTACTGATGTATTTTACATACCTTTCCTTTCTCAGAAGGGATTTTCTGTCTCTGAACACTAAATATGAGAAGCATTTTTCAAATTCTTTGACAGAATGCTTTTAACATATCAGCAGGGTTAATAAATCTTTTCCATTTGTTCTGTTCACTTTTATTCGTAGTGAAGTATTGATCAGGAACAAGCAGGGGTTGTGAGGACAGTTCTTAGATGGAAAAGATATATGGTGCTAGCAGGACACTGACACAAATGGTTTCGCTTGGAGCTGTGGGCCACTGGCCCCAAGGACTTTCTCCCAGCAGCAAGGAAACCCAGAAAGAGAGCAATTAACCACATCAGACCACCAACCTGCCGGAGCTCTCCACTGCATTAAGTTTTCAGATTTGCTTTTCTTCACCCCCTTTTTCACTGTGGTGCTCTGGAATAACACAGGCATTTTACCTCTCCAAAATGCAGGCAGCTGGTGGGGTCAAGGTGACTGATTTCAAGCAGGGACGGAGTGACATAGGGTACAATAATATTGATGCCACAGGAACACCTTGGACACTCAATTTCACCATCTGTCCACGCCATAAATGAATGGTTGGAGGATAATTTGTGAATCCCGCAGAAGTTCGTGATCACGGGTGGTCCACAGGACAGCCCTCAGAGCAGCACAGTAAGATGGGACTGTCACATATGCAGACTTAAGCACTGTCTTTGCAGAGACCCTTTGGCAGGTCCTGGGATGGAGAAACCTAAAAGTGTGTGATGGGGGCCAGGACTGGGTCTCTGTAAAACACCGCATTGAAGCAGAGCAGGGAGTGAACAGAGGACAAGGAGGTGAGGAAGAAGGTCAAGAGTGCTGGGAGCTACCCCTGGAAGAAATACCAAAGAAATGCTCATATAACTGGCTTATTGCAGAATTTTTACATGTACAGCTTTTTTTTTGCTCCACATCTCAAATGATGTTAGAAGGATGTGACAAATTCTTGGCTGTCCCATCACAGATGAGTCACTGGAGGACAGAGAGGTCACTCACACCCTCCCACATCTCTTGGTACAAGAACTGAGGTCCCACACCAGACCTGATGTTCCTATTATCTTCCTCTATTGCTCTAAGGGATTAGAGAAGTGGCCAGAATATAACTCACAAAATTAAAAAAAAAAAAAAAAAAATCAAACCAAAAACCCCCACAGAAAATCCTTTTGAAAAGCGTGGTCAAAAGGAAAAATATTCAATGAAATGGAAAAAAACCTAAAAAGAACACCACTGACAAAAACCTGAGACGTTGCTGACGAACAACAGATCTGTCAGTTTTTGCAAGTGTATTTTAATATTGGGAAAATGAACTATTGGGATGTATCTGGGGGTGACATACAGGAGACAGCTGCTTTTCTGTGGTCACTTCGCACCATGCTACCTGCTGCGCCTCTTCACCAGGAAAATGTTGATTGATTTTGTAATATTCCAAAGAGTCATCAGGATGAAAAACTGTCAAAACCAAAGGAAAATTGAGAAGCTGAATGCTAACTTGTCCTAATCACCTCATTTTTGATAAAACACCAGACAAGGATATTACCCTACAAATACTCATGGGAGAAAAAAAATCCAAACATTTCTTAGAGAGTCTGAATAGCTCAAGTCCTTTCATGAAGATGGGATGGAAAGACTGGTGGTGATGAGGTCCATGATGTGAAGGGGCAGGATGATGTTCTGAAAGGAGGACTTCAGACTAAATATCAAAAAAACTAGCAGATATCTTGCATTGTAAATAGTCTTCTCAGTGGTAAGAGGTCTCTCACTTAGAGCTTTTAAACCAGGCAGTGCCATAGGGGATTATCCTGAACTGGCAAAGCAGTAGCCTGGATGACCTAATCGATTTTCCATTTCCAGTTTTCATGACTGTAATTCTGTGAATTTTTTGTCTCTGCTGCTCGTCATATAAAAAACTTCTCCACACACCATTTTTGGGGTTGGAGTTGGCTTCCCACCCCCCCACACCCCCCAACCCGAAAGGTCTGGTCATTGGAATTCCTGTTTAAAATTTTGGTGACACGTTGTGCTTTTGTCAGCTTTGGCAAGGAAGCAGGGACGGTGCATGTGATCCACCGAGGAGAACAGAATGTCAAAATGCAGTTGTGGCACGAGAAAAGTCGGCGAAGTTTGGAGTTGGGAGTCTATTTTTAGCGGCTAAAGATTGTTCCAAGGTTAAAGGAACATGCAATTCTGGGGAAAGGTGGAGGGAATATTTGCCCTCCCTGGAGGGAATCCAAGAGGATTGCAGAATAAGAGGTCAGAGGAGCAAAGGGAGGGGAGGGCTATCTGTGACACAGCTGTTTTTGAAAACAGATAGAAAAAAAAAAGAAGTTGGATGGTAATCCCTTAAGTCGTATCCCACTGAAGCGTTTTTCAGAGTGGTGGAGTGGAACAAATGTACAGTCATATTTAAGGCATCAGACCACCTACATCTTAACAGATCCGCAAATTGACATTAATGAAGCCATTTATGTTTTTTAAAAAAAATTTAAATTCAGCTGGAAAAATAGAATCAATGCTGAAACACTGGCTTACTTGTTCAAACCAGCTTTCTAAAGCAGTATTTGATATGTTTGCTGAAGAAAAAGAGCAGAAAGGACAAAGCTGTCTAAGGAAGATGTATCTAAGGCAATACTTCCCTTCAGCGCGTTTCTGACCAACAGTGGAAGACCTTAGGTTGTATCAGTGACAAATGCTTTCACAAAAAAAGGGAAACAGCAGTTTCTTTTTTGGCAGAAAAATGAACATTTGGGCAGTGTTGGACCTTTTTGGAGACATTTACTGGAGGTGAAAACTGCTAATGCAGCAAGATCTATTCACTGTAAATTAGTGATGCCTAAACTGGGAAAATAATGTGATGATTATTTTTTTAAGATGCACTTGCAAGCTATGTAAATCTTATATGGTTTTCTGCTTGTATTTATTTAAAAAATTTAAACTATGATGACTTTTTTTTCTGGGACTCTTTTATTTACTTTTTCAAAAAGAAGGATAGCAACTCAAAATTTGAGGCAGGAAAAGGCACAGGAGCTGCCTAATTTTGCTACGTTTTTCTTTACCCTGAAGAACTGTAAGCTTTCTCCAAGGAAATGCGTAGTGAATGATTAAGCTACATATAAAAACAAAACAGTGTGTGTTACTCAGTGTGTGCACAAGTCAAGCTGCTTTTTACGCGGGTTAAGAACGTGCTCAGAATTATTTCTTTTCACCTGCCAGCCCACAGCTACCCACACACGTCTTGGATGTGCGTCTGAGCCTTTCAAAGGTTGTCCTCTGTGTTTGAGGATAGAGCAGAAAGCCAATATTGTTCATTTGAGGGCTATTTTTAATGCCTACATACAGAGAGCTCTCTAGAGTTGCCATAAATATCCTGTTTGCTTTCTTTGTTTCTCCTTCTTTCAGCTCCCTTGGTATCAACCAGACTATTCTTTCTAAAACATTTTACTATATCCCTGCTGCTCCCTTCAGAGGAGAAAATCAGGGAAATACATTTGCAGGGGGAAAGGTATATTTATTCAGCAATGAGTAACTTTTAAAAATAGTTAAATCAATTTAGAACAAACTTTCAACAGCGAACGCGCACCTTTGGACAGAGATCAAGAATGGAAACTCTCAGACCAGAAGGAATTTGTGCAGGATGTAATGAGGAATAAAAAAATGTGAGTGGGTTTGGGGGTGCCAGGACAGAAATAACGCCAGGTCACCCTGGACTGCCAGGCAACATGCTGCCTTTTCTCCCTCTCACACAGAACACAAATGTATAACATTTCGCTGAGAGTGTGAAGTGCAAATCCAAGCGCCCACAAGGATTAATTTACATGCCCAAGCGGGAAGCCGTGCTGGAACAATGAGGCTCTACCCCGAAGTGCTTCAGTACATCACACGTACGCACAAATCCATATGCAGGCATTTGAGTGCCTAAGGAGCGTTTTCTTGTTGCGTACAGAGCATTTTCTTGTTAGAAAAGGCACATGTGATATTGGGCTCATTAAGAGGAAACATATGAAATCAGATCCTCCTTTCTCCCTGCTCTGTTCTGTCTGTCTTTCTGCTGAGTGTCAGAAAAGCAGATTACATTCGTTCAACCTCTGCCCGCAACATTGGAGCTGAAGTTTATCTCCGTTTTCCATTTTTTTTTTCTTTTAAAATTCTTGACTCCCTTATTCAGAAGCTCCTGAAAAAGAGAAATTCTCCTAGTGTAGAGATGCATTTATGTACTGAAGCAGAGGGCTTTTTCTATTTTTATTATTTATTTTTTTTTTTATAAAGCAGATGTTACATTTCTTAGGAAAGCAGTGCTGACCTTTTTCCTGTGTGTGTTCTCCAGGCCGGTGTGTGCAGACTCCAGGAACTCTGCTGACCGCTGTCCCTTGCACCTGGGGCTGCAAAGCCTGCCTTCACCAGGGGGGCTTCACATGAGCCTCCCTGACAAGCTGGGGAAAATGCCTTCCAGCAGCTCCTCTCACCTCATAAAAGCCAGAGTGTGAATTGCCAGCGCATGTGGGAGACCCTGCAGACTCTGGGGATGCTGAAGCTCTTCTGCTCTCCCACCATGACTGCCCCAAGTCCTTGGCAAATCCTTGCCATTGCCATTTTGGCAGTAGCCCTGTTCCCTCCTTGGGTGCTCCTCTCCCTCTTGTGATGCCATGTGCTACTGAGGACTTGCAGGTGGTGACACAGGAGAAGTGCATCAGTCCCGTCTTCCTATGGCTATACATAATTTTTGAGGCATACCACCCAGCCGATCATCAAGCCTCAAGGCTTTTAGCATCAACAGACACAAGCAGCCAAGACAGAGATCTGCAGGCAGGAGGCAGGTGGTGGTTACGTTAACATTGTAGATGCTCTGGGTAATTGCTGCCAAAGATCTCCAGGTTTCTGGGGGAAAGCCAGCAATTGCCACAGTGCAGGAACATGCAGCAGTGAAGGAAAGGCACAGCACAAAGTCATGGCCATGTCAGATGTTTGTGCTCCTCCAGGACAGATAGCACCTGCCTCCCAGAGGAAAACCAAGGGGAATTGTAGATGCCTTTGTAGCGTTGCCTGCCTTATTAGGTTAAAGGACTCCTGGTTTGGCCTTTGCTCGTGGGTATCCAGTTCCGCTTGCCCAGCAGGTGCTGAGGTATGCTGAATTAAGATGATATATTCTGTGGACAGGTGGAGAAAGGAATCATTTCTTCAGGCGAGGAAAAAAAAAAAAAGTGGTTAGGAAGTTTGTCCTATGCTACAGAATAACCACGTCGTTGGATACCAGGGAGTTATAAATTTATTATTATATATGGTTTCTAAGTGTATGTATAATTGCAAGGTTAGCTTGCACAGTGTATTTGCAAATCAGATGTTTGTGGATCCTAATGGTAACGACACATATCTGCACACCCCCGTTCATCTAGGATGGACAGACAATGAAAGGATGACATTGCTTGAATATCTTCTGTGTCCAAATGCAAGGAATGTCAAACCTCAGGTCTTGTAAAATACAATGCCACCGCTGCCTTTAACATGATGCCTGTTAAGAGAGGTGGCTCCTGGAGGTCTGGATGTTACTGATCTGCCTGGGAGAGGGTGAAAGAAGGAGCAGGGAAGGAGGGGAAAAGGGAAAAATTCTCAGGATAATTTGACCTTGGTGTTTTATGGCCTCAGAGGCCAGTGGCTCAGGCAAAGATTTCAGACCTGGCCTACAACATCTCTGTCAAATACCCTGATCCCTGGCCTGGATGTCCCCAGCCAGGGAAGCAATGAAACAGCTGCTACCAGCCTTGGCAGTGGATGGTGGGAGATGCCAGCGCTCCTTGGGGGTGAGGGCATTTGCTGTTTGGGAAGCTTTTGACTTTTCTGAAGAGTGAAGATCCTCTGGGGGCTGGGACAGCTTGGTGGCGAAGGACCGAGCTGCTGCAGGGGGCCAGGTGGCCAAAGCTGGCAGCTAACCACACTGGATGACTTAGTCCTGCTCAGTGGGTTTTTCATCTTGGGTACCAGTAGGAGATGCTGCCGTGTCAGTGACCCTACAACCGACACTGCAAGAGAAATTTTCTCCCTCTGCAGTCCCCCCAAGGAAGCCTGACAGATGCTCACTGGCATCCATTCATCACATGTATGAGAGAAAGGCTCCAACCCCAGATACCTTACCCCACCAGTGATAAGGACGGGCACCCATGAAACAAAAAGCAAAGCTTTTGAGTTGCCATCATTGCTGTCAGTGGCTCGCAGTGAAATCTGGACAGAGTGTGGTGTGTTTACACACTGCACACGAATAAAAATACCTCTCTGTGCACCCCCCTCCCCCAGCCATTAACCTCTGAGGAGTCAGCAGATGAACTGGAGTGGTTAAACTCATTAACATCAGGTTAACTCCCATTGTGAAGCTCCTGGCTTAACATCAGAGGGCAATAAAACACCAAGTGCAACATGATGACTGTTATGATCAGGAAATTTGGGACATGTGTCATTAGAGGGAACAAACAGAGCAGCAGAGGTGTCTGGCAGTAACGCTGCTGAGTGTTCATTGCCATTCACTCCCCCTCCATGTTCCTCTTGTGCCCTTTATCAGCTTCCTCCGATGTTGGGTGCAAACAAAGTCTGGCCCTTACCTGAGGGTCAGAGAGATGAGAGACAGTGTTAGACAGGATATTCCCAGCATTTTCAATGCTTCCTCTTCGGAGCATTATGAATGTCTGACTGACATGGCCAAACGAAAGTGCTGCGGGTTCCCGCGGGACCTGTGTGGCCGTAAAACTCACAAACATAATAATAACAAAGTCATAAATTCTGACCTGTGGTACAGTCCGAGTCGAATAACAGCTCCCCAGCTGTGGAATATGTGCCCTTGTTGTGTGAAGGTGGCAGCCCTGGGGCTAAAGTTCACCTCGTATTTGTCAGGTTGTGCGGAGCCAGGCCCCTTTAATGATCTCAAAGCAGCCAAAAGCCCCAGCAGCAGGACAGATGCCCAGCCGTGTTTTTAGCCTGTTATGATTTACCGATTATTTTGTGAGGAGGGAAAGCTTAAACAAATAGCCAATGAGGGACAGATAACGGAGCTGGGGCAGCAAGTGGTGGAGATCCTCTCGCAAAGGATGGGTTTATCACCTGCAAAACACCCAGGACCTTTTATCTTCAGAGCGTTACCAGTGCCTCAGTGTCTTCCAGGTGTGAGGACTGGATGCAGCCCAAGAGGAGGGAGTAATAGCCTGTGGCTGTTTCTGCTTCTTTCTGCAGTGATTTCTTTCTGACCACAGCCTTGCAGCCCCAAAACCCTGAAAAACATCAGGAAAGCTCCAGACCTTACAGAGAGGCAGGGAGCTACGGCAGGTGAATATTAAGGAAGCCTGACAGAGCTGTGAGCTAATTCAGATCCTTCCCAACAGAGCAGAAAGAGTTTGACACATGACAAATGCCCATTTGTACCCCATGCCTGCCTTTGAGGTGTGCGGAGATGTGCTGCTGACAGGGAGATGCACATAGAAAAGGTCAAGGAGAAACCTTGGTAGTGTCAGCCATCCTCAGGAGTGGATTTTCCAGGGAAAAGGGACTTGGGAAACTTCTTCTTCATCCCCCCATCTCCTCTGTCAGACTGGGATCGCGTCCACCTCAAGCCTCAGTGACAAGCGGGAGCGGGCTGCTCGCCATCCAGAGAAGGAAGGACGAGATGATTTGTTTTTGTGTGTGTTTTTCTTTCCATGTCTGCTGCTTGGAAGGAAACATGTCTGCTTTTAGAGAACAATGCTGCCCAGGGCCGTGGGAGTAAGTTACTGATGTGTGCGAATCCTAACCCAGACCCCGTTCCCAGGCCAGCCCTCAGCAGCGCTCAGCTGAGCACCATCCCCTTGCAGGGGGTTAGATGCTAAATGAGGGGGGCTGGGGGGGGTGGAAATGCAGAGCTGCAGCCCCTTCCCTCCTTTGTGGGGATGTGGCATTTGCTCCCCCTAAGCTGTTGTCAACAGTGATGCTCTGGGGCTTCTTGAACAACCCCCAAATCCCCAGTCTCCGACCCATGACCTACCCTACCACTCTAATTCTCTTCCTCTCCTTTCTACCCCAAATGCTTTCCGTTCACTTTTCTTACAGCTATTTCTTTTCTTCTCCCCCATCCATACGCTGATGGCCTGTTGAGGACAATAAAATGGGGACAGGACAGCCGCCAAACATCTTCCTCCTCTGGAAGCAAGCGCAGTTAAGTCAGATCTCCTCATCTTGAGACAGTGTAACACTCCTGAGAGCTGTGACATTCCTACCACACTTCCCACATCTCTCTTCATCACATCAAGTGCTGCACATCACCCTTCTTCAAAAACTGCCTTTGGAGGCAGAGAGGGCTCCATGGGTTGTTGCAGCAATGTTTAGCTCCTACCAGCCTCCAGCCAGGTCATGCTTCGTGCTGGTGCAATTCAGGCATCAGATTTTGAAGTGAAGCGATTTGGGCTGCAACCTGTTAACTCTGCTCGCAATAAGTGCTGCGCTGGATCTCAGGGGTACAAAACAGCATTTTAAGGATTCCCAGCCAGCTCTCCAAACAGCTTCTCTGGGTTAAAGCACTTGGTATAAATTAGGGAATGCTCGGATAGGCTATAACTCCCCAGGATTGGGAGCAGGAGGTATTATAGAGGAGTCAAATACGATGAAATTGGAGGTATCGAGGAGAACAGGATCAGCAGGAACCGCAAAGACACCTTTGGCAGAGTTTAGGGCACTACCCATGATCTCCAGGCAACTACAGAGCTGAGAAAATACATGCCAGCAACAGGGACTAACCAGGCATTTTACTTATTTTACAGCATTTAGCATCACCTCACAGCTTCCCTGTTAGTACATTGCGGTCCTTTGAGTCCAGCCGTGGCCAGAGGCAGGGAAGGCTGCGGAGGGAAGTTGTCCTCTCTCCCAGCAAAATAAAGCCCTTTGGGGATCCCTTACGGCGAACCTGAAGGTCTACAGATCACCTTTAATATAAACTGTTGCACTGACACAGGAGTGCTTAAACAAGGCGCCTTCACATACACCCTCTCTTTGCCCAGCGCGCTTCTCCTGCCACCCGCCTGCCCCAGCCCGGCTATCGCAGCGTTGAATGGGAGCTTAGTTTTAAGGATAAACACATCCATCACAAAGCTGTTTGGCGTACGCTGGCGCTGGCACTCTCATCCCCTCCATGAAACCCCTTTTGAGGACTCTGTGCCCAGAGACCGCATCTCTGCTCCAGTTTCCACTCCCCAACCTGCTTTTTCCAAAGCTCCCCAAGTGTAATCCCACAGTTTACCGGGAACAGGAAGAGAAGCAGGAAAACAAGGGCCACTTTAACCTCTATTTTAAAGCTATAGTTCTCTCCTGGGTTAGCATATTTAGTTTGGGCACAGTTCTAAAACAAAAGGTATAAAGAAGCCAGGCTGTTGGGGCAGGGGGAGGGAAGAAAGTTGGTTTGATTTTGAGAGCCTTGGAAGATCATTAAAATTTCATAACAGGCAGAAAAAAAGGTTGTTTGCTTATAAGGTCTCTAGTGTTTAAAGAGCTGAGACAAAACTGCCGAGCAGTATATTCCAGTTTATCCTGTGGAATAGGAAGGAATGGCCCCAGACGTAATTACAAGTAAGTAGTGCAGCGAGAGAGGGGAAAAAGCTCAGGAAATCTGATGTCTAAGAACTTTTTTTCGCTGGTATTTAATCAGTTTGCCCGGTTGTTTGTTTGTGTTTTTTTGCCATCTGCCTCAGTCATAATGTATTGGACCCTTTGATGGTGAAAGCGCGGGATGGGAAGAATTTGTGCTTCTGAAATTCAGTGCAGCTTAAAGCAAAACCAGGGAACAAGGGTGAAATGTGAAGCTTGTTTTGTGAGTTTACGGAGCTGAAAGGCAGAGTATGGGGTTTCAGTGGTGGTCTTGCTACTTATTGACTTTTGAGTTTTTATCCACTGAACAAGCGACATGAGAGAAATTTTGACAAAAGCAGGGAAATGATATCTCATTAATATTTCTACCTAGAAAAAAAAAAGGGGGGGGGGGGAATAATAACATTAGTGGTTATAAAGCAGCAGGGAGATGATGATGAATGTTAGGCTGTATATGAAAACTATACAAGGCTGTATAGTTTTCAAAAAATATGTGCTATTTCTGTTCTTTAGAGTCACTCCTTAAAAATACATTAACATTGAAATGGAATTTTAAAACTGAATAACAAAATATTTCTCTGAAACTCAGAACTCCTGATCTGAAAAACAAAATCGGTGGTAAATCATAGAACACATTTACAGGCACAATGTAGAAATTGAACATTATAATATATTCCTCTCAGTACAAAATAACATTAACAACGAGTACATTACAGTGATACAAACACTAGTAAAGGTGTTATATTACTGTCGAGGCTGCAGATATCTGTTCCATTTTAAAATCATAGTATAGTAACTTAGAAAAATCAATAGTGAAAACCTTTTCCTATGTTACATCATATTTATGAAAAGCAGAAACTTATTGCATTATATTTTATTATGAAACTACTTTCAGTTGTCTGTAATTTGTACAGCATTGCTATATTTAATGGCATAGTTCTTGCAGTAAAAGATATATATCTTAATTTTCTATTTTGTTTAAAAAACCCAAAAAACTAGAAAAAATAACCTTACTTATAATTTCCTGTAGTTAAAATGATTGCTATGTAACTTTCCAGCTGAACACAAAGAAAACATATTTAATTATTTCTTTAAAATGCAGAATATTTTCTGGGTTTTTTAAATGAGTATAGCACATTATCCTTCCTGTGTGTATACCTCATATGCACACTTCATACCTATAATTTATAATTTATAATTAGGGGAAGCATTGTTAAAGGTATATAGCTAAACTAAACATGCAGTCCTATTATCTCCTGTGGGATTTGTGCTCCTGAAATCATGAAGTACATTAACTTGGCCCTCTGTTTTGAAATGTTCATCCCAGAAGGAGAATTAATTGCTTTCTATTAGGGTACAGTTTTCTCCTTATTTTTCTATCTTCTGGGAATAGAACAGCTTCCTTACTTCTCAGCTTTGACCTACACAAGTATACAAATTAAACACTAAGATTAATTTTGTAGATTGTATGTATGTCAAATCATAGCGTTGTTTTAAGGACTTTCCCAGATAGGAGATTGATCCAAGCCATGTTGCAGTTAATGAGCCATTTCTATCTGCTCTAAAAGGATTTGGATCTGAACACTGGACTCCTTACAAATTGGGGGCTGTACTTTTATAAGAACATTAATTTTATCGTTTTGCAAAATTGGGAATAGTTACCCACAGAATAGTTTAGACTATAGCTGGACAGTGCAGTTTGGTCTGATAATGATATCTTCCTCCATGTGCTTTGGACTTATCACGGGCTCTGTGGCTAACGCAACACGTGTCAGCTGATTTCTCACCCACGTGTTAATAAAACTTTGTGCTTTGGCATAGCGTCTGCATAGAAAAATATAACAAATTTTTAACCTGACTTTGATTTTGTTGATTTTTTATTATTATTGGGGTTTTTCAAAAATAGACAATGATGTTAGTCATATAAGAGTTCATTCCACATTTTGGTAATTAGCACAAATAGCCTGAAATCTCATTACCTTTCTTAGAAAACGGAGAAGTCTGAGGGCTTAGAGGAGTTCTGGAGTCAATGAAGGTTCAAGTGCTTTTACCTCCTTTTCTCTCTTGCTTTTATACTTTTATTCCTTGCTGTTGCGCCGCGCGTGCCTTTCCACAAAGCTTTCATTCGGAGCAGGGAGGAGGGTCTGAAAAGGTTAGCTCAGACTAAACATAGTGTGGAAACAAGGACCATGTTGTCACATCAGGTTTGCTCAACACTTAAAATCTAACTTGGGTCTCCGTGTCCTGCCATAATGCAAATGAGAATGTTCTTGCTGGGAACATGTCATTCCCGTGAACGCTAACTGCTGTCATGCAAGCCTCATGGGAGCAAGCTGCAGCAAGTCCTCCTGATTTAAGAGCTATTACTGATGCTGCTATTATTACTTTACAGGGGTACAGCAGGGATTCACAACCTCAGTTCTCAACCTTTCCCTTATTTCTACATGGGAGGAAGTGAAGTGGCAAGGCTCTCAGCTAGACACATTTGTTGTCCCAGTATGTAGGAATAATTGGAGGAAAGCTGCTGTTATGGAGTTTCACTCGTATAAGGAACCTCCTTCAGATCATTTTTTCAGACAGAAAGCTTTAAAAACGTGAATCCTGCTTGAATGCCCCAGAACAGAATCAGTGGGTGCACTTATTTGCACATGTTATAGATAATACCATTTATGAGCCCAGAAAGCTTCCGGGCTTTGCCAGCCTGGAGAGGGTGGTGGGGGTACATGGGGCATCTCATCACTGCTTGTGCAAGGGGAGCTGCCACTGCAGCACTCCCCTCCCTGACTGCCTGATCCGTGCCCCGTAACTTCCCAAGTTAGGTGGGCTACCCCAAAAAGTCATTTGAAGAGAAGGTTGAGGATCAGGCTTGTGTGGGATAAGCGAAAAGTTGGGTTCTACTTAATTTCTGTTCTTTCTCTGGGTTTCTGCAGGGATAATTCACAGGCTCCCAGTGGCAAAGAGTGCCAAAGAGGCCAGGAGTGTCAGGGGCGGTGTGGTGGACCATTCCCAATAGTGTACCCAGCACCATTGACTCCCCACGCAGCTCCCACCCCAGCACAGGAATCTTTGCTGTCTCAGGGATGCAGCTGGCAAATCCCTCTGCTCCAACACTTGTAAATAAAGACCTTTTTATCTCTGGGTTTTCATATTCAGAGGAAAATGACCTCTGGCCATAAAAACATATCTCTCAGTAGCTCTGCTGAGGGCATACCAGCCCTAGCCTTCAGCAGGGCATGGAAGGCTTACTGCAGGCTGGGAGCTATAGATGGGTCCTTCTCCTTCCCTGAGTCCGTTACACTTGATCCTGACACAGCCAGTCGTATGTGGTTCTGTCGGGAGGGTGGCAGCTCAGAAAATGCCCAATATCTGACTTATTTGTGGTTAAGAAAATGGTCCCTGTGTGAGCCGAAAGCTTCCCTCCTTTTTGTTACAGTACCTGTCAAACCCCTTGAATTGTCAGAAGCCTTCCCGAGCACTGGCGTTGTTATTGCAGCTCCAACACCCCCACAGAGGCTGAAGCCCCTTACCCTTACGTGTGCCTTAGCACGGCCAGTGTCTGCAGCAGCAGCAGGGCAGTGGATGGGGATGAAGCAGATAAATGAGGTTGTAATAGGTTGGGGAGCAGATGTAAAATCCAGTCTGCCAAATTCGGCAGAGAGGCAGCCTGCCCTTTCCTACTCCCAGGGCAGTCTTTTCCTTTTGACAGTTTGCTGAAAGGACCTCCATTGTGTGTTACTTAACACATCTGCGAATTTATTGCAAGCCGATGCTTTCTGTTTTATATCTCAGTGGCTCAAAAAGAAGATGCGGAAGAACAATTCATCCCAGATCTCTGACTCCACGCTGCATCCAAATGTGGTAAAACCCTGAAAAGCACTGACGTAGGAGAGCCCTGCTTATCCTGGCCTGATCCTGAATGACACTGACACCCACTGACTTTTCCCTGTAACAGATGCTTAGGGAAAAAGGAGAGAATTTGAATAAACAGTAGAAAAAAGGACGCTTATTTCCAAAATACACCCTTTAAATACGGGGCACTGTGCATATGTGGCAGGGATTGAATACGGCATTGACGATATTCCCCATGTGCCCTGACTCTGTTACCCTACTGTTTGCCCAGTGGAGAACAAGGGGAAAGGGAAAGAATAAAGCCTTCCCAGGTGGGAATAAAGCTCAAATCTCAGTTTCTCAAACTCAGTAAAGGAGCAAGGAGGGATGGTGCACTGCAGATTTTCCCTGGACAGTTATCCTACCTGTACCCTTTCCGTTTCTGCTGAAACCCTCTTGGTGCTGTCTGGCCAGGGGCAGCGCAGAGGGGACTCAGAAGGCAACCTGCCCCCCTGCCCTCCCCACCCAGCCGTTGCACCGTTGCACCATTGCACCATTGCACCGTTGCACAGCTGATGGCCGTGTTGTGCTATAGTGTAGGCATTTTTCAGCCAGACAGCAGGCTGCTGACCATAAGGCGTCCGTATCCTAACGCCTTCCCCTGCCCTTTACCTTGTTTAGCCCTTTGCAATAGGACGTAATGAAATAATGTTCGCAATAGCAAGAACACAAAATAACTCATGATGTGCCTCAAACTGTGAGAAAAGAGTATTTGATCCTCCCCAAACACAGACCTGCTCACTTCAAAGGGGGCAATATTTAGATAGTAATCAACATCGTGTTTTATTCCCCTTCCTGGCCCAACATGCATATTTGCTCAGCCACACTTTCTGCCCATCAAGAAATTCTGCTGCGACCGATGTGCAGAGCGGGGCAAGCAGTCTGGATGTCTGGCAATGCCTGGATCCCTGGGACCCCCCCAATGGCTCAGGTGCTATGGGGCTGCCACCCCTGCCACCCCAGGGCCAGGCATTTTGCCCTTGGCTCTTTTTATTTAAACCACCAAGTTTGGACAGGGGTAGTTTTGATCCAGGTTACTGTGCTTTCCACTACACTTTCTAAATCAATGCTTTCTCCCATGTAAGTGAGCAAAGAAACATCCTCCCTGTCTCAGGGATGGGGAAATATGAGCAAACAACCAAACTGCTGTATCAACGTGTGATTTATAACTCCCAAGGGACAGGAGATAACCCTTTTGCCATCTCTTTGCCGACATCTCAGAATGACCATCTGGGGAGAACCAAATTTCTTCAGTTCTCAGATACTGTGATAAATATTTAATAAAGAATCAGATTAAAACCGAATGTTGTTCGTATTTATTTTATTTTCTTAGGTCAGCATCTGTAGCTTCTCGTGCTGTTATTTATGAAACAGCTTTATTAACTTATTACGAAAGCAGGCATTTGTTATGCAGTAAATTTAAGTTTCATAGTCAATGGATGTTTTGTGGCCTGGGAAAAAGTAAACATCAAGTGAAAAAGTCACTTATTCCTATTCTTATTTTGGCCCAACAAGAATTAACATCAGATGTGTAAATGGTGAAATTCCTTGAAGGAAATGCATCTCCTTTGTTAGTGATTGTTAGCTGGAAACACCAGAGCCTCAGATGATGTAATAGCCAGACGTCTGCAGACTTTAAGAACAATTGTGATTTATTTCCAGGAATAAGAGGAAATTTCTTTCTATGTCTCTTCCCACATCACTCATCCTAGCAGGAAAAGATGCTTTCCAAAGTGTTTCAGCATTCACTAATGCTATAGATCCATATGGGTCACTCCAGTCGACAGATAGGTTAGGATCTAGCATCAATCCTAGGAGAAACTGAAAAGAAGTCATAACACGAGAAGGGAGACAGACTGATGAGAACACGCTGCTGCTGATAGTACTAAATTATTCAGGGGCTATAGATAAAGGCTAACTGTGGTGAGATGCCAAAAGTCCATCTGGAAGTACATGGCTGAGTGATAAAACATCAGGTAAAATTCAGGGTAGGTAAACGTCAAGTGACGTACATGGGGGAGGAGGGTCCTCTAAACTAACATGAACTCTGTTATACTCTAAACTAACCCTAATCTTTGAGGAGAATTAGAACTATAATAGAGAATTCCATAAAAGTGATTATCCTGTGAAATGGTTCCCATTTGTATCTCTCAGAAAGCAAAGTGAGTGTTAGAAATGATTAAGAAAGAAATTAAGAATAGAGAAGAAAAAAAAATTGGTGTTACATTATAAATCTTTGGTGCATCTCCACCTGAAATACCTGTAATCTTCCAGCTCCTAAAGGAACTAGTCAAACTGAAACAGGCTTAGTTGATGGCGCCAAGGATAATTAAAGACTTAGAAAGGCTTCAGTGTGAGAACGATTAAATGGACTAGGTTTCTTCAGCCAGAAGAGAGATGACTGAGAGGATATGATGGAGTTCTCAGGAATTATGAATGACAAGGAGAGAATAGCAAGCAGCTGTTCGCTGTTTTTTCTTCTAATACAAAAACTCAGAAGCATGAAACGAAGCTGGTAGCTGGCAGTTTAATCCAAGAAGGAGCAATCCTTGACACCATGCTTAGTCATCTTGTGGAACTCCTTGCCACAGGATACTGGGAGTGCTAAAAATTTACTGGATGTATTCATGAAAGAAAAACTCATTGGAGGTTTTTAAAATCCATCTGCGTTTTGTATTAAGCAGAAAGACGCCACGTCTGGTTCAGAAAGCGCCTGAGCCAGAAACCACTGTAGGTTGGGCAAGTATTTTGGGGGAAGTATTGCTGTAGAACTGACCTACATTTGTACTTTTTCCTGGGCTCTCACTACTGTTGAAGATAGGAGGTTATTTGGCATGGACTTCCAGCCTGACCTGCTAAAGCTGTTCATATCTTCTTCTTGCAAGCCTAGACTTCCAAGTGATAAGTAATTCCAGACAAATGCATTCCTTATGTTCTCTCTTAAATCTAATAATAATGTTAGCTGCTAAGTCAGGTGATGACAAGCCAACACGTAGTGGCCTCAGGTCTTGGACTTCTTGTTTCCCAGTTCCTAGTTACCTTTGGCTAAGGTGACCCAGAGTAACCCACAAGTGCTGTAGGGGCATGTCCATGTCTGCATGGGTGGACAGCAAGTCCTTCTGCCAAGCTAGACACCACATACCTGTGGCAGAGCAACCAAGAGAAAAGGTGATTTAGCTAACGCACAGCAGGACTCTAACAGGGTTGATGTGGGGTCTAGATTCGCTTTGGCTTTGCATCAGAATATCACAGGAGCAATGGCTGGATCTGTCCAGACAAGAACATGTGCCCAGATTTTCTCTTACTACTAAACAACTCCAATGTGCTGATACAGCACTTGGAGCTCAGAGCATTGTAACAGAGAGGAAAGCTAGTTTAAAAACATTACTTTTGGCTCTAAACTAGCAGAAGACCTCCATAAGAGGTACTGACACTCTTGTGACCAGCTACTCCAACTTTAATTGCCTGGCCAGGAAGTTTAAAACAGTTACGTTGAGTTCTGGGCAAATATATCTGTACTTAAGTGAAGCGTTTGATAGTCTCATAAAATCTTATTTGAAAGATTGACTCAATCTGGCCTGGATATAAGTACTTCTCTGTGGTCTCTGCATTGGCTGAAGTACTGTAAACTAAGATACATTTTGACATATCAGGTTTGAGGAGATGAAGGAGGTTCTGGCTGGAGAGGAGAATGAGTTAAGCCTAACTTTATCTAATTTCTTCATTAATAAACTGGAAGACACAGCAAACAAAATGCTCATTGCATTTGCAGATGGAAACACTTGGAGCTGAACTACTGGCAAGCCCTCAATAACTCAGGCTGTCATCTCCAGCAGAAAGAGCCTACACACATATAGGGGTAGCTGTATGTGACCACCACCGGGGCAGCACGTTTGACCTTTGCTGGCTGTATGATATGGCAATGGAAAACTTGTCACTTGTGGGGACTCCATAAAGAGAGATGAAGCTTAATCAACCAGAGAGCTAAGTTTTACAACGTGTGGTAACCGTGATCATTTAATTTACTGAATGCTATTCTGTTCAAGGAACCTCAGCAAGATAACAACACAGAGAGAGCTCAGAGGGAGAGGGAAAAGGCAAAAGGGGGGTGCTGTGGTGGCGATGTAGTAAAAATGAAGAAGACCCAAAGGGAACGGGCTTACGAGAAAAGATTAAAAGATTTAAGTATGTGTAAATTGGCCAAATTGTGACTAAGAGCGGAAATAACTATCTGCACGTCTATGAGGACTGAAAACTACTAAGAAAGGAAAGAAATTGTTTGGTCGGCATGAGAAATTTAGGAGAAATCAGATTAAATTCAGCAAAGGAAAATGTTGAATGAATAACAGGAATTGTTCCTAATGGTAAACTCAATCAGAATTTGCAAAACTTTTTACATAGATTGGTCTAAACAAAACATGAAGACGATGTGAGAAAGCTGCTTGGATCCCATTTATTAAAGATACTGGCTTCTAACGCTTCCTGTAGCAAAGCAAGAAACCAGAACAATCAACAGCAAACTCAATAGAAAGGGTTTGGCTCTCTTTGTTTTCTGGTGCAGACCAAGATTTTACAAAGTTCTGCCAATGGTCTCATTATTAAAAATGTTGTGAGTGTATCCAGAAACCTCTCAGTCACAAACGAACATGGGTTTCTGAGAGCTTATGTCTGCGTCCTCCCTCCCTCCTTCCAGGGTTTCAAAATATTTCTCAGCAAACCCTGCCAGAACACACTGTCGATGTGCTGCAGTTGGGCGAACACAAGAGGGAAGGCAGAAGAGGGAAGGAAGCATCATTTACATTCCCAGCACAAACCTCAGGTGATGCAGGACAGGCTGGTCCAGGTCCAGTTTTCTTGAAGTGGTTTTTGACCAGAATTCCCAACGAGGTGCCCGAACATGGGCACCAGTTCCCCATGTTGTCTTTGTGGTACACCCAAATCACATATAGTGGAAACTATATGTAGTGGGGTATGTCCACATGGCCGTATGGCCTAGCTCCCTTATTGGAAGCCGTTTAGAGCTGGCAGGAGACAACGTAACATGGACCTCCCACCTGGCACCGGGGCCCTTGTTCCTGCCACAAAACCACTTCCATTACAGTCAGAGAGCAAGGGCTTCTACACCACAGCGTGGGTCACGGTGTGCTGTGTTTCTTGCAGGGCATAAGGCCGTCTAACTGAGGTGTGCGTGGGGGTTTCACTTCCAACAGGAACCATGCAGCAGGTTGAAGGAGAGGCCTTCAACAAACCTGTTGTTCTATGATTTGATTTTGGCCGTGGACAAGTGAAAAAGCTTCTTAGCACTGAGATGTTGGATAAGAAAATGCAGATGGGCAGATGAGATCTTGGAGCTCCTCCAGGCACCAGGACCTTTTCTTGCTAATGTCAGCCAGATCCAGATTTTACTTTGAGAGCCCTGAATTTCTAAGTCACTGCTTGCCTCTGAAGATCATCTCTTTGGTCTTAAATGACCTGATTTTCCAAAGAACCCAAAGACTGAGCATTGCCATTGAAGCTTAAGCAGGGAAGGAGGAAGCACAGCCCCGTTTTGAACCACTGCACAGTTTGTGTCGCATCGTTGCCATCTTACGAAGGCCACGTTCCTCAGACAGGTCTTTATCAAATCCCTGGATTGCTGCAAGTTAATCAAATACATATAGGTAGTTGGCATCAGGTCAATAATATGGTTTGTATCAAGACTCAGGATTTTCATATTTCAAAGGATGTTATGATTTTTAAAATCACAAACAGGAACATATTTATGCACAGACCCATGCTGTGTGCTACATTACCCACTTAGACTCATATTACGAAAATAAGCTGTAAACACTTTTGATGAAAGGATTGGACACTTTGTTTACACCCTGAGAATGGACTTTTGTTTTAATGCCCAGTTTCACTTTGGTATTTCACCTTTGCCCTCTGTTTTACATATATTCTGTCATTTCATTCCAGCTTGCTGTTTATTTATCTTTGTGCAGGGAAAAAAGGAAATAATATTTTTTAAAAGAAGGATAAGTAAATACATTTACAAAAAAGTGTTCACTTAGCTCTTCGCTAAATGTATGCAGCAAATCAGAGTCTGTTTACCCTGGGAGTGTTTTGGTTGGGGTCTTAGGTGATTTCCATTGCCAATGAATGGACATTAGCTAAAAGCCAAATGAAAAAGCTTTTACCTGTCAAGACATTAATTAAAGTTTAATCAGCTCCTGTTTGCATAGTGCTTTGAAGACGTGAAAGTGTTTTAGAAATCCTGTGCATATTAAGGCCTGCACTGGCTACTTCTGGAGTAGTTTTTGGCATTGGAAATGCCCAGTATGGAACTGGGGCTTACTGCAGCTCGTTGAGGGCTTGCTGTCTAATGCCTATCCAGGGTTGTGATGGCAATGCAGCAACACACATCTTGGCAGCTCCATAAAAGCAGCTTTTTCATATATTTTTTTAAAGGCTGGAATCCACCCTAGTTGGCTAGGGCTTTCCCACAAATTAAACCTTGCCTCAAAGCCACGCTGCGCCAGAAGTGAGTGTAAGCACCATGTCTTCAACTGAATGGCCCAAACCATCCCAGCAGGGTTGAGGTCTTCATCATGAGGTTCAACTTCTCGGACACCTTGTGCAACAGAGCCCATCCTAAAGGCACCTAAAATAGGGCAAAGGATGAATTTTTGGCATACTGAGAACCCTTTGCTCTCTGAGCAACCACATGGAAGGTCTTCCTTCCAAGATGGCCTGCACAGAGAAAGAGACAAGTCAGTATTGCTCAGAAATATTGGCAAAATTATTTCCTCACACCACAAAGCCCAACTTTTTATGGATTTTATTGTTCTTTGTAGGCATTGTGGAAGAAGAAAATGTTAAAGGAGAGCTTTGAAGCAAGGAAATAAGCTAGCTGGGTGGATGTTTATGGTAGGATCTCCTCCCTGCTCTGAGGAACAGGGTGTGAGAAAGAAAATGTAAGAAGTGGTGTCATGTATGGTGCTGTTAAGAGCGGGTGGTTGTTAGGGTGGGTGCTTGGTCATGGGAGGGAGAGAGATGGGAGTGCCAGGTGGTGAACTGCATGGAAAGTGAGAACCAGCACCTTGGGCTGAGCAGGATACAGAAGGGCAATCCAATAAAATTTGATTTCTAAAGACACTTTCCACAGATTTCTGATAATCATCTGAACTCTTCTGACATTTTTCTGAACCACTACATTCTTCCTTTTTTCTTTCTTTTTTTTTTTTCTTTTTTGATATTTAGCCATCACTAATTGTAAATAAGCACTTTGGCTTCCTTTTCTCCCAGACCTTTAAACTGCCCAGGCACGATTAAACAGTAAAAAATGTCACAGAATTCGCAGAGAGAGAGAGAATAATAGTGAAATCTGTTCTTCATTTTTTTTATATTTCATATGGGATGCGAACCGTTTACTCCATAGTAATTGCAGATGTTAGACTGAGACTGTAATAATGTAGCTGGCAATAACTCTATTGCTTTACCACAAAAAGCTTCCCAGTAGCATTAAAAAGACAACAGAAACAATAGTTTCAACACATTCATATGTCCTAGTATTCTGGAAGTACTCAAGCTACTGATTTATCATGTAAACTATTGCTGGTGTACGTATGAACTCCAAATATTTTCTCATACTGTTGTTTAAGAGACGACAACTCCATATTCTTTTCAGTCATGCAATCTCTTCAATTTGCAGACAAGTTTTGCCTTCCCATGGATTAAAAAGCTCTTTAATTTGTATCTAATATGTACCAGAAAAGTGTACTCTAATTTTTCCTTTTTTTTTTTTTTTGTGCTTTCCAGTTTCTTTGCCCATTTCAATCTGGTGTGCTGGGTTGCAATTCTGAATTCATATCTAAAATTTACTCCGGTCCTTGAAAAGGCTTTTGTAGCTTCCCTGGGCTTTGAGCTACTCTGCATAACATGAATATAGGTGGTACATAAAGCAAATACACCCTAAAATCGACCCTTCCAAGCTACATGGATGCTCTTATCACACATTTTCACGTGCAAGACAAGACCAGGCGCGTATCACTGTGCCTTCAAAGTGCCTCGTTTTTGTCACAGATGTTTTGCATAAACAAATGGTGTCATACAGGCTGATTAAATCAATACATCTGTATCAACTTGCAGTTCCTGACAGCGTGTTCCAGAGGATATCTTCTGCTCCCACTGTACCCTTTGAAATTTTAGATATAAACAAATAATAATAATAAAACCACCTTGTTTTTCCCAGGTTAACTTTTCATCTTTATCTAACGATAACAGGAGCTGCTCTGATTATGGTGGAGGAAAATAACACATGGATAATGCGGGTGAAGCCGTTTCAGCGCAAGGTTATCCAGTCTGGTGGTACTGGAAACCACAGGAGCAGAGCTCAGCTCCAGTGTCATCAGATCCTCAGGCGGGAATGTTCTTCTGCTACAATTTAGGTTTCCCAGCCATTCCTTTCTAATCCAACACTCATACAGAGAAGCCTTATTTTCTTTCCATCCATTGTTGCATATTTGTGTGTTTGGTACAGTGGTGTGAGATTAGGAAATTTCAATTTGAGAAAAGGCCTGGGGGCTGTGGTTTCTGGTTGTGTTTGGATTGCAAGGAGGTCACTCCTCCATCGATACTCGCTGAAAGTAATGAGATTCGTAGCATGCCAGTAATAATATCACATTGTGTATCTGCTTTGTGTGTCTGGATAGCTTCAGAGCATCTATCTATCATGTGTGTGTTTAGTATCGCTATTAACAGTGAGATCAGGACTGGGAACTGGGATTTTAGGGCTACCAGGGGAGGAGAAAAAAATCCCATAGATGATGTTCACAGTTTTCTATTTAAATTAATACCGAGTAAACAGATGAGTAACATATGGTGAAAAAAATAAAGTGTTTTGCCCAGAGGACAGACTCCCACTAGGATTTAAAGATCACATTCTCCTCTCGCTGCCCACTGCTGCCTCACTTCGTGGGCTTACATCACTTAAGAGCACTGAATGAGCTGGTGTCATTATGTCAGTATGTGTGCCTGCCGTAGGTGCAGATGGTAAGCTGGTTTGCCCAAACTCAACACAAGCCACTAGCAGGCTGAATTTTGAACCCTGATGTCAATTATACCGATTAGACTTATTTTTATGCACAATTGTACTTGGTTTGGTTTTAAGAATAGCCCCATGCCCTGAGACTGTATCCACAATTATGTGATCGAGTATTAGAGGTAAGTATGAACAAACCCAGGACACAGCACAGCAAGGCATAAGCACTCTTGAAAAAAAACCAATATTAGCATTTCCTCTGGCTTTTACACATATGTGGTGTCAGGTATTCCCAGGACCCCATTTTACAAAATGAAAAAAAAAATTCTCGGAATCAGAGCAGACAGATTAGAAGTACCAATAGTCAGGATTTCTTAGCATTATCCTCCCACAGCTCTTTTCCGGTGGTTTACAGGGTCATCACCAGAGACAGCACCTGAGCACCTTTCACATACAACTAATATCAACATAACGCTATAAATGAGCAAACAATTTTGGAACGAACGAGGGAGAAAGTGTGTCTTCCCTCTCTCCAGAGATGTGGTGTTTTACAGGTAGTTGGAATATTTCTGCGTTCATTATCTGCATCTTGGCTTGGCTTATTTTCAGCCCCCAAGTTTAACAAAAATGTATCTCTATATCGCGATGACCTTCCAAAGACATCAGTCTGGCTAGGAAACCCAGAGAATTTCTGGCATTGAGGGTACTGACTCACTCATTGTTCCTGTTCATTGTCAGTTCAGGAATTTCCTCTGGTTTGGTTGGAAGGGAAAAATCCAGCCAATGGCAGTTGCTGGTATTTTGCTGTTGTTTGCCAGGAGCCTAAACCCCCAAATATTTTCTCTTCTCAACACCATCATTTTTCTGATTAATCAGGGTCAACTCTTCTTTTTCTCGCCTGACCTCTAGTAGCGACCCCAATGTTCCTTTTCATTTCCTTGATCTATTTGCTACATTCCCAGCCAAGTCTCTGGAGTGCTGAAGATTGAAAGTAATTTCCAAACACCTTCAGCTGTGTTCTGGTTCCAGTTAAACTGGTCTGAAGCAGGACTCACGCTGCAGTAATAGCTGGGCAGAATTGGCATGGGAGCCAAACCACAGTTTATAACATTAGGGATTATGTCTTTGAAGGGAAAAAACCCACCTCTCACACAATCTCTGTAGTGTTTGCCTTACCTTACTGATCCAGATGTCTCCCTGTCTTTCTTGTCAGCAGAATGTCCTCTTTGTGAAGGTGTTTTCCCAGCTCCCTTGGTCAGAAGGTACCAAGACAGGAGAATGGCCATGTTGGATGGAGCACAGTCATGGGTTGCTGGATCTGCTCCTGCATCCCTGGGTGACTCTATCCCACCTCTTCCCGCTGAATCTCAGACTGACAACAGGGGCTATTTTTGAGACATGCTTCTGGGGGAAGGGATGGAGCTGGTCTTCTCACCAAGAAAAGAAAGACAGCAAGGGTATAACTAACAACTTCACTTATTAAAGAATATATTTCAGGCTGGATATCACCCTGTCTCCAGTTAACCATGCCTTCTCCTAAGGATCAGCTCTGATAGATGCCTGCTGTTTCAGTAGGCTTGCACCTGGGATGTATAAACTGTATCAGAGCCGAGCTCAAGCTGTAAGGTTTGAAGAGGCTTGGCTGTGGCTGAGCTTTTGGGGCTGTGCTCAGGACCTCAGGAGTCAGGCACTGTTCAGCAGGGTGTGGAGGAGCTAGCTTTGACACTGAGGGTTTCTGCAAGGGGGGAGGGGGGGGGAAGGCTGGGGGCAGATGATGGATTTGGACTTGAAAAAGTAACCATAATATATTTACATCATAATGTATATAATGGGGGAGGTGTGTGTCTGTGTTTGTGAAGGAATGCTGGGAGGGGGGGCATGCAATAAGGCATGATTTATGTTGGCTGAGTAGAGGGTCTAGCCTCCTTTTATCCCAGCTGAAGACCCGTCTGGAATTTCATCATGGTAGGAAAACAGCGAGGTGAAAAGGCATCCTCACTTTAGGTGATCTAACCCCGATCCAGCTCAGTAGCATCTGAGAGCAGGTTACCACAAGCCCTGGTGCCAGGACTTAAACAGTTTCCATTTCCCCATAAAGCCCAGCTCACATTATCCAGCGGAGATGAACGAAATTTCCATTTGCCATGGTGGGCTCATTAGTTACAGGTAAAAGTTTGTTCTCCTCACTGGCTAAATCCCTTAAGGGTACTTTGGGCCCATTCCTAGTCCCATTAAAGTCAATGGGAGCAGGACTGGGCTCCAGAAAGTATTATTCTTAATTTAAACATTAATAGTTTAACTCTCTGTTGTTAATAATAATAACCCCTTGGAAAATTCAGACTGAAATCCGTTTCCTTGCTGAATTTCTTTTCTCCCATCAGGCATGCAAACTGGTTTGTTATTGTTGGGTTGCTCCTGAGTGCTTTGGGTTGCACACACTGGTTTGTTATTGTTGGGTTGTCCTTCGGCGCTGGGCCGCACACACT
The DNA here is from genome assembly GCF_023638135.1 of Falco biarmicus. NCBI lineage: Eukaryota > Metazoa > Chordata > Aves > Falconiformes > Falconidae > Falco > Falco biarmicus. Next base: position 4,256,661 of record NC_079302.1, on the reverse strand, counting down.
AACTAATTTGTTATTGGAGTGTTGCTCGAAGCTACACACTCCAGTTTATTACTGATGGGTTGTTCACTGTGTGTTGGGCTGCTGTCCTTGTTTTATGATTATTATTACTGAGGTCTTTTGTGAAACTCCTTACCCACACAAACAGAAGGGCAGGCATTGTGGCAAATTTAATGCAATGTTTGGGGATTAATCCGTTTTGCTTAACTTTTAAAAGGGGACTAATTAAGGCTTTCAGAATTAGGAGACCTGCTTCTTACTTTAATATGGTTTAAAATATCATTTCCTTCCCTACTTCCCTTTCTTCCCACATCCTTCTTTTGAAACATAACTTTTTATAGGTATCCTATCTTCCATCTTAATGCTCCCATTAGCTTCCCACTGGCCTTGCAGGAAAAACTTCTCTATGGAAGATTTCCTTTCAGGTTCAGCGCAAGAGCAAATGCTCATGACCCTTGATGTTAATACTTGCTTTCTTCTATAACACCTTCATTTCATTTAGTACATACGTTGGTGATCATCAGGAAAATGGAAAGAAAAACGATTGGAAAATATTAGCTGGACAAGAATCTGGCATATTTATATGATATAAAACAGGATTCTTCATCGCCATCATTCCTGAACAGCGTAATACTGAATAAAATTTGTATTTTCCTTGTTTCACAAGCAGTGCCTCTGGTGATCTGGTAATGCTAATTTGGTGAAACTGAGCTGTTTTACCAGGCCAGAAGTAACTGTAAAAGGAAGACACTACAATATAAAACAACTAAGATCTTTGAAATTACCACTGATTACCTCTTATCAGCCTTCCCCATTATTCATTTATTTGTTTGTTTGTTTGTTTGTTTGTTTGTTTTTTTACTGTTAAGCTTCTCTTGGATTTAAAAAAAAAAAAGCTTGAGTGGAGTAGGTATATCATCCTCTGGCAAAGGTGAAATAAAAGAGCTACGAAGCAAATAGGACTGTTCTCCACAGCAGTAATTATCTCACTGTTATATTAATGTATTTAAATAAGCAAGGAGAGAAACTCTTGGGCAGTTCAGGCAATATTACCTGCAAGACCCATCACACTCTCTCTTCCCTGTATGTCACTGGGTTTGTGTGGTGTATGTGTCTGCAGTTCAACTAGATGAGTGTAAATGCCCAAATGTGAGCAGAAGACACAAGGCTGAGGAGACCTCCTCATTGCTAAATCTAACTGCCTGCTATCAAAGCTTACCACAAAAGTCTTGCTGAGCTCTGTCTTGAAGCCATTTAGGGTTCAATTCTGCATTCTCTGCTCCTGTGAGCACATCTGGACAGCGGTCACGAACTGGACGTTCACAGCAGACATGAACATGGAAATGCCCTTGCATTTTTTTACATATTGTCCTTCAAACCCCAGAGAACGGAGGCTTGCAGTTTAGAAAGTGAAGTGATTACTAGGTTTGTTTTAAGGAGAGGTCAGCTAAGGCAGAGCAATTCAGCCCGCTAAGGCATGGGCAGACTGGGAGGAGAGCAAGCGGGACTCAGCGGTAGGTCTCTGTCTCAGACTGGCTTTTCAGCTCCTGGCTGAAGCCATCCAGAGACTGAAGAAGCACTTTCACCATCCTGTAAAAGAAAGGTTGTGCTATTGGCGCGAAGGCATTCACTGGTCGGAACAGTTGCATCACATCACGGCTTCATTCTGGGAAAGGAAACATTTTAAACACAAATTTCCAAATAGCAACATCCCATGCTCCCTGCAGATGCTGCCTGCTCCTCGAAATAAAAATAGCAGTATCTTTTGATTTTCCGAGCCCAAACACCACTTGCTTCAAGTCTTTATTTTCCTTTCGATAGAATTCATTTTCCAAGGGATGCTCGGGCATGACTGGGGCCGGTTGCCTTCAGCAGCGTGCTCCATGCCTGAATAAATGGAGCGAGGGGGCTCGGTGCCAAACCCTGCCCTCAGATAAACACTCCCGATGCTCATTGACTTCACAAGCTGCCGGCACATATCTGAGGGAAGCGTTTGGCCTACGGATGTGTTGTTTTGGTTCTTTTGCAATTCCAGCACAGAAATGGATTTTTTTCCTCTCAGAAGAAAAGGAGTTCAGTGCCACATCCCAGCCTGCTGGTAAACGCAGCCCAGTGGGTTTATCGGCAATGACTTTTAACTACTGGGCTGTGTTGGGATTCTCATGTTTTACAGCTGGGATATAGGATCTCTGATATGAACACCCAAGGATTTATTGGTCCCACAAGGACTCAGGGTTTGCTGGCAGTGCAGTTCAGAGAGTCAGGAGAAGTCAAAGGTTATCTTTTGTAGGGTAGTATGGGATTTACCAGCTGACCCTCCCTCCCTCCTTTGGTTCATCTGCTAAAATCATTAACGAGCTTTCCCTTACCCTCAAGAACTGTTAGTGTCTTTTTAGCGCTGAGATCAAGTTACTGACCTCTGCGTTGCCAATATACCTTGAGGTTTTCAAGAGCTCGGGGGTATTTTCTGTTTTAAAAGGAACAGCACGGAAAGATGAATAGGTGGTTGTCTTGCCCAAAATGAAGCTTAATGTTCTTCTGGCTTGTTAAAGGGAAGCCTCGCTTATTTATACGTCACTATCTTGAGAGATTTTTATGTTTGAGAAAAGGCTTTGCTCTTGCAATGCAATGATAAAAATATGGGTATGAAAGCGGGATGTAAAAATGAATGAATGATGTTACATGTGCTGAACTCAGGACAGTGCTCCCCATCCCAGGGAAGGGGAAGGATGCTGTTGTTCCCGCTCGGGTATGATGGGAGAATCATTTGGGGGTTCAACCACAGTGCTGGAGGACCTTTCACATCTCTCCCGAGCTTCCTGCAGAGCACCCTCAGGGTATGCCAAAGTCCTTCCCTCACCCTGCCATGCCTGGGGATGGGCAGCATGATGTTGGGGAAAATCAACAGATGAGAGTTGATGCTCCACTCTCCTGATGGGCTCTTCACCCCTCCAGGACCTCCATCAGGCCTCCTTGCACAGGCTTCAGCAAGTTTGTTTCCAGTTCAACTGATTTTGGTATGAGGGCACCACAAAATTAACAATGAAATAATAACAATCCTGCACTATTTAGCTGGGCTTTTCTCACCCCATTCAAAAAGCAGCTAGCAGAGGTCATTTAAGGCCTCCCAGTGATGTCCCTTCCTCCCCTCTCCCATCCCCTGCCCCATACATCAGTGATCTAATCACTTGTGAAACCCAAAGCAGGGGGCTCCGATTTATCCCATTACAAAATCAAGATTTATCTGAACATGAGAAGTCTAGCAGGGTTTTATGGTACGCACGGCGCCATTCCTTTCTGTTAACCTATTTGTTACAATTATACTTGGGAACTTTTTATCATTCTTGACACCCCTCCATCTGTTCCTCACCATTCAGTAGCTGGGGGTCTTGTTTCACAGGACAGCAAGGATGAAATCACTTCATCTCAATAATGGGTTACAGTAATTAAGTTACGGTTTGAACACTTTGATTTTGATCTGCTTTTGGGATAAAGTCCCTGGGCTTCCTTTTCTTCCCATCTTTCATAGAATTTGACACCCATATAGCCACTACTCCACCAATTATTGACTTTAAAATTTAATATATTTTCTTTCTTATTCTAATAACATAATCTGAATATTACACTTCCTTGTAAAAGTAAGGCAGGGGACGAATGTTCTCAGGCATTAATTATACCCAGATTATCTGATACCGGGATTCAGAAAGTAGATTTTTAATGTGCAGTATAAAGTGTGAAAAGAAGACAAGGGAAAAAAAAGTCTCTTTGTTTTCACTTCAGCGTCAAACCATTTGGAACCTGTTAGCTGAGCAAAACAGCTCCAAGATGCTATTGATTAATAGCAATTACAGTGATGCAGCAACCAGTTCAGTGACATGACCGACACCTCCTTGCCAACACTTTTAATGATCTAGTTAAAAAGCTAAACTCTGTTTGCATTACATGGAACCCATCAGGAAACTGGAAAATATTGCACATGCTTCAAGCTCTACTGATTCCAGAGCCAGATCCTCCATGCACGCTGCTTCGCTGCAAGCCTGGACTGGCAAAATGCAAGGAGGAAGTTCCTTCACGTCGTTCCTCAGATGACAGTATCCAGATAGACGGAGAAAGGCTTGCGGATAGAGCTCTGGACACAAGGCATCTGCTCCATTAAATCTGGGTGCTGTGCTCAGCTCCAGCCCATCAAACTCTTACATTTTGTGGATACCACCATCACAGAGCACATCCCAACTGCACGGCAATTGTCCTGCAAACATCACCCACTGCTTGCCTGGATGTGGCTGGAGCTGACACTCTTTGCAGTCTCATTGAAGGTCTCAGAGGAATGGCAGAGACCATTCCTCACCCCACAAACCAAGCTCCACCCAGAGCTGCTGGGGCAGGTCTTTGACCAGCAAAAGTGGTTTTGTTAGAGTCAGGTATGTGCATGGCAGATATGGAGCCATAAGGGTTATGAACAGTGTCTATGTGATATGTGAGTGTAAGTACAGCAAAGTATCTGCCAGGTCCCCATCTGAGTGGGCTTCGCTCATGTAGGGTAAGTCAGCTCCCCCAAAAATGTTCTCCTGCCTTCAGAGGGAATATTTGTAACACAGAGACCGGCCTCACCTGACTAAGGATGCAGATGTGCTGCAAACACCACTGCTGAGAGAAAACGTGAGAAGTTAAATAAAGAAGGTTAGTATCTTGGTATAACTGAATCAAAAAATTTAAATCTTCTGCTTTAACACTGGCTTTAAAATTCAGCTTAAAAAATTATAATCTGCCTGGTTTAGAGTGGGTGCCCCAGCCTCACCGAGCAAGAGAGCTGGGCAGCATGACCATTTAGAGAAGTTCAAATAGCTAAACTGGCCATGACCTGAACTAAAACTAATAGTTTGTGTTTGTGATGGCTATGAGAACGGCATCTGGCTTACATTTAAATAAGAAGGCTATTCAATAAAGCCACTGCTTCTCGAAACTGCACAGGAGCAAAGATTAATTATTGCAACTAATGACGTTTCAGCCATTCATGCACCCAAGGGAGAAAGGCAACCCCCTGCCCTGAGAACCAATAACAACAACAAAACCTTGCAGAAAGCCCAACAAGGGAGAAACACCAAGAATATATTGTTGTTCCTGATATTCTGCCCAGGCATCCTAAACATGGAATTAAATATAATCTTTACCAGCAAACTCTATTTTTTTTTTTTTTGCTTGCTGTCCTCCCAAAGGAGAGCCCAGAGTTTCAAATGGGCTTTTAATAGCAACACTAGAATCCAGCCTCTATGTCTTCCAGCGTCTTCGGGAGATCGTGTTTCACATTTCACTCATTCCTCTGTGTGTTGGCACAGCCTAACACTGGCTTCAGACATTTGGTATTTGAAACAGAAAATCTTGGTGTTTCATTCCTTGCCTCACTTCTCCCTGTGTTTCTCCAGCATCATATAATATTGACAGCCCCTGCCTGTAAAGAAAGGCCAGGTTCTCTCGTTTATTCAGCTGCAGGCTTTAAAAACGTAGAATAGGGGTTTTGTTCATAGGAGAGAGAGCAACTGCCAGTGAACTTTTTCTTTCTTTACATAAAAGTAGGATAGCACAATAAACAATGGTAAGAGAAGTGGGACCCAAGGTATGTATGCACATATGTAATATTGCGCTGGCTAGTTTTTTAGTGCCCCAGTTTCAGGGTACAAATCTGCTCCCATTTGTGTGAGCGATTTATATGCTTCAATAATCTCAAAGCCTGCACCTTTGTGCATCACGACATATAGTGAATGATCCGGCCTTACGTATGGCTCACGTTTTGGTGAATCACATACTGAACCATGCCACCGACCACAGTGACTTCAGGACTTTCAGCAGTGAGAGTGTGTCCACATTAGGGGAGAAAAAGGAGATGAGAAAGAGAAGATAGAAAAGCAAGTCGTTTTCATAACAAGTGGAAGAATTTCAGTGATAATGCTTATCTGGAGATTTCAGCTTTCTGGTTATCTTTACTTGTGGGACATCATTCCTAGGATGAGGAACCACTGAGGTTTTCTTGCTTTTCCCCCGTGTAGATCAATTCCGTAGGGAGAGCAGGTACAGGACTGTCTCCCCTTCCTCTCAGACCAAGGCACTTTCTCTGGGGCAACTGCGGTGAACATTTACACAGGGAGATAATAGCAGGCAAATGTCTGCATAGCTGTACTTTTACACACAGCATTTCTGGAAGTGGTGCTTCAGCATCAAGAGGATGACTCCTGTCATGGTCATGGGGGATAAAATGAATCACGCTGTTTCTCTGTAGGTATAAAATTGAAATCGGTGAAGATGTATTGTTTTCCTTCATACAGGGGCCAGTCCCATCTTCTCCAATTCCTCTGTTTATTCTCCCCATCCCAGCTGTTCCCCTCACCTCCAAACCCTGGATAAGCCAGAATTGGATGACCGAGTCACCCAAAGAGGCCACCTGTTTGGGACAGACCTTGTTAACCCCTGCAGTACAACAGGCATGGCTTTGATGGGCACATGAGCAGGCTGAGTGGGGGCATTCCTGCAGCTGCAGCCCCCCTGTCTGGGCATGACATCCCCCGTCCACAGGAGGGTCCAGAGAGGGAAGGAAAGGTCCATATGGAGGAAAAGAGAGATGACCTAGTGTTGCTCCGACAAGTCATGAGATGCCAGTGCCGAGACAGCAAGAATATGAATGCCGTGAACGTTGCTACAACAGCACCGAAGAGCTTGATTTGTGTATCCCTGTCCTCGTCAAGTGGCGGGGAGCAAGGAGGAGAGAGAACGCTGACATCATCTCCCAAGCGTCGTTACACATCAGTAATGCTGTTTCCCTCTGCTTCTGATCTTTCTTTGGGGAATTTTCATACTCCTTTTGGCTGCAAGCGCAAAAGGGATGTGAAAGGGAAAGCGGATATTGGATCATTACTGCGTCTGTTGTGACGAACGTATAGCGAAGCCGAGCCTAAATGTGAACTGTTTGCTTGTGAGAGTGTAATAGCTCTGGAGCTGTCATCGGGTGTAGTATTGTGTAAATATATATTCAGGCACTTCTTATGGAAGTGGATATGTGACCCAATAGGCTTTATTTAGCTCCTTCTGGCGACTGTGGGAATGCATCACTTTTGGCATATCCAAGAGTAACCAGAGTAGATTCAGCCCTGCAGAAGTAAGGACCTACGAGGGATGTAGAGGTAATAAATGCCTCGTCTGGAGGCTGGGATTTTGCCCAAGAGGGAGGTGAAATGCTGAGCCACTACAGAAATTAGGAGTTTGTTTTCTTCAAAGTAGGGCAGGTTTTCCCTTCAGTGCTCTACATAGTGAAACAATGGGATGGTGCATCCCTCAGAACTCTCTGCACCATGGGTTAGTAGGGAGAGACCTCAATTTGCTTTACAGGGGGCTTCAAAAAGGGAAAGACCCTGTGGAGGTCCATATGCTGCTCTGCAGCTCCTCTATAACCACAGCGGGGTCCTGATGGGACACAGAGGGGCTCCCCTGAGGTCCTGGTGAGCTCGGAGTGCCCCAGGGCACCAGCACCCAGCAGGGATGTGTCAGCTCATCCGTTGGCTTCTGGGGGGGAACAATTATGAAACTACACCTCAACCTGCAAGTGACTAACAAAATTTTCAAATGCCCAACTAAGCATTTAATTTATAACATATTATGGGAAGGTAGTGGAATTTTTTCAAAAGGTTTCTTTCAATTAAAAAATGACTCTTTCCCCAAAAAATTCCATTGATCACTTTCCGCTGCACTCAGGAATTTTTTGTCATAAATTCTTATACCCAAAATACGACACTTTGGGGCCGCAAAAAAGGACCAGGTTTGAAGATTTTAAGTAATTTTTTTTATAATAAAAGTTAGTTTTAAAAAACCAGAATGTTTTGACAAGACCAGATTTGTTTTCAGTGAACTCAGAATTGCTTTGGGCTGAACAACGTACTTTAGAAAGACAGCTGATATTAGAATAATTCCTGTTATATCTGTTGATAAATATATTCATTTTATGTATTTGTATTTATTCAAAGCTTGTTTGATATTATTTAAAGAACACATCACGACTAGGTTTAGATTTCAGGTTGCTCCTTTTCCCTTCTTTTACTGAAAACATGGGTTAACTTACAACTCTCCCTTTCTGATATAAAAAATTAAAATATTTTTATATATATTACATTATTTAATTAAATTAAAATACATATGAATATTTATATAATAAAAATAGCAGGTCCCAAATAAATAACTACGGTCAGAAAAGGAATCCAAAGCTCTTACTGAGCTTTGTCCAAAAAATCTGATTCTGGTGCGCTTCCTTTCTTCGGTCTGATAACTCGGTTAGGATGAAATAAACCCGATGATAAGCACGTCCAAAAGGCAGGGATAAGCAGCAGGGTTCGATCGCCTGCTTTCTGGAGGTCTCTGTCTCAGATATGGATCAGATTTCCTCCTGTTTACATGTAAGAAGGTTGTGAAGATCTGCAATTTCAAGATACATCTGGTTCTCGCATCAAATTAAACAGCAACTAAAGCCTGAGCACTGGGGCAGATTTTAAAATGTAGGAATGAATGTGTGTTTATATAGTATTTGCATTAATGCTTCCTACGGTTTATTTTGAAAGTGAAGAAAGAACATTGCATGGTAGGCAACTTAACCCAAACAATATCGGTTTAAAGTTAGGGGCATGCTCCTTGGAATATTTTCCTAGTGTTTTGAAGTGTCCACTTGAAGGGGAGGGGGGGGAAGAAAAGGATTGTTCTGTCTTCTGCTCTGTGTTTGGCCTGGCTCAGTAGGGCTATTGCTGTTGCTCATCTGGTATGGATTAGTCCTTCTCTCTCACACTCTGTCAACTTGGGTGTTCTGCATGCAGGCTGTTTCTGCAGGGGTCTTGGTTTTGCTTTTTTTAACGGCAGGAAGTGCCCCACTCAGACCACATGTGAAATTGTGTGGGAACAGTGGGGGGGGATGAAAGAGCCCCATCAAACATACCAAAAGTGTGGGTGGAGAGACAGGGAGCGTAAGCGGAGAGATACCAGCTGAGTAATTTAACCTCCTGGGATGGCCAGGCTGGGGACGCAGTGGAAGTTTGCTGCCTTAAAAGCATCTGCTGCTCGTGACATCAATTTCTAATATCTTGTAATATCGGGGGGCTGTTGGAAGTGTGAGGGATTACAGCTGCCGCTTAATTTGTTCTAAATTTCCTGCTAGCCTCACCAGACATGTACAGGAAATAGGCAGTAAATGTTTAATAGGTAATACCTAACTGGACAATTAACAGGTGCTGTCACACTGAAAATCCGAGCCTGTATGTGTGGGTGCACCTTGGGGACGTGGAGCTCCACCAGCAGCAATCCCTGGGTAGCATCCGCACAGAGCAGCGTCGGGCGTGCTGCAACCCAGCACCGTGGTACCCAGCCCGAGATCCCTCACGGTCCAAAATTCACCCCTGTTCCCACGACCGTGCTTGGCCTGAGAAGATTTTTTCCTTTTAAACCACTCACTGCTGATTTTGCTGTTTGTGTGGATAGGTCCTCGCAGACTGTGGTCCAGCCTGCAGTGCAGGGTGCTGGGAAGCCTTCTCGCATACACTTAATGTACAAACTCCACACACGTTATTCACAGCCTGGAAGAGGCAAGTCCAATGCTCATCAAGTGATAGAAAATTGTAACCTGTTTTTCCCAGGTCAGAATAAATGTAAGTCTGTCCTGCCACCCCGGTTCTACCAGGGACCAGCAGATACCTTCAGAAAAAAATTGCAATGGGCAGGATATATTAAATGATCTTTCCCTTCTGGACTTGCTCAACTTCTGGCAGTCAGCAGGTATGAGGTTTCCTGCTCTGGAGTCTATATCTGGCCTTTAATAGTCATTGATGGATGTTTTTTCTTAGTTTTAAATTAATTTTTACTTCTGGTCTCCATAAAATACTGTGGCAATGAGTTCTACAAGTTAATAGCGTCTTCTACGAAAAGTACTTAAGTTTGTTTTAAATCTCAATATTAAATGTAACTTCAGGTCTATGTTGTTCTTTTCTCAGTAGACAATAATTTCAAAACAAATTTTCCACAGGGTTTCCAACACCATGGAAATCAGGTAGTGTCAGTCAGACACAGTTCCTGGGATTGGCTTCCCTGCCTTGAAATGCCAATTAAATTTTAAACATATTTTTATTATTACAGTATTTATATTTTTAAACATCATTTCTATTAAATTGTTATAAATGCTATTACAATTCAGTTCTTTTGTTGAAATAACAGTAATCTTTTGCAATTTTTCATTGATCAGCAGATAAAATATTAGAGAGTAACCCCTTTTCAACCCTCAACCTTCTGTAATAGTTACAATCTTGCAATCAAGTTCTGATTGTTCAGAATAATTGTATTTCCAATTAAGGTAGAATTAGGTTAATTGAATTGCTAGTATTTCCTTCAGAGCAGTATTATTTTAATATGTTTGACCAACATAAAGCAAGCCTCTCCTTTGGAATTTGCTTTTATTAAGTTCAAGTCCAATAGAGTTCAAAAGACCCTTCTGTAAAACTTAGCTGTCCCCTAATAGTGCGTGACTAATGCCTTACACTTGGCTTTCCTATAAATTGCTCTCTTTACTGAGCAATTTCTGTGTCAATACTCAGACATCCTTATCAGTACTTGATGTTCATGTAAACCAACCCTTGTTAATGACTACATGGACCGGGAGGGGGAAAAAAGTAACATTGCACAGACCTCAAGACTCCTCCATCTGAACTTTGAAGTCCAGCTGTTAATAGCAGCGTTGACTACTTACATAAAAACGTGTAGTAAATTGAACTGACATTGTCTGATTTCAAGAGATCGCTTTAAACCATCACAAATGGCTCGAGTTTTCACCCTTTTTTCATCTCTGTCTTAGTGCCGTCACTCAGGATGATTAACGTTGTTTTGCGATACGAAAGCTATTGTCCCAGCCTGAAAAAAAGTAAACATTTTTACAGTTGGGAGCAAGAAAAATTTCAAACAAGTTCCTTTTTGCATGAAAAAGGGATCCCCAGCTGCTGTTTATTATCTCTCTGTTTACATCACACATGTGCATGTGGAGGACAAAGTAGTTCAATAAATTACTTCTCTGCTATGGGGCTGGCCAGGAACAAAAGCGTTTAATGGTTTGTTGAATGCCTCTGGAAGTTCCTACAGTCATTTTTAACTCTCACCAAGTAGTTGATCTGATTTCGTCTGCTTTACTACTTCGTTTAGGGCCCAGAACATTTTTCACATTGCATGCAATAAAATGAAAGTGAGAGATAAATTATATCCATGCTTTACTGTTAAAGCAGTTCATGCGTGTTGGTGTGGGCTTACACATCGCACTGGGCTGCCTGGCAGGGATGGGAACTGGTCCTGGAAGCCTCTGCAGCTTCTGTGAGGTTTGGTAAAGTTACCAACACCTCTCTTCTATACTCAGTCATTTACCTAATGTCTCCACCTCTGAGTTTCTTGTATTGGAGGAGTTTCCCTCCAAGGGAAGAAAAAAATGTTTTAAAAAAGTAAAAATCCCAGATAATGGATATTCCCCCCTAACGATAACGAAACCAACCTGCGTGCTTGTGCAGACACACAGTCAGTGCACTTGGCCATCTCTCCGATGGTTGGAAATGCCTTATCTTTTTTAATGCTTGAAGTCCATGTTCAGATGTGATTTTGGCTGCTCCTTCGCACGGGACCCGCAGCTGGGCACGGGGGTTGTCCCAGTGGCGAGGAGCAGCCTGGCTGACTGCCCTTCCTGAGCCATGCAACACCATCCCTCCTGCCCCTGCTCCCCATTCCCTGCCTTCCTGCCAAGCAATGCTTTGAAAATCCATTGCTAGCACAAGTCTATCCAATATTCTACCTCTATAAAGAAATAAAACCTAAACAGCTGTAATCCCCACCCTCTCTCTTCCCAGCTCCATCTCAGTGGGGCCATCACCAACCAAATCCAGTACCTGCCCCAGGTCAGGTACCACACGCACATCCCCTCGGTGGTACCACTTGCACAGAAATATCAGTGAGATGGTCTGGGTTTAAAACAGAGAATTCTAAGCTTTGCTTTTGGCCTGGACGACTCCAGAGCTCCCTTTGCAGCAGAGCCCCCTTAGAGCTGTCTAAATAAAGATGCGGATGGGAACTTCTCAAATCGGCTTCACCACCACAGGAGACACTCCACAGCTGGTCTGCACAAAGTCAAGGTGCTACAGCAGCACCAGCTGCTCTCTCAGCTATGTCAGCAGATACCCTTTCAGCTGAGAGTCACATCCTCAGCTGTCACGACTTGAGGTGGAGCACTGGGTCTCTGCACCAGAGGCTTCAGGCTTCGTATCCCCTTTGGTTTTGAACAGTGAGGTGGGCAGGACCCCATGATCTGCCATCCTTTCCCATCCCAGCAACTTCTCCTGACCCACAGCAGCTTGGTGGGAAATTATGAGTCCTTTGCACAGGGCTCCTCAGCTCCTGGCATGACTCCTGAGCCCCTGAAGCACTTTGCAGTGATGCTTCTCCTTTTCTCCACCTCCCACAGTCCTCCTGTGGGAGAGTTCCTCTATCAGTCACCAGACATTAATGCACTTCTCAGGTGGTTGGAGTCATTCCCCTTTGCACCTGAGGTGTGCATTAAAAGCATTTAAATGCATTAAATCATTGTGTCATGTCTTATTGCTCATGGCTAAAGGAAGACCAGGAGAGAGGAGCTGAGAGTTCAGCCGAGCACAGAGCAAACAGAAGCGATGTCCTTCCCACCCACTCTCTTCCTCGCATTGCCACCAAATGCCGAAGCTCTTTCGATGCAGTCCAAGCTGTTGTCAAAAAATTGTTGTCCAGCATGTAAGCAAGGATGCACTAATTGACATCTTATCTAAGCGTGCAAGCTGGGATGAGCACACATATTAAATATAAAACCCAATAAAACCCAATATAAAACCCAAAGATTCTGGTTTTATTTTATATTCATGGCAATATGCATGGAATAAAAACCTTTAGGTTTATAAGTTTAACTTAACAAAATCAAAAAGGCAAAACACTGCCGGGAGGGTAGGCATTGCAGCGATACTGGGCTGGCATGCCAGCTTCCCTTCTCCTAGCCATTTTTGCAGACCTCTGGGGGTGAGAGGTATTAAATTTGCTGGACAGGCTTGACCCAATTCAAGTTCTGGAATCAGTTGCCATATATCTGCATCCAAGCCCTACATCTTATCACACAGCAAGTCCATCCAGACAGCTGGTGTGCTACTAACATTAACAAACAATCCAGTTCCCCTCCAGTTGCTGTCATCCCAGTAAAGAGCTGGAAAGCTCTCTTGATGGTCTTTCAGAAATAGAAATTGCCAAGTCTAGGATATATTTGTAAATAAAATTTAAAACAACACCAAAAAACGCCCTTTAGGAACTCAAAACTTGCAATATCATTGCAGAAAGCGGCTCAGATTAGCCTGCATCTGTACTATTTGCAAACACTCATCTACCGCTGCTGGGAGTGTTTCCTGAATACACATGCACGGAGGTCCTCTCAGGCAAGCATCTTCAGAAGACTTTGCATAATAATGGGAAGAAAGCCACAATTTGGTGCCTGCCTCAACACCATCATCTCAAAGCAATGCTGTCCTGAAAGGATGTCCAGCCCCTGTCACTCTGATACAGGAGAGGATGAAGAGTTGGAAGGGGGGAAAACCCAACAAGACCTGCCTGTAGGTTTATTTAGGTTTTCAAAAGAGAAGCAGCAGTTCATCTTTCTGTCATTCTAAAATACTTTAATACCGTTCTTTGGCATGTGTTTGGACTCAAGTAGATGTTGCACCACAATGAAGAAGGCAGCTACCTTTGCAGCATCAGGAATGGAAGCAACAAGGAGCAGGAATCTCCCATAGACAGTTTGTTCTGGTGCAATTTTCCAGCCTAGGTTTCTTAACTTAAGAAATGTGAGTATTTATGAGCCTCAGGAACCAGATGAACTCTGGGAGGATCCTCTGACTGAAACCCAACATTTTTTAGACTAGCCGGTGACCGCGTTACACTGAAGTTGCACCAAGTCTGAAGTTACACAGTAGTTGTAGTCAGTCAAATAAAGACACTGACTTTCTTGATTCGTTCTTGGCTAAAAGCAACCTCTTCTGCATTCCTACCTTTCACCCCTTCTTCATTAAGTGGAAAATCCAAAGTTTCCTTTAATCAGGTTTAAGCTTGGACTGATGTGATGTTTACTGACTGAGACAGTGGTTTTCAAATGATGTCAGGAACATCTGGCCTCGTGGCTTGGCAGAGAGCCCAGCAAATTGCCAATCCAAAGGCCCAAGTTCACAAGCAGCTTTGGGCCTTTCATCCTGTAACAAGCAAGCCCTGAGGGCAGTGGAGGTGGGACTGCTCCTCCCTGTTAAATCACGCTGCTTTACTACCTATGTGCTCCCTGCTTGATCTCCACATCCTGTCAAGAGTCCTCAGATTAAGGTCCTGCAGATGTCTCTCCAGGCTATGCCATGCTGGCCTTGTCATCTTCTACATCCCCACTGTATCCCACCGCTTTTACCAGCTCCCACTCCCACGGCTGGTGGGAGCCACTGGGCAGACAGGACCAAGGAAGGCTGTGCTCCCTTGGTGCAGGGACAGCACTCACCACAACCCTGTGTATTCTCCAGCAGGTCCCACCCTACCATACCTTCTGTGTTTCCATCTGCCACTCCTGTCTTCATGGACCACTGTTCCCTAAGGCACCGGAAAATTCTGTCTGAGCCATGCAAAGGGTTCAACCCAGGGCTCCAGCCCCCTGGTGAAGCAGCTTGACCAGAAGACCACGCTGACATTTTGTCAGCAAAGACCGCCTGGAAAGCCCAGCAGCAGCAGATGTTTTGCATACAGAAAGCATTTGCATCCAGTGCAGTTTATAGCTCCACATATGTTTTAAAAGCTAATTCTGTAATATTTTACTTGTGTGAACAGCTTCTACTACAACAAGTAGATCCACTCAGGCCAGCAAACTGATAAGTAAGAGTTCAGATGGAACCAAAGGTTGGATCTCACTGGGAGGGACCTTAAGTCCATCTGGTTCAAATTGCATCCCCTGTAATGGGCTGTGGGCTGGAGCAGGAAAGTTTAACCAGCACTGGGCTGCTGAAGTGTGTGTGCACTGTTGTTAAACCATGAGTAGGAGGTCTCTGTGTTCTCTATATATGTCACTGCGACATACCTTGTCTAGGGAAGCAACGGTGCTTGTTTACACGCAAGTGAAAATCTCTGAAGGTAGAAGGTTACGTGGCTTTCACCACACGGAAAATGAATGTGGAGAGAGTCATGGTCAAATTAAAAACAGGACAAAACACAGTCCTTTAGGTATTATCACCAGTTGTCTTGAAATGGTTAGTGAGGTGAGGGAGACCAGAGGCCAAGGGAAAAAAATGTTTCCAAAAAACAGTGACCAATCACCAGGAGAACAGTGCGTCTCCATCCTGACCTCCCGTGAGCTCTGAACTCTGCTGGCACTGTCCACCCTCCTTCCCTGAGAAACACAAAGCTCACGGAGAAAGTCATCTTTGTTTCATGAAATATTTACATTGGAGAAGGGAAGGTCTTTTGTATGTTGTCACTGACCTTTGGAGGGAGAGGGGGAATTGTAATCAGGTTTCACGATCACAATTTTCACAGCTGCACATAATAATTTGATTCAGGTATTTGATTCACGCATTGAAGCTGAAAGCTCATCTAGAACTAACAATTCTCTGCTTTCCCACAGCCTGCTCTGCAGAGAGATGCCCTCCGCCTGCCTATTGCTGGCTGTCGACCCGGGCATGGACCAGGCGTGGAAACAGTTTGTGCTGAACTCTAGAAGTAAGGGAAAAGGAATAAAGAAGTTCAATGAAAATGCCTGGCCGGGCACTCTTTCATGTCATCTGAATTTTATATTTTTTTTCTTCCAAATGGTTACAAATGAAAAGGAAGAGCTAATAAGAGTTTGGCTCCATCTCCTCTTCCTGAGACAGAGTGGGGTCTACAGAATTTCCTGCTCCTGTGCAGCTATCTTAGAAAGGCTTCAAAACACAGCCAGGTCCAAGAAAAATCAAAGGGCCATCTCTGAAAAGGGATACAGAATTTCCAGATCCTAGGGTGGGAGCCGCATTGATGTGGCAAATTACATGACGATGGAAAAAGGAAGCAGGTTCAGTGTAGGATTTCACGTGTATGGATGGCCTTTAGTGCTTGGGGGGGGGGAGGGGGGAGGGGGGGGGGAGGTGGACCTGTGAGGGGAAAGATTCAGACTTCTTATCTCCTCTGCAACAAAGCACAGTCACTTACCACTTTGAATACTGCCTTACATGACAATAACATATGATTGCATTAAAGGCCATGGCTGGAAGACCTGTCCCTCCCATGCTGAAGCTTTAGAGACATGGGTATGTCAGCCTGCTCCGCCTGTAAGATGTCCCACCAATGCCCTGTGTCAAGGTACAGTGGGGCAACATAAATCAGGGTGGATCAGAGGAAAACTTTTGCTCCCAAAAAGGCCACGGCTGCCTGTCCTAGCTGAAAAACTATATATTCATCATTTACGTATTTGTGCATGTGTATTTACCTTATTTTCACAACTGAATTAAGTTCAACTGTGCAGCTGCAATTGCTCAGGCTGAGTTTTCAAAGTGAGACTAAACTGGAAGCAGAAATTCCCTCTTTTTGCAGCTAGCTCTCATGCCCCACTAACATTGTATCAGGGGATCTGATTCACATCAACCAGAATAAAAAGAGATAAGCAGAAATGAATGAAGTAGAAACAAGATCTATGATCACAGAAACCTCTCAAGGACTTCAACATACTTGGATATAGGTTGCCACAATGGGACAGACACCAAATCCCCAAGCATCACTGAATCCTGCTGAATCCTGCCACATCACCCATCTCTAGCCCTCCTGCTACAATAGCATAAAGATGTTTGGTTTTTTTACTAGACATGTATCTGAAGTAGCACCCCCTCATTTTTAAAAAGACTCTATGGAAATGCTCCCAAACATGGAGTGAGTGGGAAGCAGCGAGGTTAGGTGGCCAGTGGGAACGTATGGAAAACCCATGACCTCCATGCAGACGGTTTGCCATTTCTGTCAATGTCTTGCCACATTTTAAGCATCGGGGATAATCTGGAATGCACTCCTCCTACTTCAGAGACAGATGGCGGTGAGGAAGCAGGTTGGAAGAAAGGAATAATAAATATCTGAAGGTGAGTAAATGTCTTGGCTTTAGGCAGCTGCGCCTGTGGGTTTTCTCAGGGTGCACAAATGTCCCCGCATTCACTGTGCTGGGTGGTTCTAGTAACCTTTTTTATTACGTGTTTCCTGCACTGTCTGGCCAAGGGTCAGAGATGTTAAGACCTGGGGGAAATCTGGAGCTGAGATCGGGGTGTGATAAGGCAGATTGACAGCTGGTTTGTGGCAGGGAAGGCAGAGCTGGCTCGACAAAGCAGAAAGGGTTGTGGAAAGTTTCTTTGTTAGCAAGAAGGCGGATTTATTCTAGTTTTTGGACTGCTCCAGAGACAGTTTTGTCTCCTTTGCCACATTGCTGTGCACCACTGTGGACAGCAGCTGAACAGCTGGAAATAAAACACATAAAGTGTTTGAGATGTCCTCTTGCACCCTTCCTCCCAGGGACTCTGTGAGCATCACAAACACTGTGATTCACCATCAGGTAGGGGAGAGATTTTGTCTTGTGTGAGTTATCTGGTGGCAGAAGGTTGGTTGCAGGTCCGTGACTGGGAGGTAGCGGTGTGCTGCAATGTACCCTCAGGAGGGTTCCTAACAATGGCTTTTGCTAACAGCGTTACAGAGCCATCCATCCACTGAAAATAGTTGGAACACAGCAACCAACTTCCCAGTCCCATCCATCCTCTGTCCAGAGGCAGAGACCTAGTGGAGAAAAGATGTCTCCACAGTCCAAAGAGCATTATATATTGTAAGAATTTGGGGACACGTATTTGTTCTTCGTTTCTTTGTGGGGCAAAGTTTGCATCACCAACTGGACAACCAGCCACAGGTGGAAGACGGGTAATTCCACAAAGCAGTGTTATGCAACTGTTTAGGACGTTGAGAAAAAAATGTCAGAGCCAAAGTACACTCTGTGTAGTTGACATAGGAGGCTGAAATAAGATAGGCAGTTTGTAATTACTTACATTGGAATTTGGCCAGGACATCGAGGTTAACATCACAACTTCACAAGGACTTCAGAAGCAGCTGAGGATGTCTCCAAGTTGAGAAGACATACCGGGAACTTCCCTGAAACCTCCTGGCTTGGGCCATCATGTACAATGCATGCAAGCTCTCGCCCGGGCCAAGGCCAGGAACACAAGGGTAGGAGCAAGATCTGATACGTCTTCATTGACATGCCAGAACCAAATAAACAAACAGCGAGGCTGTTGCTCCTCAGCCCAGGGCTGTTGGTCTTCTGCCACAGAGTTGTCATTCTTCTTGACAGCGTACATCTGCTTGGGATAGTCCACCTTCTGAGATGAGAAAGCGTAAGAGGGACAGGAGAGTACAAAAGGCACAGACAGCTGCAGCCCGTGAGCATCCCACACCACAGCAAACAGAAGAGGGAGTTTACAGAAACTCCACACAGCCAAGCAGTAACCAAGATTTTCATTTTTTGAAAAAAAAAGTCCATTTTAATAAGCATAAGGGACATCTCTGGGCTTGTCCTACCTGCAAGACACGCTGAAAGCACAACCTACTGGGTATCTCTCCATCAACACAAACGTATTTTATGGCAGCTCTTAATTTGACCCTAACCAGACTCAGAAGCAATAATTTTGGAATGTTTCTCCCCAGAAAGACCACACCTCAAGTTTTTCTTGGAACTCAGCTACATTAAGAGCAATCCTGTTCCTGAGGGCCTGGGCTTTTTTGCTTTTTTTTTTTTTTTTTTTTTTTCCTGCTGAGAACTCAGGTGTTTGAACCATGAACTACGATGCCAATGGTTCACCTTCTTGCTTTATTTTAAGCAGGCTGCAGCTTCACAAAAGAAACACAAATGCTGGAAAAAGGCAAAGATGGCACAGGAGCAAGGGCCTTGCTTCCACCCATATACTCCATGAAAGGAGGGTGAGAGGAAAGGCAGCTTTGGCAAAAGACATTTTGCACATGTTAATAGATGTATAGATGAGCTCTGTACCAGTCAAAATAGGAAATACCACCCATTAAATCTGGCTTTTGGAATGACTGAAAAGCTTTGTGAAGCAGTGCCATGGAGTGCTAAGCAGAATGGAAAAACCATCATTCCTGAAGCTAGTCTCTGGAGATTTCTGGGAAAATTGGCTTACCTGCTAATTTTTGCTCAAGTCTTGATTTGACTGGTCTTAACCCTGGCAAGGACTCCAATCTACTCACTTAATCTGGCTGCAAAGCAATGCCATATTGCAAAGAGCTGAGATGCTGTTTAGGTAATTTAGCTTCACTTTTTCTTTCCCCTGTTGCAAGCTGAGCCAGCCCTTTTTGTTCACTTGAATAGCTTCTTCTTCAAAGGGACTGTGGAAAACTCCTATTTCTTCCCCCAAGTGACAGATTTTGAAGCAATCTCAAAGATATCTTGTCCAACAGAATTACCCTCCACAAATCTGACCCTGACAGAGCTGAGGTAAAGTGTGATTTTTAACCTCAAGCACTAAAACATGTCAGGAAAGTTGTAGTTGTGGCGGAAAGACCTTGAGGTGGCTAAAATTTATGGAGAAGAGACGTTAAAAGTTTTAAATTCCAGATGTTTGAAGGTCCAGCCATTTGGTGAGCAATTGTGGAATTTTGGACCATTTCTCAAGCACCAATTTCAGCCTCAGAAAGCTATTCAGGACATGATCCAGCTATTTAATGGTGTGTTTGTTTTTAATTCATGCAAATAGTTTATTCATATCCTAGGACATAAGATATTTGCTGTTCCTTAGCATCACAGAAGGAGGCATATCAAGTGTCACATTTTCAAAGGAGCATCCATGTATTTTTACCAAAGAATCCCCAACAAAATGTCACTTGGCTTTTTTTAATTTATTGAGGAAACCTGTGAGATGACGTTGCAGAGCCATTAGAAAATGCATGTTATAAAGTCACTTTAATCTCCTTGCTTGTTTTAGGCTAAGGATGACGGATAAAGATTGTCATTGAGACTGTATTGATTTGTGCTTCAATTCTTGCCTCAGATACTTACTTAAACTCAAGTTCCCATGAGCGTTTGTAGGATGAGGGTCTGTAGCAGCAGAAGCATGTGTTGTGTTGTAAAGTCAAATTATTCACCTCCCATCCCCAACTGTGGGAAAAGGAAATCAGGGAATCTAATAAGATGGGAACAGTCTGTACCTAGATGGGGTATATTAATAGAGTAAAAAGGTTAAAAGAGAATTAGGTAGACGAAAGAAAAAATAATATGATGAATTATTTTTTTATCTTTTAATCTTGGTAACAGAAGCATCGTTCTGCTGGGACTTGGGCCCTTTCCCAGACCAGTGACCTGATGCTGTGCATGGAAGCAGACTCCAGGGCAGCAAAGGCAGCCGGACTTTCTCTTCCTGGCCATCCCTGGCTGGCTCTGTTACAGCAAAGCCGTTTGCTTCCAGGTGATGCTTTCTCACAGCTGGCTGGCTAGAGCAGCATGAGCCAGCGCAGCCAGCTCCAGCTTGTTGGCCACACGGAAATGCATGAGGTGGGATTTTTCAGAGGAAGCAGTGATGGCAGAAACGCTTTGGGGTGAAAATAGACAGGCCAAATCAAAAAGCGAGTCCCCACTCTCTAGCATTCTCAGCTTGTTTGGGAATGACAAATTAAAGACATGAAAACAACCAGGGATGTGACAGCCAGGGAGGAGGAGCAGTGCGCGATGGATGACTTAATAACAGGTTGCACTGATGGACAAATTGCACCGCTGGATTGCTTGCCTCCTTGCCTCTGCAAAAGGCTGTTTGGATTCTTGTCAGGGAGAACTGAAAGATGGCTCCCAGTTGGACCATGCAGCTAATCAGTTGGCCCCAGCCTCCAGCACCAAGCCATGGACCTGGCAGAGCCCTGACCCCCTTGCTCCCAGGGGCCCTGTCAGAGGAAAACCAAAAGGATGCAAGGGAAAGGGTCAGGCAGGCTTCAAAGGAGACATGGGCTTGGTTTTAAATTTAACCCCTTTGCAGTTTAAAATTAATCTAGACCTCCATGTGGCCAAGTGGCCACATTTGCCTCCAGCAGCTGGTGGGACTGTGACATCAGCAGCAAACACCCACGTATCACATATATCCTGGATTTCTCTCCTGATGGTCCTCAAAAAGATGATTTTACACAACCCAAAAGCTGCTCCCAGGGAATATTGCTCTGCAGACACACAAAATGCAGTGGCATGGTGTCTGTGGGAAGCTGCCCATCACCTGTGGGGTTTCTGTGCATGCTGTTCATACTCCAGCAATTCATTTCTATTATAAAACAGGCTATCATTATTAAACATCTTGTGACTTTAATAAATAAGGCTTCCTAAAGTAACCTGTAAGATTTCTGCAGCCTAAACTGTCTTTCCTCTGTGCTGGATGTGATATACAGCACTGACCATGACCTAGTGTAATTCCTCCTGACGGCTCTTGCTGAAGGTCTGCAAATCTTTTTTGGTCCTATCTGTTTAGCGCAACAGTTGGTTCTGCTCTGTCCCCACTCTCCCCTTCTTCAGCTTATCCCAGAACATTCTGTCCCCTTTGTCTTCCCAGCCTCCTCAGTAAAAAATGTTACAGCCTTCCCACCAGGGCTGGAGAGAAAAAAGTTAATGAGGAAAAAGGAAATGCTAAAGGCAGATGGGTGCTCCTGGGGCCACTGGTGTCCCCTTCCCTGGGAGACGTTCACACAGCCAGCCCTCAGAGCGAGAAGGTTGGCTCTCAGCCTCACACAACACAAATCCCAAATAATGATCGTAAATTTAAAGAATGGGCTTGTGGCATGACCCCAAATGGCTTGTGGGCTAGGGAGAAAATGCACCCTATAGACTTCAGGGGAAATGAAAGCATCTCCTTTTCACCGAGGTCTTTTGCTGGATTTTGAGGCACATTCTTTAGCTTTCAGCTGGGCAGCTGAGGCTAACAAAGGTGCCAGCTTCCAGTGACAGGGTTTTCCACTGGAGATGCAGACTAAAGGAAAAAAAAAATGTTCTCAAAATTTCCCCAGAGGAGTTTCCTCTCAAACTAGCTCTTGTTAAAAAATCAGTTTCCAAAACAAATGTATGCAATAAAATATTATCCATCCTTTTTAGATTGAAGTATCCTGGCTTTTTTTTTTTTTTTTTTTTTTAATCACTTCTTCCCATGCCCCCTGTAGGTGAGTGCACTGTACCAAGAGCAGTAAAGCCCCATGCCCAAATAAGCTGTTATGCAGCTACTCCTCTTAATTTTGCTACCTACTCCAGTAACTCTGTGTACTCAAGATGTAAAATAGTCAGCAAAACTGTCATCTTAGTTAAAGAAAAAATTATAAAGTTATTTGTCTTCTACTACCCTAAAAATATAACTAGTCTCATGATCCTTTCTCCCTTCACCATTAATGCATCACTAAATTATTATTTTAATATATAACTGTTCATTCGATTGGTAATTAGGGACTCATAATTATGAATAGAAGGACCTACACTCTTTATGGAAAACCTGAGGAATTCCCAAATGGTAGAAATTTGAAAGCCATCCCACCCATCCACAAAGAACTGGAGATTTAGGATTTAGGGGGTAATCATCAGCACCAAGACAGACCCACGGGTGGCTGGAAGGGACAGGGCAGGACCCGCGGGAACAGCATCATCCTGTATGAAGTTGAATTCCAGATAAAAAAGCTGTGCCCCCGCAACAAAAAAACACATTAGATGCATAGTCACATCATTAAGCTGAAAAGTCAAGTGTTTGAAAATCGTGAAGTGGAAAAATGCGTGGTTGCCCGGCCCATTACTATGGTGTTAATTAAGCCCGTTGGGCTGGGCGCCCTGAAGATACGTGGGAGGGAGTTCTTCTAATCTAGGATGACTGGTAATGACAAACGGCAGTAATGAACCTCCAGCGTGCTGGCAGCGCCTTATAGCGCATCTATAGCGACTCGGGGATGGGAAGCCAACCAAAACTTTAATCTCCGATTAAAAAAGAAAATAAAAACAAAGAAGGAAAATAAGTGGGTTTGCTTGAATATGTTTACACACACACACGCAATTGCTTCTTTAAAACTGCTAATGAAAACAGGATACATAGGCAGAGTTGGTACTTTTAGTAATAAATCCGTGTACAGTAGCCCTATAATCCACAATTTCATGCTCAGGGTAAAGGTAGTCTGGCACAACTATGAGTCACGCACAGTTTAAAACAACGAGAGAGGCTTTATGAGGAAGAAATTTATTCTAAAAAATACATAAGGGGCCTGAAAAGCAGCAAACCAAAAAATATATTTAATTCTGATTTTATTCTTGTGTTCCAAGCAGTCAAATTTCTCACCCTTTATTTATCAGGCATATAGTTTTGTGGCTGTAGAAAACCAGGTCACCCTGACACTGACAGAACTACTCAGACAGGATTTTTCCCTTTCCTCATCCTCATGAGCATGATACAAACTTAGATTGGTTCAGAAGTGTCTTTTAAAAATGGCATTTTGGCAAAGCTAGTTTTGAGTTTGTAATCTGATCTGAAACCCCAGTAAATTAAAATTTTTGACCTTCTTTCCATGGAGAACATGTCCCCAACTGTAAAGATCAGGAGTTCAACGTAAGGCTCCGTATTTGAATATTTGCCTCATGCAGAGCTCAGTGAAACACCCAACTTCTTCCGCTGAGATCAGTCTGAACTGTCAGACCCATCCAGGACTTAAATCCCTTCCAGCCTCACCCATTTTGGATGAGTTTCCTTTGATCAGCACACGTAAGTAATCCCCGGGGTGTCAGTGTTACAATTAACCCACTGTGTCCAATTCACAGATGACGCAAATCTATCACAGTGCTGCTTCAGGAACTTTAACACAAGGTATTTCAACAGCCTGCTCAAAGCCTTGATGCAATTGTGCAGTCAAGGAAAAAAATGCAGAAAAAATTAATTTATTCCCTACCGTAGCATTTGCCATGTTCTCTACTTACTAAATAAGTGAATGTACCCCTATTTTTACTTACCGCTACTTTATTGCTGAAGGGCATTGGCCAAAATCAGTACAGAACCAAGCTAAACACTGGGGAACAAGATTTATTTTTTGTCCAGCAGATGACAGATATTTCCTCCCAGGGTGGGTTATTTATTTGTCTGGGGCTGCTGGCATGCACCAGTTTCTGACTCTTACAGGTAATTTTGAAAAACGTGGTTTGCAAGATTATGAAAGAAAGCAGCACAGCCTGGTGAACACGCACGGCCGAGAGCAAAAGGTTTACCTACGGCTTCAAAAATGCTCGTTGTGTCTTTGGTGGAGGAGCTTGAATGAAATCATTTATATTAGCTGCAATATCTGGCAGAGTCCACTGATCTCGATAATCAAACGCAAGAGATTGGGAGGGGAGAAGGGGAAGGGGGTGGGGGAAGCATGTATAATTAAAACCTTGTTCTAATCCTGCTTTGATGCTTTTGCCAGGACAGGTTGGACTAGTCAAAAGCTCCAAACATTTTGGGTAGGTTTTTGTTTTGGTTTTTTGGGTTTTTTATTCTGTCAGTGGCCGCAAAGCAGCAAAGTGGTTATTAGCCTTATAAGGCATCAAGGTAAATATTTCAAATCCCCTGTGAATTTCAGTCTCTCCTGACTCAGTTTATTTGTTCTTGTCAGTGGACAGTGAAGTTTTGTTTGTCGAAACCAGTTGGGGCAGAGAGTGACAGCACCAAGGCGCTGTGATTTATTTTCTGCTAGCCCACTGCTTCCCCTGCGCTCCTTGCCCAGCCCACCCCTGCCGCCCCCGGAGCCGGGCAGGGGACACCGCCAGCATCCCTGGGACACAGCAGTGGGGTGACCCTGCCCAAACCCCAGCAGCACCGAGGCTTTGCCTTCTCCCTTTTTTACATGTTTTACAACCAAATCCAGTGCAAAGGCGACGCTGCTTTTGGGGCCACAGGGGCCTTGTTGTGTCTGTTTTGTCTGCAGAGAGGGGTCTTCCTGCCCCACAGGACCACGAGCCATGGATGCTGGTGGCCCCTAGGAGAGGGATTCACCTCCAGTGGCACATCCAAAGGAGCAGCTGGGGAAGCAGTGGCCACCATGGGTATTGGGGCTGATGCAAACTCAAAGCATGCATGCCACAGTCAATCCCGTCTCCCAAGCAACTCCCAAAAGGGCGTGCAAAGCTACACGACCACATTGCCCCAAATGCCGTTGCCAGATGGCATCTCTTCAGCTTGAAGGCAGAAGGAATGGAGAGCAGCTGAGGCGGTCATGCCTCAAAATGCCTCTTTGGGGTATTATTTCGGAAAGGATATACTGAAAGTCTTGAATGGGTGTTGAAAGCAGAGCAGGCTGCTTTGCAAAAAACAGCTTTCCTTTGCAAAGGAGCCATTTGTTTAAAATGTAGGAGGGGACTGATAGGAATAGATTTAAGGAAATTAGTCTGTTTAGCTTATTAAAAAGATCAAACAGAGACTTGATTACAGCACACAAGTATTTTCACTGAGAAAAAATAACATATATTAAAGGTCTCTTTAATCTAGCCAAGAGAGGACAGCTGAATTCCAACGGCTGGAAGAAAAAACCAAATAAATTGAACTTGGAAATGGAGAATTTAATTTAATTCTGTTGCCTTTGTGGGGAAGAACAAGGTTGGATAACAATGACAACAAACAATTGCTGCCGTCGAGGGTGTGCAGTGGAAGTGATCGGGAACAAAAGCCTTTCTAGGTGATGCGGTTTGTCAGGGCTAGGGATTGTGGGGGAAATGTGAAGAATGGACATGAAGCAACAACTGGAGCAGGAAGCCAAACAAGCAAGGTAGCACTGACACCAGAGCCCATCTCAACTGTTGGCTCCGTACCGTCAGTGGGGAAGCACCTCAGCCAGCCCCATGGCCAAGACACAAGGGGGTGCCAGGTGGTCACCTCCCAGGAACAGATATCACACCTAGCTCCCTCCACCTGCCATCCCCCCCTCAGTCCTGGCATGATTTATTTGATATCCCACGGACATACATCCCTTCCCTCTAACACAGAAGTATTTTGCAGGACCCCCTTTGCTTTCTCCTGTACTTCACTGCAAAGACCTTGAAGTCACTGCAACAGTGAGGGGCATTTCTTCTGCCAGGTATAACTTCAGTGAGTAGCGGTTTGGTCTGTAGAGCAGAAAGGGGAATTCTGGGCACTGAAAACACAAAGCTGGATTTATGCAAACCAGAGATGGAAAGGGAGTGATGCTGTCACTAGGTGTCCCTGCAGAAGCCAACAACTGGACCAGCTCTTCTCTCCTGTGAAGACATTTATCCTCACAGAGATTAGACCAAGGTGGAGAGGACCTCCAGCAGTGTTGGGGGAATGCTGCTGTCAGAAGACTATTTACAGTTTAGACTCCTTCTGTGGAAGACAGGCCACTGCAGCAGGCACTGCCAAGCACACTAGCAGGGCTTGCTGGGTTTTGCTCATTTTCAAGCTTCCCATTCAGTTCTGCACCAGAAGCATTTGATCGTGGTCAGACTCTGCCCTCTCATTCTCTTCAGGAGGAATAGCCTTAGCAATTACATTTTAATCAGAGCTGTTGTATAGCACCACCTAACACATCTTTCCCCGCCCTGTGATCGGTGCAGAAAGACTCGTGGTTGTTTCCTAACCAGCTGCAGATGTGAAGCTGGCAGGGGGAGTGCATCATCATGTCTTTGCAGGATCAGCAATAATTAATAAGTTGTATATTGGAACAAAACCCTTCTTGGTAGTGGCCTGGTGTTTGTTAAACAGAAAACTGATATCTGGCAGACCTTCCCGGTCACTGTAGGATGGGACTTTGCTTTATTTTTAATTCAGGTAGTAATACAGATTGGACTGTAGCAGGGGAGGAAGAAGAGGGTGCCACATGGAGGGGACTTCAGACAGAGATGTGTGTGCCTCAGCTGTGCTGGGTACTGCAGGACGAGAGGCGGGATGCATATTCCTGGTGGCAGCAACAGGAAGAAATAGGAATAAAGGCTGGAGCAAGCAAAGTGATCAGCAAATGAAGGGAGGTACCAATCCCCATTCACAGGAGGTACAAAAATGATACCAAAAAATGTCCCTGTGCAGCTCTGAGCATACATATGATGGTGTATTATCAATATTTTCCCCTGCCACTCCCAAGTAACAGCTCATGCCAATTCAGAATTGCCTAGTGATTTATAAGGTGATTTAAAATGTTTAGTTCTGTTCAAAGAGATGGTGCTATCATCCCTTAGGACGTGAATCATCCCCTTGTAGTAATAATAATAATGTTATTCTGTGCGCAGTGATAAGAGTTTATTAAACTGACTGCCCTCTCCCAGCCCAGTTCAGCAAGATACTTCAGTTTCATGGATTGAAACGGAAAAGATTTGTGCTGAAAGTTGAAGGTATCCTCAAGTACTTTGCTGTGCTGCGGCTTTACCTGGGACTTATTTCATGTCCTTAATGCTGTGCGCAGAACTTGGCCCTTCTTGCTTCAGAATTTCCTTCTCCTTCCTGCGTATTTGCTGATCTCCAGAAAATGTGTTGCTCACTTCATGTTCTCCTCTGTTTTGCCTGTTATCCCTTTATTTATTTATTTCACTAGGACAAAAACCCCACAAGTAATACAGAAAGAAGCTTGAGGTTCAAAATTTTTTCAGCTGAAAAACACAAATGAATTATTCTTAAGAGCACATTCTGAAGGCTGAAATCTATAATTTAGCCTGACGTTTTAAGTGTACATCACTTGAATTGCTGCCAGCTTTCTAGAGTGATTAGGTGACTTGAAAAAGGCAAATATTTTTTCATATGCTTCCACTGAATTGGAGGCTCTGCTGCTGAAAAGACTTCAATAATCCTGGCTGTACTTATTTCCTAAAGCCTCACTCATCATTGTCAGAATGTTATCAGCCATCCCCAGCTTTCTTTCCAACCCAGAATCTAATTCCAATTATTAAAAAAATATCCCTTTCTGAAAATGAATCTTCTGCAGCACTGTCTATTTTTCACCTAAGACTTAATCAATTATTAAATGGAATGTATTTACCACATAACTGTTCCACTTAAGCAAAACTGCTCTTGTGTGCCGGGGGAAGCCGTGGCACAAGGCTTCGGCATGCTCACTGGGGAGCTGGAAGCACGTGGGTCATGGAAAGCTGCAGCAGCACTCCGGGATCTTGGGCACAGGACACAAATTCACTGCTGAGGGTGGTGTTGGAAGGAGACCCAGATGGGAAATAGCCTATTCCTGACCTCTTCCCTTAATTGCAGCTACAAATGAAGAATTTGGTTGCACAAATATATCGCCTCCCTCTGAAAGCACCGGGGAGATGGACCAGTCTCGCTTGCTTGACCCCATCAGCAGCAGGGGAACTCAGTGCCTGGAAAAGTCACAACAGGTTAGTCATTGGCCGCATCCTTCCAGGATCTTGGCCTCGGTTACTTGTCACGCCAACAGCTGGGAAACGGGCTGTGCTCCCTTGAGAAAAACACCTAGAAAGAGCATTTTGTGCCTTAGGAGAAGGCAACGGAAAAGGAACCAGCAAGGGGGTCTTGTCTTCACAGCTGACAGTTCAGGGGACTGCTCTGGGCAGAGCCAAACTCTCCGATTCTGGAAGGAGTGTCTATGCAGTGATTTGTCCAGGATAACTGTCAGGACATACATCCACACCTTTCCCTGTTTTGCTGGGGCTTCCTTGGAAGTAAAGTTTTTGTCCTTAGCTCAAACAGGACTGGAGTTTCTCCTAAAAATACCCAAAGAAAAAGGAAAAGAAAAATCTCAAGGCATCTCTGAATGTATTTAATTTATTTCTAGTTGGTATTTCATGATGGTTGCTTTCCCAAGTTGTAGTAACTGTTATGGGGTATATAGAGGTGGGAACCCCTCATGTCTTCAGGACTGGGTGAGGTTTTGTAGCTGCTACTTTGATTGCCACCTGTGAGTAGATGGCCAGTGCTGTTTAGTGCCTTGAATCGTGAAGGTCCAACAGAATTAAGATGCTTCTAAGACTGCCTGAGAAATCCCAGGTTTGCTGAGAGCTGGGTGGCATCAAGGTCAGGTTTCCATATCTTACAGGGTGAACTTTCAGTGACTTTCTGGATTGTGTGTTCCTACAGGCTGAACCTTCCCTGCCTGCAATGGGAAAATGGTAGCAAAGGAGGCAGAGGCACTGAGGCATTGAGTTAGCACATTTATACCTTAGTGGGGTTTAAGGAGTTCGTGTCTGTTTTTACAGGGAGTTTTTCACCCTACTTTGAACTACCTTAAAACAATAAAGTTCCCTTTTCAGCAGCTTGGTTTAATGGAAAGATTTACTGTATTTTCATTCTCCTGCTGAAAAGTGATAATGAAGCCAAGTTCAGAATCCGGTGTCAAAGGGAAGGTCTATTTAGCAGAATTAAAGAATCTAATAACATTAGGACACCTGGATCACTTTATGGGTGGGAGATGTGAGTAGTCCTTCATGGACCCCACTTTGGTACAAGCAGGGCACATTTTTATTAAACTTATGCCAATGACAAAAATAACTTGCTGAAATTAAAATTTCGTGATGTACCGAAGGAGTCTCAAAGAAACTTTGTAAATTTAACACTTCACCATCACTATATCAAAGGTTCTTCTCCTGCCAGTGAAGGGCAGCACAGTCCTGCCAATACTGCTTGTGCCTGGTCCCAGCGAGGATCATGATCTTTCTCCCTTGACACGAGAGATTCAACCAGGGCTTAAACTACTCCTTTTAAACAATGAAAATTAATGAACAGTTATGCGTGTGCTTATTTTTAAGGATGTGAGCTATTTACTGGCTCGAGTGCAACTGCTTAAATGCTTGACAAAAATATGTGTGTAGGGGTTTTCAGGAGAGAAGATGCAGTGGCAAGGAATAACTTTGCTCCCAGGTTCTCTCATTGAGGAATCCATTAAGTTGCCTTTTGCTTTTTGTACTTTTCCTCCCAAAAGTTTGTACTAGAAATGACCCATTTTATGAACTGCCGCTTTCAGGTTCGAACCCTTTAATGCCGCACATCATGCTGGATAAGGAATTTTAGCTCGCAGAAACCTCTGCAACAGCAGCAACGACAACGTGTCCTTTCAAAATCTCCCTTGCCTGCTTGGTGCTGAAGGAAATAAGCAAAACAAGCCTGAAATTGGGTTTGTTAATTTTTTGACAAGTTTTAACTAAGCGCAGTGACAGGGAGCTTTGCGAGAGAAATTTTAGAAGCCCAGGAACCCAGGCATAATAAGCTGTCAGAGAAAAGATCAAGTAGCATTCTCTAATTCATCTAACCAACATCAATGTTCCAGCTAACAGTAGACAGTGTTAGCCAGATTCTTGCCCTTTTTATCTATGAAAAGCTACATTTATCAAAATAAGCAAAAAATGTGAGGTATGGAATGCAGTTCATTGGAGGGCAGAGCTTTATTGGTTGATTGGTAAATTGAAACACATGGAAAAGTGCTACATGTAGGAACACACTGCTGACTGTATTACTCATTTTTTATTGGTTAATCTCTAATAAGAACCAGCTGGTAATAAAGGATGGAGTTCATGGGAACCCACCCTTTGTTGAAAGCGAAGTTGGTGTCAATACTAGAAACACATGAGCACAAAGAAAACAGATGTAATTGGCTTCTGGGGGTCAGGTTATGTAAAGACCCCAGTGAACAGAGGTGAGGTTTTGGCTGCAGAGAATGACAGGCTAAAATAGCCATTATTTCTGTGTCCGCAAGTGTGTGTCCCGGGAGGGGGTGGCAGTCGAGGAGACCTCCGTCTTGGGCAGGAACCGGGGCTTTACCGTCCCCAGAAAACAGGGTGCTTCCCAAATCAAGGAGCAATTGCTCTTTGGGGAAGGAAATCTGCAGCTTTGTCTTCAATTGCAGGCTAGAACCTGTTCTGAGGACTAATAGAATTAATTAATTTTTGGTAGGGAAAATGGTGACGAGGTCTGCATTTGCCCACAGATATTCCTGATGTCTGCAGCCCTGGAGAGAGCAGGCTGGAGCTTCGGCACAGGGTTCAAGTTAAACAGATGCTTCAATAGTTTCTTGCACAGTAACATCTATTTCTCCTATCAGAACATAAAATCGTCTTGTTAAAGCTTTAAACTAATTTATAAAAAGGGAAAGAAGGAGGTTTTTTCCTTTTTTTCTCTGTGGGCAGCAGTATATGTTGCATAAAAATGTTAACATAGCTGGTTAGACATTTAAAGGATCAAAACAGTAATATCTTGGGGTTTATCAACGCAGAATTTAATGGGGCTTTTAAACCAAGCTCCAGCTCTCTTGCACAGAAGGGATCCTTTAAAAAGAACGTCAAAGGCAGGGACATGCTCCTTAATTCGGATTTCTCTGTTCTTTTATAACAAGATGCCAAGCAAATGATTCGCATGAGTAATGTGGTCAACAAGTGAATTTTCAGATACAGCCTTTGTTCAGAATTATTAGCCAAAACTATATCAGCCTGAGGATTGCCTGGGAGGCGTTCAGCAGCGACGATTCAAAATCCAAACGTCGTAGGTGACATTTGAGCAGTCATGTGGTGGCAGCTCTGCCCTAAGGTTGGCTCAGCGTAATCCTCCGAATCAGGATTCTGTTGTGAATATTTGTGGTTTGGAGTTCAAACTTCATTTTCTTCAAACATTCTGTAACGCTCAAGGCAAATACACTCTTTCCTGCCTGCAGGCGTCTTTGCTGGAACACCACTTGCGAGCAAATTTAAGAGAGACCCAAATGCAACCCAGGCAAAATCCGGATCCCCATCAGCAGTCCTGTTCTACATTTACAATGTAGACATACAGCAATGTCTAAAAAACCCCAGGTCCCCCAAAAGCAGGTTTTTGTGGTGCAAAGAACCGTGTCAGAGGGGAAAAGACTTTCTCATCCCTCCTGAGACCTTCCCACCCTGCAGAGGAGGGCTTAGTTGCTCCGTGCATTGCAAGATGAGCTCTAGCCCACGTGCACGAGGTGGAGACGGTGGCTTGGACAAAGCTGGCTTGAGAAACCCAGTGCAGAAGCATGGCCAAAAAATGGCAGTTGGGGTCTTTGGGTGATTTGCTCTGGGCCTGTAAGCCCCTGTATTTTTGGAAAACCTGAAATGAGGGACAGTTACCCTATAAACTGTATTTGAAGGGTTTTCATTCCAGCGGGAAGGACTCAAAGGAAGGATTTTTTGGAAAAGTGTTTGCTGCTGTTATTTTAAAGTCAGCTTAATGCCTTAATGCCTTTCAAGAAGCAGTGGTTACAAAAAAAAAAAAAAAAAAAAAACTGGGAAAGAATTATTAACACAAAATTCAATAACATCCCTCTGCTTTCTCCGAGGTATTGCCTGAGTGACTGCAGCATTTACAAAAGGGATTCTAATCTGAAATGAATTTGCAGCTAATTCAACCTGTAGGCTAGTGACTCTGGGATTTCCTAGATAATACAATCCAGACAGTAATGTTGATGGATGTTAAAGACTTGCCTGTGTAACTGTTGTAAAGCTCTGTCATAAGAACAAATGAGGCATTATTGCTTTAACAAAAGTAATCCCACTGCACCAGTAAATTCTGCACTCTTTCAATATCACACGATTATTAGTTACAGTGACTTAGTGATGTATCTTCCTTCAAAGAGGCAACAAACACTTCGCTCCAGGATTTTCCATGCAAACCGCTCTTTTATTTTTTTCTCCTTTTTTTACCACAGAGCAAATTCAATGTCTTGGTTTTCTTACCTAGATGGACAAACTGGAAGAAATGTGGCCAGTGAGTAACAGTGGTACCAGGGTCACAGGGGCGACAGAAGCAGATAGCAATTTTCATCACTCTCTGTTTTGTCCCTGACTCAGCCCTGCGAGGCAGGTCAGGAGGGGTGGGAGTAAAAAACTAGCCTTAAACAGCTAAAACAGTATTTTATGTTTGGAGGACACTGAATAAAAATGGTTTAGTGGCTGCATAGTTTCCTAAAGGCTTCTATTGAAGCCACAGATATTTGGCTAAGCTGGACTACACTCTTTACTACGTTCACCCTAGAACTAATGTGTTTTATGGATTTTGATTCCTGGACCAAGCCTCACTTACAGCATCCAGATTTCCATCCTTCTCTTTGCTCCTGAGTAAAATGGCCAGCCTGTCCTTTTCTTTCCTAGGCATCTGTACTCTCCAGTATCACCAGAGATTACACCCCGTGCCCATAATCTATTTTTTCATCCAACGCTTTAGTCATCCTCTCACATATTTTATCATCTACTCATCTTTCTCAAGGAGGAATCCTTCAAAATAAAAATTGAAGTAAAGCCAAAATAACACTTGACTTTGGTGGAAGGGAAATATTGACCAATGGTGGGGGGGGGAAAACTCTTAAAGTTACACACGTTTTACTTATCAAGTCCTGCTGTGATGGTAGCGTTAAAACTCCCCTTGTAAACTCTAAGGACCTCTTCTGCTGATAATTTCAGCATTAAAAATACCATTTTTCATGTCTGGTGGTCCTTCTGTTCCTAATGCTTTCCAGGCTTCCTTCTTTCCTTCCTAGTAAATAGCTGATGGACTAGAGCTTTCTGAACACCTACTCATTAAATCCCGGGGGCTTTTTGTTCAGTTCTGCTTTTCCTAATGCAACCACTCTAAACATAGCCCTACTCAAAATGCATTAAAAAGGGATAATCTAACCCAACTTTTTGCGGCGGAGAATTCTCCTGGCATAAGACACTTACCAAGCAGTTGCAATTGCTTGTAGGGACTTTCCAGCTGAAATTTCTTGCAGGGCTTTCCAGCTCCAATCAAGGCGTGGGACAGGTTTGGTTTGTGATGAGAACAGCCACCCTGATGCTCTGCTGGTCCTCAGCATGGTCCAGCTGGGACCAGAGCTGAACCCTAAGCAGTTTTGCATGTGTGGAGCTATAGCAAGAGCCAGAAGAGTCAGTGGTGCAACCAGTTCCCCAGCTCCCCTCCCCGTATCAGAGAGAACTTGGCGGAGCAAAGGGAACATGGCCCTCGCTGTGAGCAACACTGTGGTTTAGAAAATAATAATAATAATGTTGGACTAGCTAAGAAAAATCACACTTATTAGGAGCCTGTCTCAAACCTGCCTTGATGCCAGAGGTTAATGAGGAGAGGGTGGGGAGGGGGACGGGCACCTGATCCTCCATGATTAGACAAATATCTTTCTGGTTTCTGTCCAGTTCCTTGTGGAGATACGGCTCTTGGATGCGTTCAAAATGACCTACTTTTCACTGCTGGCCAGGATTTCGCTGCCTTGTTGTTATTGTTGGACTTTTCTGCTGCTTTTCATATTGTTGCACATGAGATTTTTGTCCTGTGGCAGATGACTAGCCCTGTTGTGTTGGAGTACAGAACTTCTCTGAGTGCTCACGTGCTGATAGTGATAATAAAGCATTTCATCTTGAGGGATCTAGCCTCTGAAGGTCTCAAAAGACTTTAAAAATTCTTGTCTTTTTTTTATTTTTTTTTTATTTTCCCAGTG
This sequence comes from Falco biarmicus, assembly GCF_023638135.1. Lineage (NCBI taxonomy): Eukaryota > Metazoa > Chordata > Aves > Falconiformes > Falconidae > Falco > Falco biarmicus. The sequence continues at coordinate 4,222,152 of NC_079302.1, read as the reverse complement.
CTGTGCCCAGTAGGCAAGCCCTATGCAGAGCTCCCAGGGCTTTCTCTCACACCTAGTTGCTCCCCATGCAGGATGAGCAGATGTTTGATGCTCATCATCACCAGCATAAGGCAGAAAGTCAAAGATGATTGCACCACGCAAAAGACACCAGGGAACCTGGCCCAGGCAGGCGGTTTAATGATGACTGACATACTGCCCGGGAACATGCCCTCCTCCTCCCTCCTGCTCCTCCAACCTGGGTCAGGGTTACCCTGATGCAGCTCTGGTTACCCATGCCACGGGAAGGACAGAGTGGGCATGTCAGTGTTCAGACCAGCTCAGGTCTACTTCAGCAACCATGCCAAACTGCATCACATATTTTTAAAAACAGTTTCGGAGAAGAAAACATCCCTGGTTCACTCCCACCTGCTGTTGCTCTCCAGGACCAATTAGCTGACCCCCAGGTATACGTCATGTGCAAAGGATGCTGCTGTTCCTGTAATACTGCGGCTCAGACTGGGGGGGGGAACAGGGACCCTTTCTGCAGCCAGCATTAGTCTGAGGCTCGGACAACCATTTTTGTTGTGTCCTGCTTTCAACAATGGGGGTTTTGACATATGCTGAAAATAGGTTCAGGATTTGACTACATGGGTTTCCATCTCGCTAAACATGACCAAACACTTATAAAATATGTAGGGGGATAACTTAGGGAGTTAGCAAGCAGCAGAGAGTATAGGCACATTTAAAGTGCTACAGGCAAATCCACAAATCTGTTAAGCCAGAAGAACCTTCGTGTAACAAGTGCACTGAAGAACCATGGAAAGATTGTAAAATGTAACCCAGAACTGATAGATAGATGGAGAAGTGAATATATTTAATGCTGTTTTTTCTATTGGACATGTCATTTCCTATTTACTAGGGAAATAGATCATCATTTATCACCTTTTAAATGCAAACACGAAGGAAAAGCAAAGGTCTGTATATGTCTCTTCATTAGCTCAGCGATGTGGATGGTTATTTAGTCATGTTTGAAACTAAAATAATATTTTCTTCAAATGCTGCCTTTGCCAAATGCAAAGTGAGCTGACATCTGCATGGCTACAGCTGGGGTCACATATGAAGCGGTGCCTAAACTGAACAAATATTTCCAATATAAAAAAAATAAAAGGAAAAGAAAAGAAAATCATTAACCTTTTGTCATTAGCATTAGCTGTTCTTTGAGCTGCTCAGCAGTTTGAATTAGTGCACCTGCCAAAATAAGCACCAAGTGTTGTTACCCTCTTAGGGACAGCCCTGTTCCATAAATCACAGCATTTCAATGACAGCTAAATGTGTTTTATATCATATAGAGAGCCTGTGTTTATGAATGTGAGATAAAAGGGGTTTAACCAGTGCAAACACTAAGACTACTGTATGCAGTCTGTCTTTCACAATTTTCCCCCTGTTTTCTTAAATGTGATTTCTATTGCCCATGCGCATGCGTATCTCTTAATTTTCTGCCAGTTTTGTCTGTAGCTAATTTTCCTTCCAGTCCTTTCTCTCCTGAAGTGCAGCACTGACTGCATAATCCCAGTAAGTGTCCAGCTGGAAGGAAAGGGGATTTGGAAAAAATAATTATTTGTATGTGCTTTATATCTTCAGCTGAAGATACAACCTTGTAATTTGTAAACATGTATTTTGCAGAGTTAATTCCTGTACTATTCACAACTTGCAAAAATCCAGCAGCAGGATGGATTCCCACACACTTTTTTCAGTGCTTGAGGGCTTAATTCTTCACTCTTTGTCCATAGACAACGTTTCTGTGGTACTTCAGTATGAGAAGGGAAACAGCAAAAATGAGATGCACTTCTGTGGGCAGGCAATTAAATGACTTTCCTTACAGAGAGCAAATTTTATACAGTCTGTTAGCAAGTTCCCCAATTGCACACAAAAAACCTCACCTCCCAGGGATGATGAAACATAGATTACTGATGTTCTGAAAGTGTCCGAAGACCCTGGGATGTCTCAAGTGCCTGTTCTTACCTCAGCTATTCCAAAGCATCTTATAACTATATAGCCTGAGTCTGCTTTGCTGTTTTCTCCTGTGATAGCAAATTCACCTGCAAAGCCCTGGCATCAGTTACTGCTTGGCCAGGGGTTAACTGTTGTAAAATGAAATGATTAATAAAAGTTTAAATTGGGGGGGGGCGGGGGGGGGGGGGCGAGGAGCATGTTGCACTGCCCACTTTTTGTAACCACCTTAGTTTCACTTTGTCACAGGGAGCTCCACTCTGTTAAATTCTGGTTTAAGTCACCACTAGCCACTCTCAGCTAAGGTAGTGATGACAAATCCAAAAAACCAGCACGAAAAGTTTGTGGTCAATTCATGACAGAGCAACCGCTGACTCATTATTTATAAAGAGTCTCCATGTAAATAGATGAGAACACTGTAATTTTCACTCGTATTCCAGTGGTATATTCAAAGGCCTATAATTTATTCTAACTGAATTTAAATCCCTTGGAAAAGCACCACGAGAGCGTTCACATAGAAACCCCTTGCTGTCTACGGTAGGAAACAACCTTCATGGATGTGCCCATGAATTCATTCCAGAACAATATATCGAGCTAGGATGATCGAATGATTCATTTTCATTGCAGTGAAGGTAGATGAATAAAAAAGGTCAGCTAGGAGGCAGAGATTAAGTTAACATTTCAGACTAGTAGAAGAATGCAACTAAAATGTAGAAGAGACGTATTTCTGTTAGAGGTCGCGTGTGTGAATTTGGTTAAATCACACTGTTGGAAATCCTATCCTCATGGAGTTTGGCCACTGAAGCCAGTGAAATTCAGCTGCATCTCTCATCAGCACAACCCTTTCTTTGGGGATGATTTGGTGGTAAGGATCTCAGATGTGTTCCACATCTAGACTGAAAGGACACCAGCCTCAGGAAAGGGTAGGAACACGAAACCAACAGTGATGACCACCAGATTTTAAATACTACACTTCAATTTGCTCATTTGAGATGGACTAAAAACCCCTGTGAGCTGGTATAAAAATTCACAGGCATGTTGTATGGATGGAGAGTTTCCTCTTCCAAGTACAACATTGCTGGGAATCGCAGCCGCTTCTGTATGTCTGCTTTCTCTCGAGTAACACTGTTGTGCACGGGAATGCAGTCCTTCCAGGGAACTGGGCACAAATGCCAGTTTCTGCCAGAAATTTGCCACCCAGGTGAGCTCTCTCATAACAGCAGTGGCTTTTCTGCGCCCTATATTTGTCAACAATTTCTACTCATGGGCTCGGTCACTTCTTTGTGGCTAGGGAAGGTTGTAGCCCTTCGCCGAACGCAGCTCTCCACCCTGCCAGCTGTGGCCAGCTGTGCTTTGGGAAGGCTTGCAGAGAGCCGGGAAGTGCCTGAGCCTGGCCCAGTCCTCCTAGGGAAATTATTTGCCACCTCAGTTGTTAATTCCTAGAAAATCTATTGTCAAGGGTGATAGTCCTGAGAGCTCTGCTGTGCTGCGGCGCTTGGAGAGGGTTAGAGACATTTTCTGCTGCAGTCATTTGGAACGGCTCAGCCTCACTGCAATCTCCATTACAACACAATAACAGGAAACGTTTCAGTGGCCTCTACAGTACTTGGCGTATTATTTCACTTTAATGCTCGTATTGTTTGAGCCTTAATAAAACTGGAAACTGTGATATAATTAAATCCATTCTTCCTACAGAGAAGATGACTGTCTAAGATAGTGGCAAGAGCAGCAGACTCACATGTCGCCTGGAGAAGAGAGCGTGTTCTCCTTGCCAAGGCACAGCATACACGTGCTTGGGTTTATATCTTTCTGCATAAAAAGGACTCCAGTTGAGAGCTGGAGACCTCTTGTACCTCTGGATCCAGAGCTGCAACACTTTATTGCTCGAGCTATAAGATTATTCTGTTAGACCAAAGGATAAAGCGTTCTCACTATGCGCAACCTGAGCCTCTCATGGGATCAGAGACCAAATAATTGATAGTGCCATGGCTCATTTGAACCAGCTGAACTAAATATCTGAAGCGTATATTTATATTTGAGGGACAGGACCAGGAAGATAGCAGCCTGGAAATCTCGGAGCATCTTTCAGGCACTACAACACTGCATGAGGCATTGCTATGGCTCATTGCCTCTGCCTGCACCAGGGATGCTCACACAACCAGTTGCTCTGGTTCTGCACACACGCTACAGCTGACCACAGTGTGATACCCATCCCTGCATCTCCAGTCAGGATCACCAGTCCAGTCCAGCTTCCAGTTAAACTCCTGTATTCCAGGGAAGTAATGAAGCAGATGATGTAATATCTCTCCAAACAGTCTGTCAGCAACATCCTTTGTGCATCCAGTCCCCTTTGCTGTACCCTCAGTAGTTTTTTGAGTTTTTGCAGTGACCAAGGAAATGTGTTTCCCGTAACATAATAAAGATTTCCTTTTGACCATGCCTGGCATTCACTCCTTTGCAGTAGCCCATGTGTAATTAAATCTCTGCCAAACTTTTAATATGCCCTCTTCTAAGAAAAAGGTAGATACCTTCTCCGGCATTGCAATCTACAAATTAGCTCAGAAAATTCCTGCTTCAAGGCTGTTAATTGTTAAAATGATATTTTTAAAATGTTGATGAAATTAGAACCATAAAGAAAATCCCATGTTTAGTAAGTTTTATTGGAAATATTCATGGAATGTCCCAGAAACAGGTTTTTCCAGTTCAAGAAGTTATTAGTGAACTGGTAAACCACAAAGATTCAAATCAGGAATTGTGAAATACTGCTAAAATAATATTACAATATTTCAGATTTAATCCCATACAGTAAGGGTCTGTGTGTGACCCCATCATACAGCTTTAAACGCTAAACCTATCTTTTCATAGCCATCAACTTATACAAAGTATTCAGGAGAATTATAAGTTTCCTCCTTCTAGGCTTTCACTTTGAAAAATGGGTCTGCACAGTGCACTTTCCAATCTAATTGTGCAAGAAAAGAGAGATTATAACATCTATGAAAATTCTTCTACTGATGAAATTTAACAAACAAAACAAAAAGGTGAATATAGATTTGTATGTGTGAAACATATTTAGCTCCAGCTGCAGATTTTGTAGTGTGGATCCAAACTTTCCTATTTCCCTGGAAAATTTCAGAGCTTGGGGAAGGAGACCAGGGAAGAGGGTGGACAGCTGACCAAGCTGCTCAAGGAAGTTTTAAAGTCAAGTAACTCTTAGAAATGTTTTCAGTTCACATGCCTTGTTTTGCTATGCCTTGGTCTATTGCTTTCTAGCAGAGACATCAGAGGGATAGAAGCAAAACTCAGAGCTTCAGAAAACAGCCAGTAATCTGGGGACAAGTAAGAGATATCTAATTTGCTGCTGCAAATCAGTTTTCCAACATCACCCTGACTGGAAGTGTTTTCCTCCCCATCCGCGCCTATCGCAGGGAGCTACGGTGGCTCTGGCTCATTTCTTCCCCGTCTTGCACCCAAGGGAAATGGAAACTCTTGATCCAGTATTGGGTTCAAATCAATTTACACCAAGAGGTGTAACACTGATCACAACATCCTCTATTGACTTTCAGTTGACTTGGGATTTCATGCCGAAGTTCTGGTCAAAACCCACCCTGCTTAATTCATGTTCACTGTCAAACTTCTGCTCCCTGCCCCGGCTTTCAGGATGCAGCCATTTCACAACATCTCATCCCAAACCTTTGCTTAAATGTCCACAGCCACCTTTGTTGGCTACTGATCTAGTCAGAAGTTAAATTCTCTTCTGAGCATGTTGAGGAATGGCAGATATTTTAGATGGGTGTCATCATCACGTCTGAGGAGTTGGAAGAAGTTTTTCCTTTGGTGGAAGCCAGGTAGAAACCCGTAAGGCAGCACACTGTGGATTTTCAAAAAGCCTAAGAAATAAAAAAAAGTACGTTCGTCCTGCTCTTGATAGGGAAACCAAGAGGAATCCGAGCATTTCTCCTGACTTCACTGTGAACTACACGCGGCAAAAGGTTACAAAATTGGAAGTGGGGGGAAAGATCAGAGGTTAAGGAGCTCATATTTCTACATAACATGACCTTATCTCAGTGGCAACTCAATTCTCATGATCTGCTGCTGTGTTCTCACAAAGATAAGTCTTCTAAAGACACAGAAGAGTGTTTTAGCAAGGAAAACAGCAGACTGCACTCACAGCAGTTTCTTTGAAAGGTTCCCCTGCCTGTGAGTTACAAGATACTGTACTTAAAATGTCAAATCAAGCAATCTGTTCTGAAAGGAAAATTACCAAAGCAATCACAGACCTTGATTTCCTCTAGACTCATGGAGTACAGACAAAATTATGAAAATCACTCGGCCACCCAGAGCCTTAATGTTGAAGTCCCAGGTCAAGGAAAGCTCAAGCAATTAGCCTGCTGCGCTAATGACATGCCTGTTTGATATAGTAGCTGAATAGCACCCTGATTGCCTATAATATGATTATGCACATTTTGGGTTGCTTTAAAAAAATTTGATGCCTTGGAAAAATAGAATCTCATTTCTCTGGCATTTCTGAAAGACCTCTGTTTCCTGAAAAGCCAAGGGCATATTTCAGCTCCTTATGTTTCCACAAATATGTTATTAGATTCACTCACTGACCTGCCTTTAATCAGTAGAAGATGTCATTGTTGAGAAGGATATTAAAATACAGTAGCATGAAAATGTTGTCCCATCACAGAACTGTCATAAGTCAAGGGGCCATTTTCTCTTCATGTCCCCTTAAAAAAAACACAAGGAGGTGAAAGAAGATTGCTCCAGGTTGGATACCTTTAACAATCCAGCTACAGAATACACAAGATACATTTTGGTAATCAGAAAAACACTCCCTTTCCTCCTTCTTTAAAAAAGAGCCAAATTTTGAGCTGACCTGTCATTTCTGAAAAGTTCCAATACATTTTAACTTTCTTTTTGCTTCCTGTGTGACATATTTCTTCCTTCTGGTTGGTACTGAAATGGGTGGCATTGAGTAGGGCAGGAGCAGGATTAGACTCAAACTTCCTGGATGTTCAACATCCTAGTGAAAATCTTTACAAGGTCACCCATAGCTCTACCATGCAGGAGACTGTGATTTACATCCACATGAAAAAATAAGCAAGGAAAGGACATCTATTCTCATTGAGACACACAGCCAAAACACACCAAGCAAGCCGACGGAAAAAAAAAATATGTTACTGTGAAGATATGTCCAAAAGACACCTAAGCACTCATCTGTTTGTGGTCAGAAACTTATTCGTGGGTGATACGTTGAATTAACGCTGCAGGTAAAGCAGACCTGAACTGTAAGCACAAACAACAGCTTGAGATATTCAGTATTTTTTTGCAGGATGTGGGGACAAAGAAGCCAGTGACACAGCCGAGACTAGAGCAGCCCTAATGGGAGATGAAAAAGGGATGGAAAAAAAAAAAAAAATCCCAGACCTAATTCAATATTTGGTTTGGGAGGTGATCTGGCTTCTTTTAATCTAGAGGTGTTTGCATATCCCGACCAGTGGGACCATCACTCTCTTCAGCTGCGCCATAAAGCAGGGCTTGTAGCGCTGGGGTAAAACCACCGCGGTCACCTGCACCTACTGAGCTGACTCTGGAAACAGGTCAGGGCCCTCCAGCCCGGGGCATTGCAGATTTTTTCCTGGCATTATGTCCCTGACAGTCTAATCTCAGGCAGGACTATTTATTGACATTAAAAAAAAAAATTAAAAAAAAAATCCCCTCTTTAGAAAGAGGAAAGGGAAACCTAGAGGTGATTAATACCGTGGGTCTTGCGTACAATGACTGCCTGTGTCTCACAAACGCACCGAAGAGATTTAAAACTGATACTTTTTGGTTTCCCAAGGAGAGGACTGGGAGCTTGGGAAAGCTCCTGACCATCTTCATACATATTCAGCATTTCTCTTTGTTTTCTGATGAAGGGATAGGCTCCGTCCTTAGACTTTTGAATGGTCCCTTGACACCAGCCCTGGAGATTTTTTTTTAATTAGGCCAGCCTGGAATGATTTGAATTTGGATTTGGTACTGACAGTGTAGCTCCTTGGTTTAAAAGGGGTTTTAACCTAAAAAGAAGTGGAAATCTTACATAAATTCACTTCTGCGATTTGAAAGTTTTTCATCCAGTAAACTTCCTTTCCTTCCATTTCTCCCTTCGTTTCTGCTGCTCCTGGAGATTTTCAACAAAGTTTGTCAGAAAGGAGGGGGGAGAAAATCACCAGCAAAAAAAGCACATGGAAACTTTTAAAGCATTTTGCACTGGACCTTCAGCTGATATTAACAGATGTCTGTGTTAACTTCATACCCTGTGCTCCACTTTTCAGATACGACACTAGCAAATGATACACCTCTGGCTTCCCTGGAGTGCCAGTCATCTCCAAGGCAGTGGGGCAAGGTGGCTGGGGGATGTCCCACCCCAGGGTGAGACACCATACCTCGGCCCCACTGCTAGTCAAGCTACATGTACCCCAGGAAAGGTCCCACCACTCTGTCAGTAAGGGCTCCCGAGAAAAGGCTTCCCAAACCACCCGAGTTTTGAGGGAGGACCAGAACAGCAAAGGCAAAAGGAGAATCAGTCAAACCTCAAAATGAACTTTAATAAGAAGAATGAGCCGGAAAAGCTAATCAAAAACATATGGAATCCTCAGCATCGCTGATTTTCTCTGTGGCTAGATGCAGAAATGACCAGAACTTCTTTTCTATATTTTTATAAGACATTGTACCGAAACATGGTCACTCTTAATCAGAAGAAAAGACTGCTGCCACTCTCTAATCTTACAATCACAATATTTAAAATGTTGTTTTCCCACTTTTAATACTGTGAGGGAAGAAGGAAGCAAAGCTGAAGATGTGAAGATGTATTTAATACACACTTGCATCAGTCCACTGTGCTCACTACTGGAAAGAGCAGCGCATCAGTAAATATTTACTGAACTTTAACATACAGCACGTATCTAATATGTCCACACAAATGGACTATATATATGTTACTTGGGAAGATTTCATACATTCTGATTTCCCTCCTTTAGGCTTGAAGTCCATCATCAGTGTGTTACAGAAGGATTATTTGAAATTCAAACCAGCAAACAGTGAACTAAAGAGGTTCAGCTGCGATTTGTCTAATGCAATGACTTATAATTATTTTGTCCTTCCCTATTAATGACTTTCTGACTCTTTTCATCCACCTGGTACCCAGGGGATGTACAACATTATCTGTGCACATCAATATTTTTCATGGGACATATGTTTTTACTTTGTAGCAGGCTTTCTTCATTGCTTAAAAGTAGCAAATAAAGCTCTAATAAAAATTGATGCTTGTATCCCTTCAACACTAGGTATAGATTTTCAAGCCAGCAAGTAGGATTTCATGTTGGAAACCGTATTGCTGGTGTTCCTGGTTCTCCACACAGCCAGGAAAATAAAACCAGGCTGTTGAGGCTTTGGAAGGGAAAAGCAAATCAACCAACAAATATTTGGAGAGGAGTAATTTGGGGAATATTAGAAAAACTTTCTTTCCTTACTTTGGTACAGGAAAATTATCTCTACTTCCAGTCTCTTTATATTCCTAATGTTATTTCTGCATCTTCTTGGTCTCTCTTTTTTTGCTGAGTCATCTGCCATTCGAGACTTTCCCTATGCCTCTAACTCGTACATCCTTTATTCTACTTGAATCCTTTTTAGAGCCCTAAACTCACCCTGTGGGATTCATTTAGATTTTTTAAAAACACTCAAGCTCACATGAAACGTCTTAGTCAGTATTTAATTTAGACTCTCATACACGAAGACCCTCAAGTCATTCCGATTTCCAAAGCATGAGGGAAATGTTGACACGGAAAAGAGTTTTCTGCTGCAAGAAGCCAAATGCCTCTGGCTTGCAGCAGAGGTGGGCCCATGTGTAAGTGAGAGGCCAGCACATCGCAGGAGCTGCCACCATCAACTGTAGCTTTCATTGCCACTCTCTTCTTTGTCCCAGTATCTGCAAAGCCTGTCTGCCAGTGCCCCCTTATCGCATAAATAAAGCTGAAACATCTCAGACATCCCTCTGGACTGCTCTACAGCATGCAGCCTGTGGGTTGTCGTGCTGTCTTATTTTTCTGAAGCTGTAAATCCACAAATGTCCCCAAATTCAGAGCAATTTCTGTATTAGAGCAAAACTTTAAATCTATCCTATACTGGTGGTGATTTGGCAGAATGAATGGTATTGAATGGCAGAAGCCACTCCAGTTTCTATACAGTATGCACAAGAGATAAGAGAAGCTGCATTAAGAGGCTGAGGTTCTGCATGATGTTTGAGGAATATCATCTCCCCTTCCTGGGCAAAAGCCTTCCACCACTTGCACGACCAGGAGTCTCTGTGGTCTCCGAAGGCTGTTACGCAGCTCACAGCCCCACAGAAAAGGGCTCTGCACACTAATGAAGGTGGTAAACGGCTCTTACGCACGCTCGGACCCTTTCTCCTCCTTTTCTTCATAGGCAGGTTTCTGGGATGCTTTGCAGCTGCTGATCACTGTGTTATTGCCCACGTGTCTGACAACTTTTTAGCTTTCTTGAAACCGTTCGATGTGGGGTTATTTAGCTTTGTGTCTCTTCCCTTCTTCTCCCTGCGTATGTTGAAAGGAAGGGAAACGATGTGCTGTTAAATGTGAAGGATGCAGGCCTCCTAAAGCTCCGCTTGGTGCCCAGCAGATACTCCCCAGGGAGCGCTGGTCGTGCTCTGCAGCATGCTCTGTCACTCCCATTCTCCCACCTTGTAATGCTATCCATCTCCATAAACCCACCAGCACAACCTGCTGCTGCAGCCAAGGGCCCTTTCCCGCCTGTGCACAGAGCTGGAGGCTGTAATGGAGACACAGATCAGCACCTCACATTCCCTCCTGATCTACTCTTGATCTACTCCCCAGTTTCTGGCAGGGACACGGAGAGGCTGAAGGTGCACGAAGGACATTACACTGCAGCAATACCTGCCTGCCCTCTGGGAACAGCACTCAGGCTCCTCACCCTGCAGCAGTCTGGAGTTTATCCTAAAGGACTGTAGTAAACTCATTACCGCTGTGGCTCTCCTTCATCGCAACTTAACAGCTTTTTATGGATTTTTGTTGGATCTGAGTTAAAGTGCTCAAAAAGCAGTGATGTCCTGCCAGTGATTTAACTCGAACCTCAGACAAAAATGTTCCCTTTGCTCAAGCCTGCGGACCAGGGAGATGTTTCTTTTTAACAGAAACACTTTTTTTTCCCAGATCCCTAGAGAAAAAGCAGACAAACTCGCTTCAAATATTTTACCTTTAACACACCGCATTTTGTTGTAAGCCCAGGACAGTGAGATGGGCAGGATTCACTCCAGGCAGGCTCTGGCACTAAGATGATTTTGCAGCCCATTAAAATGGGACTGAGAAATTCACACCAAAGGCTGCACTTACTGGAAACCAGTCCCTGAAGGGCAAAACGCTGGTGTTCCTGCTGTATTTTTACAAGCCAGGTGTGCTGGCAAGAAAGCTGAGGTGGTCCTGGGGGGCAGGTAGCTTGACAGCTTCTCTGCAACACATCTCTGCAGGTTCATTGAGACTCTCCAAACCCAAAGCAGTTTGCTCCAGGCACTCTGGTCCTCTGTGGTTGTATAGGGTATAGGACGTGGAGCATCCCACCTGTCCCTCATTCCCTGCTCCTCTGAATTTGGGACAGCCCAGAAAGGATCACTGCCTCGGGTGTTACAGGTGGCAGGGAGTCAGGAGGGGGATTTGAGTGGTCAGGTCAGAGCCAGGGGACGGGTCTCTGAGTAATTGCATGCCATCGCTTATTGGGAAATATAGATGTCAAAAGTATAACAAGGCAAAGGCCAAAGCAAAAACATGACCAGAAAGCCATGAAGTCCCCTCTGGGACTGGGATAAAGCACTGGAGGCAGCAAGGAGCAGGACAACCCCATGCACACACCCACCATCATCTCAGCCCACCCCCACCCCAGCTCACTGAGCCCCACGGGTCCTGCAGCAGGAGGTGCTTAGCCCTCGCTGTCCCGGGTGGTACTCAGCACACCAGGTCACCCAGCAGTTAACACAGCCTTGCACTCAGCACCATAAAACATGCCCAGTTTTCTTCTTATTGCTTAAGCATAAAAATCCCCTTAAAAAAAAAAAACTTAAAAAAATAATTTGGGGTTTATGCTCTTTCCACTCACTCCTAACAAAGAACTGTTTCTTTCCTTTTTTTCTGGGAGAAGTCGGGAAACCCTCGGAGTTTGCACATGCAAGCAAGGGCGAGCATCTCCACTTTTCCTGCCGGTGACAAGGGCAGCAGTGATATAATGAAATGTACATGTTCTAAGTGGGGCTTCTTCATTTTTAAACAGTTGCCAAAGCTACATAAATGGGACTCCTTCTTTTCTGACCCTTTGCCCTACTTCAAATGAGCTTTTAAACCCTTTGGAAAACATGCGGTTTTACTTTCAACTGCATTAACGCTCATAATGTGTTATTTTGGCTCTCCTTGTATATTCAGGTTGAAGGCATAGATTTCATAGATTTCGCCTGGTAATGTTGACAAGCAAGCCTTACGCAGGGGCTATCAAGCACCCAAGTCAGCGTCTTTTAAAGCTCTGTTAGCTCAGCTGTATTTTTCTTTGTACACCCAAATACTTCTGGACATTACAGGAGTCTCCGCACTCAACATGCTCCAAACAGTTCATATATAATGCAGTGAGTGTCCGCCAAGGGTACGGATGGTGTCAAAACTCACCTGGGGTTTACAACGCACTAAAGAAAATACTGGTGGCATCTCGCCCCGCTGGCAGCCCTCCAAAAACCCCGAGCTCAGTACTCGTGCCAGCACATGGAGGGACAAAGCCAGTGTGTACCAAAGCGCGGCAGGCCTGTCCGCCTTCGCCATCGGTATTTATTCAGGTTTGTGCAACGAGAATTTGCATTTTAAAAGAGCAATGCTGCAGCTGGAGCGAACTCGGGCTGCGAACAAGAGGGGAAAGGGCAGAAATGCAGGAAACTTCTGTGCTTTTCAGGGGTGCTGAGGTGTCTTTGCCCTGCAAATCCCCTGTGCAGGAGGCTCTGCAAGTGCCTGTCTGCAGCTACCCCGTGCTGTATGGGTATTTTTAGTTGTTGGCATATAGTGGCTTCCACAGTCTGCGCTTTGTTGATGGTTTTCAAAGCTATAGACATGTGGCAGCTAAGTTGTTTTACTGTAAACCACCGGAAAGTCATCGAGTAGTGAACAGGTTTTGACCTGATATGTCTAAATAATGTCTTAGAGAGGGATTACTAAGTCTGTACGCTCCACAAACAAGGAACACAGCTCCTGCAGTAAAATTAGAGCCTCATCTCCCTTGGCTCCTGCTATAAAGAGCAGAAAGAGTTTGGTTCCTAAAAAAAAGTGGCTCCAAGCAGCCCAGCTCCCAGCCATGACTTCTGGATGGGGGGTTTCAGTTGAACTATTTTATTAGGTCTGGTGAGACATCTCCCATTTCTCTTTCCCACCCTCCATTCCCACCGAAGCAGTGAATCCTATTTCACAGCACTCCTTCCCTGCAGGCATCCCAGGGAAGCCACAAAACATCAAGAATTTTGAGAAATGCAACCAAAGACCAAGGTGACATCAAGGGTCTTGACATGAGAACTTAAATTTCAGGCTGCAGGTGATGGTCAGGCACATAAGGTAGCCACATCCCTCAAAAATCCCGATTTTTTTATCCACAGAGAAAGGGAAAGTGGCAGGGGGAATATCCTTGACAGAACACATTTATGGAGAAGCATCCTGGCACACAAAATTTTGGGGTATGTGACCAACTATTTAAAAAGTTATAGTGGATTTTGCTTCAGGGAAGCTTATTGTTAAAGTCGTATCTATTTCTTAGGGCTTAAGTAATAACTTAAAGCACTCCTAGTTCTAGCACATTATTAACAGTATAATTAATTCTCAGCAACAGGTAACAGAAACCTTTCTTTGTCACTTTTTTCACTTCATCATCTCAGAGTCAGACCTTCAGCCTTCTTCCAGGATCCCTATCAAACAGATGGCTTTTATACTCATAAACATGTTGAGCTCAATTTTCCTCCTGCTGAGCAAGAGATTCAAACAAACCAAACTTCCATACTACTGCTAGGAAATTCCAAACATCTAGAAATACTTTTACAGACGTTTCTTGGCAAGTGACTCTTAGAAATGTGTGTGGTTCAAAAAAGCCAACCCCGAAGCAATGGATTTCACTTATGAAAATAGCTGGTTAAAAAAAAAAGGGAGGGGGGGGGAGGAATAAAAAATAAGAGAAGAGGCAGACTTCTATCTGCATAACCAAGTTCAGGAGGCCAGGGACAAAGCATATTTTGTCCCATATTTTAGTTCATGCTCTTTTGTAAGATTGGACCTTTCAAGCTAAACTGGATTGACTTTTTAATGAACAGTGTCCAAATTTGAGACAGCCTTGGCAAATTTCTCGGTTCAGGGATGGAAGTTGGTGGTTCAACCACACTTGGAGCTTAGGCCAGGCACATTTTTGGTGGTTAAGACTAATTTTAGAGGGTGAAATTTAAGGGATGCAAATTCATGCAAGATAAAATCCTCACAGAACCAAAGTATCACAGTTCGATGTTTCTTTATAGCAGAGCTCTCTTTGATTTAAGGTCTCCTTGTTTTCAGAAAGACTGTTCTCACTCCTGTTTACGAGACTTTTATCCTGTTAACTAATCTCTGGGTACAGCTAATGCTGATGCATGAGTGGATGCCTCCGTCAAATGCTGTGACAGTAACCCAGATATTTCACCTAGTAAATACATGAGACACATCGCTGTCTGCCAAGGGTTGTGGTGGCAGACAGAAAACCTCTCGCCGATGCATGCGGGGGAATTTCCAGAGGGATTCAGCCACGAGCAATGTAGGGAATGGATGAGAAGTGGGGAAAATTGAAGAAAGTCAGATTGATACGATAACCACACGGGCCAGCATTGGTTGGAAACTCAACACGAAGTGCAGGATATATTTTCAACATTTCCTGAAGGTGAAATGGCATTCACGGGCATGGCTCCGGTGTGATGAAATATCGCAGCACTAACCCCAGCGTTAGAGCTTTGGACTACTGGCTGGACGAGTAAGATATATTTAATGAGGTTTGGAAACCTGTGATGCCACCACTTCTCCCCTCTCATTTTCCAAGCTTTAACCCTCCCCACAATTTTTTCCTTATAATGGCTCTCTCTGGTTTGGTGGGTTTCTCAGTATTCTGCATTTTCCTCTCTCTGAGTTCGTGTTTGTTACATATGAAACCATCTCCAAACCCCTGGGAAAAGCCTCATAAAAATTCAGGAATTATATCATCTCCATGCTGTTTTTAAGGAAAAAACAATCTAGTTTTTTGGAAAGACTCTACTGAGCATTAGCAGCGCTCTCTCATCCACGTTCTTTGTGTGTGTCTGGTTACCTTGCCCTGAGCCAAACAGCTTCATTAAATCTCATTTAAGTGCTGGCTGCGGTCAGCTGTTGTGACTCCAGCCCAGGCTGGAGCAGAAAATTGACAACCTTAAACACAAAGCACATCTCATTGGGCCAATATTATTTTCATCTTCCTGAACATCATTGTCTGATCTGTACAACCAATTAAACCCACTGTTAGTCTTGGCCCTGTGTCAACAAAATATGTGTGGATCAGACAAATACGGGACTTCAAATACGCAGGCATATTTTTTGGCTAATACTGTCAGATAAGGCAGCGTTATCTGCACCTTTTCTCGGAGCTGGCTCTAACCCTATTGAAATTGTTCTATTTTACAAGCCGTATGTCAACAGTACCTGTTTATGGAAGGTGACACCGTCTCCCCCCTGCTGCTGGTGTTATCGATGAGGAAGCACTAAGTGGGCGTGTGAGTATTTTTAAAGTACACTGCAAAAATAAAATAACAAGGGAGCCCTTGATTTATCCATCTGTTAACAAAATAATGAGCCTGCCACCTACAAATGTAGTGTTCTGTGCAGCATTCCCAGGTCTTCTGGACTCATTTTTAGAAGAAATCCTTGTTTCTTCTCACAAAAGAAAATATTGACTGTATCTTGGAAATCAGACCATTTATTTTCCTGATATTTGGTGGTCAGCCTACAGCTAGATTTTTTTTTTTTTTTTTTTTTGCCTTTTATGACAAGTGGTGTTGGTCCTACTGAGTTGGGAGTACAGTTCGGAGACTGAAATTGCCATCTTCATCTAATTGTGCTTTCCTGAAGCCAGTCACTGAATGTCTCCATGAATGTCAGAACCAGCAAGAGACCAAGAACTTGAAATCCTACCTGCAGTGTCTGCACAAGAACTAGAGATGCTTCTGTTATTTTCCATATCAAAAGCCTTAACTGAGTACTTTAGACTACTATGTCATGCAGGCACATATAGAACTATGTATATGCAGGAATTAATCAGTTCCAGTTTTTAGAGTTATGTTTCTGGGCTAAGATGATCAACACCACACAGTACCTTTCAAAGCAGTTTTCGGAGTTGTATAAACTGTCTCTGTCCCTGCCTGACGCAAGCAAACTGACAAAATCCCCAGAGGTGGATGTGTCCATCAGATGCTCACAGGTGCAACAGCACACGCTGATAGCAGCGTTACCATACCCTGCTTTGGGTCCCCAAGACTCTCATAGAGAAATGGCTTTCACTTATATCCATTCAGAACTGTGACAAAAGCTGTAAACAATACTCAAAAGGGTGTAGCCGCACTTGGAAAATTCAGAGCTTCGGTTTTCCTATAATATGTATAAGTGGGTGGGTGTTTGTATGCGTATGGGTGTGTATCTGTGTTTGGGGTACTGTTAGAGCATTGCACATGCTGGCAGCAAGCAACAAGATAACACGGTTATAGAAGGCATCAGTTTTGCATTTTGGGGATCGAACTTCAGGAAGAAAAGCTGTGAATATTATTTGAACAATAGAAGGATAAATAGGTATATGCTTACATGTATGAATACTCGAAAAATATATTCATATGATGATCAGATAGATTAGAATATCCTAATTTTTCACACCAATACCTCCTTATCTACCTACACTTTTCCCTGAACATAGTAGCAGAACACACAGAGACTTCTACATTACTAACCTCTCTGCTTATGTAAGTAAAGAAAAAAACAGCTTTCAGCATATGGTTTCATATTTCAGTTCCCCTTACTCCATACGTACTTCTACTCACACTGAGGTAATCTTCTAAGCCTCCATATAAAGCAAATTAATTACTGCTGGGAAAATTATGATCTGGGAGGTAGGGGCAAAACTACTACTACTACTACCAGCAATTCCAAGCTTGCCCAAATCTAGGATCAAGAAAGCAGAAGTCCCTTGACATGTCAGCGATGCATTAATACTAGTCCCAAAGGAGAAGAAAAACAATTTGGCCATATGTTTGCAAAAAAAACCCAAAACTTCAACTTAATTGCATTTCTTTGCTTCACTGAAGACTGTTGACACCAAACACTCTGCATTTGGTGTATCTGATGTTCAGACACACCAAATTCCCAATGCCCTCAGATTTCTGTTTGGATTAAGTGAGGACTTAACAGCATAGAAGTAGTATTCTTATTTTATAATGAAAATCAGTTATTTTTATTGCATCTTTAAAACATTTTCACCCCTAAGGTGTGTTGAAGTCCTAAGGGACATGCACAGCAACCAAGCTTGCCTTGTGCCGGCTGAGGACAGTGCAGATATGGGCGGAAAACCTTTTCATCAGGGAGTTCTGCTCATTTTACTAACAGAGTGTCCAAATGTGTTTTTATAGAGAAAACAATGTGTACGCACGGTTTGCTATGGTCAGACAGCACTAGCCTCTTGTTATGTGCTTAATGAGCTAATAAAGACAAGCAATGAAGAGACCTGGTACCAGACATAGTCCAGCTGTCCCAAAATTATTCCTCCTTCATTTCCCTTTTACCGCAAGGCTGGGTTACAAGCGGGCTAATGCTCACCCTAGCCCAGATGAGGTTTTCTGTGGACCGCAATGGGATTTGGGTCAGGCTCACAGTAGCTGAAACCGAGCAACTGCATTAGAGGGAGGAAAGGAAGGAAAAACAGTTCAACAGTGTGTGCTGGGCCAAATTCAGGAGGTGCACTAGGGAAAAATCGTCCCATCGTTGCTTTTCTAAGGAAATTAGCATCCAGCGCAGAGACACTAATTCATTTCAGAATTATTTAAAATCAGCTTTCTGGGGGGGGGGGGGGGGGGGTGTGTGCACATGGAATAGCCGGTTTGAGACATAAATATATTCCTTTTGTTGATAGTGGAAGAAACACTGTTTCCTTTGGTCATAGCGAAGAGCAAACAGTTACTTTGATGGTCTTGGCAAATGAAAAAATTTTATTTTTATCAAACAGCAAAGGAAACACTGTGTAACCCTTGCCAATACATTATACGCTACATGACATGTCCCATTTAGCCCCACTGCTCCAAATATGAAATTCTCACAGCACATTTGTTTCACGAGGGGAGTTCCTCATCGCTCTCCTCCCCTTTTGGGTGGGTATGTCCACGACAGTCTCCCTTAGCTCATGGCCAGAGGACAGGGTTCTTACAAAAAGAAAGGCTGTTTTTAAAGCAGTCAAGAAGGTCAGGGAGAGCACACTGGCAGCTGTTTGATGTGCTGCTCGAGATGGCACAGCATCAGCACAAAGGATTTATTTGGGATCTTTTCTGCAGGTTGCAGCCAACATGCTGGAGGTGAGAGTGGTTGGCCAGCTGGTTGTGTGCAAGGCACTGCCATCACCGGGAGCCTGCCCTTCTCCTCACTCTACAGGACAGGGCTGTCCATCTCCTGACTCGTTTGGACCAGCACAAGGATTCTAGAAAAGACAGTCGTTGGAAGGCAGCATTGGCAATACGGAGATGCTCCCATTTCTGAGCCTCCCAGCACCCCAAAGAGCCCTTCCCCGGAGCTCAGGCTCGCCTCTCCAAGGAGATATAAGTCACTGCGTGTGCAGGAGTGAGCTGGAATTAGCAAAATAATCCTGGCTGGGCTCAGGATAGGGTTGGAAGGACTGAGGAGAGTTGTCACTCCCAGCTTGCTCCACCGAGGGTTTGGGTGGTCACAGATGAGGTGTTGGGGTGGTGTTCCTCCTCCCACTGCTGCGAGGAGGGCAGCGGTGGAGGCAGCAATCATAAACATGGGATGCTGTTCGTGTGCATGCTGCTGCATGTGCTTTGCTCTTCTCTGGTTTTCCAGGAAAAGAAAATTTTGGCTTCCTGCTTCTTTCTACATTTTCCTAATTTAATGTTGTGACTGAGTCCAGTGTTTTAAAACACCCACATCCACCACTTTGCAATGAAACCTAATGATAACTATGGATAGTAGCAGCAGCAGCTTGCCACAGTGAGATTTCTGAAAGCCTTGGCTTTTCAGGGAGGAATTTCTTTCTTTCTTTCTTTCTGTTTTTTCACTTCACAACAGCTGGCTCTTAGCAAGCAGACTGGTGCTTAAACCGTCTGATATGATGTGAGAAAGCAAAATAATCACCTGCCAAGGATTTCATCTTCATAAAAGGCAAGGTGTAAGATCAAGTTTCAAAACGTGTAGGAGTTCAGCACACGCTGTGACACCGGCATGAACTCTAAGAAACCAACTTCTGTTAACTTTAAAAACACAACATTCATCTCCTTGCCCTGTCAGACCCTGATTTTGGCAACATCATGCTCTTCTGTGAGGATAACTCAACAGAGAATGGAAAAGAGAAGATAGAAAAAGTGGGAAGGGAGGACGACGGCTTCAGAAACCGGCACAATCCCCAGCCAGCTCCACCAGAGCCATGTGCTCCTCTCCCAAAATAATATATGAGAGCACTTCTCGTTTGCAACTCAGTCCAAAGTGCTAGCTTCACACTTGGTTACCCAGGGAGAATTTGACCACGTACATGGATGATGGAAAATGGAGAATAAGGGCTTTCTTCTCAGTAGACACATGAAGGGAGTGGGTTCCTCCTGTGAAGAAAATTGTTTGGATGGAGTTTAAGCCTTAATAAAATGTTGGCAGGGTAGCTGTCATGATAAAACTCCCCTGTTAAGCAAGATGAACTTGTGTTACCATTCCAGTCCTGGAGAATTAAAGAGACTGGTTTAGTTTTCATCTTTAATTAGGTTTTTGCCTCATTTGGCTTGGAAAGATAAAAAAAATTCAAGGACCTTGCTTGCTAAGACAGTGATTTTTCTGGCTGAATAAATATTTACATTGTTATAAAATATTTTTATTGGTTTAATGATGGATGGATGGATGGATGGATGGGTGGATGGATGGATGGATGGACGGACGGATAGATGGATGAAAATAACATTTATGATTTTAGTGAAAAATTGTGTCTCCCTTCATTGATTCTCATCTTCATTTCCACCTCCGCAAAAGAAAAACCAAAACAGGTAGCAAAATATGTAATTCTGATTTAGTGGCTACCACGCATTTTTTTTCACCCCTGGATCCCAAAGTTTTTTCCAAAAGAGAAATCTGCCCCCTTAGCAGATGGGGAACCAGATGCCTGCTGCTGTCAAAGGGCTTGGGAGGGATCACTCCGCAGATGGTCGCAGAGCTGCTGGCCACACTCCCCCCTGCCAGTACTTAGGGGGTCTGTCCCTCCGCTGCAGTCTGGTTTGAGCCATGTGCACCACCAGCCCAGGCAGATACATTTTCCAGCACTTGACTGCATGTTTCCTGCAGATCTTCAGCATCTGCACACTTCGCGAGCCAAAACACAGAGCTTCCCCCGTCAGCTATAGATGAGGTATTGGCAGCAGGAGCAACTGCAGGCCAGTTGCATGCGTGGTTGTGAGCAAGGCTTGGCTCATTGGATTTATTTGCTTTGGCCATGCTCCGTGCTGGGTGCCAAGGCAGGCAGCAATGATGCTGGCTCCTTGCATGCAACACGAATCCCCTCTCCCTCCAGAAATGCATGCAGATTAACTGCCCTGGGTAGATTAAAACCCTGCTCTGAAAACGCTAAATAACGATCAAGTACAATGTGCTTGAGCAAGTAGATCAGTACAGGATTTTCCCTCTGTGCTCCAAATTGTCTGGGTCATAATTTCCAAGAGGTTTCTCAGAGCTACATCCATTTATGTAATTCTGAAGACATTTTTTTTTAATAAACAAGCAGTCCTGACAGGTCACCAAGACCTTACCTCAGTAAGTCTCATAAGAATATGCTCCTGGTGGCCTTTTGCTGTAGCTGTGAGGGTCTTGGGTAAAAGACAAGAAATTTGCCTCTTCTATTTCAGATTCACCTGTCTGGGAACTTGTCTGATTTTCCATCTTAGACTAATAACAGATATTGAGCAATGACCTCCTCCTATAAATTTCACCTGGCCCTTTACACAGCAGATATACATCCATATTACAGTGCATGCTCGGCTACAAAAGTGATCATACTAATTAGTGGGTAATCACATGTATATTGTGCATGCATAAAGTGTATAGAAAAGTCTGATTTGGGGAAAATTTTAGCATGATCTTTGCAGGCTGTTGGAGTGGTAAGAGATCCACGGGGAGGCAGTGATCAGCTAATTAGACTTCTCCCCCCTCCTCTTGATTTTTCTTGTCTTGTCTTCTATTTTCTATGTTGCCAAACGGGTACGTTGTAATTACTTCATTAGGAAACTATTAGAAGGGAACAAGAGAAGATGAGTCACTTGCTTTTTGTCCATGCTTTTATCTGATTGTGAGAACTGAAGGAATTTTAAAAATCTTTTCTAGGTCACCGATCCTTCCAAGCACTCATGCTCGTCTTCCCTCCTCCCTTCCCTCCGACTCCAAGTGATTCTGCAGAGCCTGGTGTGGATGCAGGAATCTACCCACAAGGAGTAATTTCCAGGACCTGCTTTTCAACAAGAAAACCATTTATTTCCTTTTCATATTTCGCTCTCTCTAGATAAGGAAAAACAGCACTTTAGTACCCTTTTTATATTTTGCTCTTATAATAATAATTTCTTGTGAATTACATTTTACAGCTCCCAGGCTTTGGCTCTGTTCAGAAATTCTCTCAGATTGAAAGTACTGGATGGAAATATTTAAAGGCAAGGAGAAACATTTCAAATCAAATAAAAACCTTCTAAAATCTGTGTGTTACAAAATACTATTCAACCCACATCTAGGTCCTAACTGACAATATATTAAAAAATTGCTTAATGTACTTTGGTTACTTTTTTTTTTTTTTTTAATGAACATCTGGGTGTCTTCATTCTTTCATTTCAACCTCCATGTCAGGAATATGACAAAGAAGAGCCCCCAAACCCCTACTTAAGCTGTAAAATAAGTGATCTGGTTTTCAGAAAAGTTGAGCACTCCACATTCATGAGCAGGGAGGAAGTTTCCAACCCTGTTTAAAATGGACGCCTTAACATTTTTGCATCAGAAATGTATTTATCATCTTCTGGAAAGGAGATCTGGCACATTTTGGAGAAAGCTCCCTCAAAGAATGGGAACCGAGTCCCTTCCTGGCTATTTAATCACAGTATCATCTTGCCATGGTGTTTGCCAAGTCACTTTACCATTGACTTGCCAAAACATGTGAGGTCTGCTTGCCCTAACTGCCGCTTGGATTAAAAGTGATTGACAAGGGATACAATTAAGGTCTAATTCAGAGTTTGACAGGCTTAAATTCCTTTGGTAAGAAAATACTTTGATTCCAGAAAAAAAAAAATGCTAAAAATATTACTTGGGATAATCATCACAAGTTAATATTTGAATACTTAAGTAGTGTTACAGCAAAAGTCAAAAAGAAAATGAAAAGTAATGCTGAGCAGTGGCTGGTTACAGTTCCTTGAAACAACAACAACAACAACAACATGAGGCATTTAGATCAAAATCTCTTTGTGTGATTTACATATTGATATATACCAGATGTTTCAGAAACAAATGCTGCTACATCCGCTGATGGATTGGCTTCAGCTGCTTGCAGACGGCCACTGGAAGGAGTTCAGTGGGGGTATAATGTCACATTAGTCATTCTCATTTACTTTGTAAGTCCTGTGTTGACCCAACAGTACCTGAATAATTTTTTCACCACAGTAAATTACAGATGGAAGCCTACAGGGGCAGATGTGGGAAAGGGGGTATTTTTCCCAGATGACAGGAGAGGTTGGCTGAGGCTGGAGGGATTAATTTTTCTGTTTATTTTTACACTGTTTTGCTCAGCTTTCTTCCCTGCGTTGGGTAAAAGGCAGAAAATAAAAAGAAGTGGTCAAAACATTTCCCTCTCATTCTGTGGTTGTTTTATTTTCACATTAGGTTATCCTGATGCGGCCTCTCCTAATGCTGTTGGAGGAGATATGTGAACACATCCTTAGGAGCTTTGATGTTTCAGCTGATGTGCATTAAACAGCAAGCCTGAGCCTTGGCAGCGTGTCTTGCTCCAGAGCAAAAACTGGGTAGCAAAATGCTAGAGGTGATGGTTTATACGACAGATTTCTCAGTTTGAGAAGCAAAGGCCAAGGGCGTAGATGTGGACTGGCTGAACTTTCTTCTAAACAGCGACAACAAACAAACCGAAGCTGCCCATACAAAGCGAGGGCACGTGGATGTCTGGGCATTTGCAGCTCCTCTAACGCATTGCAGTGTCGTCAAAAGCAAAATGACTGTTGTCCATGCACAAAAAAGGGTAGAAATTCAGGGGCATAAAACCTTCCAGCTCCACTCCTGAGAAGAAAGAATTTGCTTAGAGGTGTAGCATTATAAATCTGCTGTACAAACAACACGCAGAATCCCGCATTAGAGAAAACCAAATAATCAGTGCCTAAGGAAATAGCCAGGATTTAGAGAGCTTAAACCCGGGCCCTGCTGTGATACAATAGCTTTATTAAGCATGATATTTTATATACAGTTTTGAGAGTTCGAAGGTTTTGCGTGGTGTTTGGGTAAGGATCAGTGGGATTTCAGAAGCTGTGACCTCATCCCGCATTCGATGCTATCGGAGTTCAGCTGCCTCTCGGTGGCGAAGGGCTGAGAGGTCTGGCCGAGGCAAAGGCAGAGCCGAGAGCAGCACTGCGAGCCTCCGCGTGCACCAGCCTGGAGCCTATGGTTGGTTTTTTGTGGGGGAAGTTCAAGCCCACCCAAAGAATGCTTCATAATGCTCACCAAGCCAATAAACATTATAGTTATGCAAGGCCACATACTGTAGCTGCTGGCCAAGGCTTAGCTGCGTGACTCCCTTTGACTTTAAAGCAAATTGTGTGGCTAAAACCTCATGCACCTCTTGGAAAGCTTCGGGCTTGGCCTATCCGCCCCAGCCAAAGCATCTGGAAGAGAGGAAAATGTCCCCTGTGACCAGGCATGGCAATTTTCCCCAAGAGGATGAGGTCTTTGCAACCTCAGAACAGTTCTTGCACAATCATGCCTCTCTGGATGCCTGTTTTCCTCTCCAGGAAGGGACAGTTGGAACAGCATGAAATAGAGAGGGCGCTGGGGGGGGGGGGCGCACCTGCTGCAAGTCTGATGACTATTTGTATCTGACTACACAAACTTGCATCCAAAATGCAAGTGTCTGCACTCAGTAGGAAGTGGGAAAGCAATACGGAAGCACTTACAACAGTGAATCACCAAAGGGGATTTTCATAAAGCTCTAATTTTTGCAATAGAGCAAGAGGAAAAAGATCCAAAGCCTAGGGAGCACCACAAAATGGGTTGCCTTTAAGTGTTTGCCTTTAGGTCTGATAAAATCAGATGGCAAGGGATGTTTTCCATGTAGGTTTGGGATTTACAACTGATGAGAGATTATGTGTGGAAAATTGTGTCCGGATTTATTCTGTCTTATAAATTGTGCATTTGGATACGAGACTGCTTGGGTTTAGGCTTGCTTACAAAGTTATCTTTCACCATCCATGTAAACACGTTCACTAGATCATATCAGACTTGCCTAGAGGCTTCATCCAGAATGAGTTTACAAAGTTCCTGACACTGGGACAGAACGCTGGAGCCATGGAAACAGATACCTTGGGGATTTCTTAGTTTTTTCTGTGTAAGAGCTTCCTATCCCAATCAGTTCTGCAGAATGCTTGTGGAGCACCAGGCACATGGCAAGGACAGCTGGCCCTGTGGCTGAGACCATGGGACAGGAGCACAGTGCTATGACTTCGCTTCTTGGTACCACCATCCTTTTCTTCTGTAGGCATCAGCCAGTGAAATAACCACACTCAACACCAGAGTATCTTCATCATAACAGAGATTTTCCTGACATACTACTGCCTGTCAGAGGCCAGTGTGCATTAGATACAAAACCTACTTTATTTTG
Organism: Falco biarmicus; assembly: GCF_023638135.1. Classification (NCBI taxonomy): domain Eukaryota; kingdom Metazoa; phylum Chordata; class Aves; order Falconiformes; family Falconidae; genus Falco; species Falco biarmicus. Next base: position 4,196,931 of record NC_079302.1, on the reverse strand, counting down.
GCCTCCTTAAATGCTCATATAATGTCTGGATGGTTGTCATCTGTCATTATGGATATTTCTGTTATCAGATAGGTTAAGCAGGACTTTTAAGCATAAAAAAATACCAGACTTTTCAAAGTGTGATATACATCTGCTGTCCGGGCAGAACTGTGGGTGTATTATCTCTGAAACCTGACTTAATCCAGATATACATGGGGAAACTGTGCTCATGGGTATAAAGGAGCATGCCTATTTGAATCCAGAAGTTATTAACAAACTCACCTACTTGGAAGGTCAAGCTACTAAAACTGCCTTAAAAAACTAAATACCTTCCCTGATGTTTGCTGAAGACAATCAATGACTGTCTCTTCACTGGCTGTGATATCCATTGGGTCAGGCTGTAACAGCCCAGTAAGTTTTAGAGTGTCATTAATAAAATGTTCTTTCTGCCTGAAAATTAAGTTAACTGAGTCTGATACATTTTATATCCCTTGATGACCCAGCATGGCCAGAGCAAAGTGGGAATACACAAGCCATCTGATGTACTTTTGCTTCCCATGTCAGCTGAGAAGCTTCCCAAAGTGGCAGAAGACAATGTTGTACAGTCTTATGGGGTCTTTCCTGGGGCTGACTGGTTTATAGCTGAAAAAAAAAAATCCTCAGCTGGTTTCAGTAGCTATTTGTTACCAACTTAAAGAACAGGTTCTTCAAGGTAAGCTGAAAAAGACAATTGGAAAATAAACATGGGCCACTTGGTGTGTGTCCTTTATTGGACTGAAATGTGACCCATGTGCCAAGAGGTTAAGGGGTTAAATTGTGCTTCGGTCATTACAGCCCATGAAAAAAATCCTGGGTAAACTCAGAGCTCATCACTGTAATAGTGGGGCGAGGTAGCTCTGAAACCTATCATGCTGCTTCATGTGGCTCTCTAATGATAGGTGATAACCATGACACTCAAGAAGCTGAGTATCAACTGCTTAGGCTTTTAAGAACTGATGTCAAAAAGCATTGAGCCACTGCTCTCTACTTGCTCTGGTTGTCACTCTGAGCTCATAAGAAAAGCATCAGGCATGTTTACACATGGCAAAGTTATTAAGGGCCCTCACAGAAGGGTTTTAAAGGGTGGAGTCTCACCTGGAAGATGGCTGGCTTGATCTTAGCCCTTTTCTTCTGGCTGGAAGACCTACCTCATAAAAACTGAAATGGACCCTAGAGAACATTTACGTTCCTCAGCCTCATCCCTCCCTCCGATTTAAACCAGCTCCAAGTAAGAGATTTAAGACCCCCCTGAATAAAGCTGCTTGTCAGGATGCTCATTTAGGGCCAGAAAGCAGCAAAGCATTTCCCCAGAGTTTGGGCACCTGCTCAGCCCTACTGACTACTGCCTCCAAGATGTTCCTGTCTGTTGTAGCGCTATCCAAACTAGCTAGCTGCAACAAGGCTTTTACCATCCCACACCAGGCTAACTTCAATAACTAGTTCAAATGTCCCCTGGCACAGCCACCACCCTCAGTCTCACACAAGGTTTCAAAGGTTCATCTACTGTCTTCATCATCCTCTTCAGGCCAGGCCACCCAGCTTCTTGCCTCTGCTGCATCCAGACCCTTCCTTCTCCCAGCCAGCCTCTCCTCACCCAGGCTCCCTGCTTCTCCCAGGGCCTCTCCTACACCCTGGGTGCTCTCTCTCCTCCCTCTGCTTCTTCCAGATCCCTCTTCATCCAGAGCTCCCCTTCCAGCCCCCTCAGAGCTATTTAACTGCTTAGCAGGAACCAGCCACAGCTGCACATCATCCACGTCAGCCAACCCACCGCCCCTGAAGCCAGCCCACAGCTGTATATTATCAGTGTTAATTAACCTGCCTTCATTCCTCTACAATTCCTCTGTACCTGTCTTAGAAACTTAAAGCACTTCCCTAAGATTGGCACTTAAACATGTATTTTTGCAAAAATGGAGGCTAAATAAGTCTTCACAACAATATATCAGATGTTCATTTATGAGATTCTTAGGCACAGAATTTGGGAAGAAAAAGTTTTATCTAACAGCACACATTATTTTTCTTCAGCAGAAAAAAATCCCACTTGGAAATTAGTTAAGAGAAATAATTTATCAAAGGATAGTGCACACTGGTGCTCCTGGGACCCAAGTCATCCCTGCTAACAGGCATGCAGAGACAAAATATTGATTATTGTTCCCAGGTGGGGGACTTTGAGCAAATTCTTGAAATGCATGTAAAACATCTGCTTGCTGAGGTCATATTTACTTCTCAAATGCTGGATATCTCCTTCTTCCAACCATGTTCCAACCTTACCTTGTCTGACAAGTCCCCCAAAATGCAACAATTTAAAATGTTAAAGTGACTGGTGCTGGTGTTTCCAAAATGTTCTATTTAACTAGAAACTATATTTTCCAGTTGTTTTGATAACTCAAAAACTGCACTTTTTGGTGACCAATTTGTTTGCCAACAAAATATTGTCTTGCTCTGGTCATTAGCTAATAGTGGTTAAATTCTGGGATGTATATATAGTTAATGTTTTACACATGAGCCTACTTGACTTCTTTTCAAGAAGAAGCCGCTGGATCTTGGAAAACATCATCAAGCTGTCAGCATTATGTGTAGGACAAGTTAATAAAGGCTTGAATAAATCACGCTGAGCTTGTCTACTCTTCATGATGATTGGCGAAATATATATTTTCAGAGGTAATGAAATATGCATTCACAGTACAATTCCATTCTTTTAATGTAGCATTGACTCTGTCATATTGTCAGGCCCTTTGCCTCCTCATTTTTCATTTCAGTTGCGTGGTGCTCATGTCTGTAGCTGTTCAGAACAGATGGGGATTAGGTCCAGAGCACGTGACGAGCGATCACAGCTAGTCCTTGTGTTTGCATGTGTTATTCCTTCCCTCCTTATCTTAGCGAGGTGAAGGACCACGTGAGAGCTTGTGAGAAGAGCACCACACTCGTGACCACCTTTCTATACTTTCCCTATCTGTTATGTGTGCTAATACATTTAGACTGTGTGCAGCAAATAAAGTTAGCCATCCGTGAAATCATTTGTAATCATTTCAGGCTCTGGACTGCTCATTTCTAGGAGGAGGCAGCACAGCTTTGGAGGCAGGAACCTCGGTTTATCCCCATCTTTCCCAACACATAAAAGAGCAATGTGGATTAGCGGTGAAATTAGCCCATTCAGAATCAGGTTGTTTAGCTTCAAGCTGTGACTTTGTCACCAATTTACAGAGCGACTGCTGAGTTTATTTTCCCCTCATTTTGGCTATGTGTAAAATGGGTTTATTTTCTTGGTTGTTGGTCTGTTTAAGGAACATATATTGTAAGAGCTCTGCCTCAAAGGGAATTTCACTATGTTAAGTACAAGCATTGTGCTGCACAGCTGTTGATTTCTCACTGCAAACAGTGCACCCAGCCAATTGCTTGTCACAGCCTGAGCTGCTTTATCAGCAGCATGATCAATGGTCTCAAGGCATCACAAGTTAAAGGCAACAGGCAAGAAGGCTTCTCCTACAAGACAGAGCTACTGCCCTGCGTGAATAACACTAAAGGGCAGGCAACAGTCTGCTCTACACCAGCACAGTGCTGCAGCGAAGTACTCACATCCAGTAAAACTTCTCTGGAAGATCTGACCCCAGTATTTCTCGAAAGCAACATGAGCCATTCCTGTGTGTTTGAAGGATGCATCTTTCCCCAGTGGCAAATGAGAATGAAGCAATCAGTATCTGGAGAGTCGAAAGCAGAGATCAAACCACAGAAACACGTCTTGGAAATCGTTCAGTGCACTCGTTATTTCAAACATCTTTCGGTGAGGAGCTATTTATATAGAATAAGAATGGCCAGTTTTTAGGTGGTGGAGTGGGTTTCTCTGTAGCAATTGAAAAATAAAGTGTGGTAGCGTGACCTTTTGAGAATGGATCTAAACTTCCTCTAGCCCCCTGGGCTATCCCCTATCTGTGGGGTTCACGTTACCCAGAGCTCTGCTCCCAGGAACATTTGCTTTCAAACAGGCGCATTGCTAACTTCCCTCTCTTCAGGGTGACTGCTTTTAGAGGTTCAGCCAAGCTCCTTTTCAGTTCTACCACCGTCTTTCCTTGCACAATTGTTTAAAATATACTGTTTTCCTTTTTCAGGTTGGAGGGGGATGTATATTTAAATTTCTCACGCTTGTTAAAGCTTCAGAAGGTATCATTTACAAAGTCAATACCCAGGAATGGAAAACATCTTATAAAGTTTCAAACAAATTCTGGCCATATTCAGAAGGCGGTGTGTGACTTTGCTCCCCGTCTATAGACTACATGCTAACAGAGCTTGCTACGTCTCGCTCCTGCCTTGGCGGCGATGGTAGATAAGTCTCGGCAGAGCGAGGAGCCAGTGACTGGCTTACGTTGCACGTTATAGCCTCTAACCTCTGACACGGCGAACATACGATAACAAGCATGAGTGAGCTCCCAGAGGGACGGTGCTAAGGGCCACAGTGGATTAAACGTTCTCAAGCATGACTTCTTCCAAAGGCAAGAGCAGGGGAAGAGCTCAAAGCAAGAGGCAGAGACTGCCGATTAAGGGCCTGGAAGGATTTTCCAATCCCATCTTGTCCAGCTACTTGCTGTATAACCACGCAAAATCTGCTTTGACAGAAGATCAAGTTTGCTATTTAAAGATCAGCAACAGTGGAGAAAGGCAGCAAGATGTTTGTTTCACTTTGTCCTTTCACTCAAGCTGGATTTTTTTGCTAATGTTTTAGGAATGTTTCCTTATCAGGATTATAAAAAATAAATATAGCTAGCACTTTGGCAGTCAAAAAGAACAATATAGATTAGAAAATGATTTAGTGCCCTTATTTCATTAACTAACCTAGATTGCCTGATGTTATGAGCAATTATCCACGTGAGTAATTCTCCTGTGTGAAGATCTTTGTTGCAATCAATGGAAATGTTCGCATAAGCAAAGTTACTCGCATATCTCCAGATTCAGGGCTTAATTTCCTCCTGTTAATTTTAAGAACAGACTGTTTCCTTTAAAACTTACATTTCAGTGGAAAACAGTTCTCCTTTTCAGAGGACAAAGTTAAATGGAGATACTGCATTTTGATGAAAAGTCTCTGTATCCCTTCACTACATGTTAATAGAAAGAGTTTGTTACATGCAGCTCCTCCACCAGCCTTGACTGTGATTACAAGCAATTCTTGGCACATTTATGACAAGCTTTTACATGACTAGCTTAAATGTGACACTTCTTGACCATTTTAATAAGCTTTGAGTTCTACATAGGTCCACTGAAACCGAAGGATCTTCACCAGTTCCCACCAGTCATTTCTGTGGTGATGCCACCGAAGGCTAGTAGCCTAACCAAATGCAGACCACCAAGAAAAACATGCAAAACAAACTGTTGAAATACATGCAAAGCTAAAAATGAACAGAGGCAATCTGCATAATTAATAAATCAATGAAATAAATCACCCAAAGCACAATATTTACCCATGAGATACAGGGAATTTCTGTTAAATCCACCAGAGACATTGCTATCACCACTGATATAATTTAGATTATGCTTGGATATTGGGGTGATAGACAACCCCTGGGTTTATAGGTTCAAATGCTGTAAAGATGTGAATTCTGGTGATCTGGGTTTCCCACCACTTTGTTTGTGAATAGTGTTACGGTAGCTACTCTTAAATATGCCCTCTGACATTGTAAAGGGGAATAATATGCTTTACATTACGAACCAGGGTGTCATGTCATGAGCTTCATGTTTCATAAAGGGTTCCAGAAACTTGGGCTGGTTACCGAGTACTTTTTTGTGACAACTTATTAACACTTCTAAGTATGAATGCTTAAGGCAAAACAGGAACAAGAAGCATGACCCCACTTACTAACAATATCCACACTTGGATACCAAGCTGATGATTTCAGTACAACCCCTCCATGCAGAATTCTGTGATACTTCAGCTTAAAGAAAGAAAAACAAAATTAAAAGTCACCTAACAATAAAAGGAGGTTAGGCAGAATTATTATAAGGTCCCACCTGACCTGGAAATGTATAAATGTATGGATGTGTTTGTATAATTTTAGAATTTTTGTAAAGTCTAAAGGCACATTTTAAGATAAGTGCTATGAACACTTGGCAAGCCTGTTTTAAACATGCTGTAAGATTTTTGGACATAGCGTGTATGCATAAACCACAAGAAATACATTCTGTCTCGTATTTTGTCTCAACATTAATGTAAGATGGTTAGCTACATTGAGAATGTTCACCCACTTTTTGGAGGATAGATCTGGGAGTAGCACATTCACCTCGCCGTGGGACAATGTTTTGCTTTGATTGCTTCATATTTCCTCTGGTTGGAAGCGATGAGAACCACCTCAGCGGTGACAGCAGAGTGGCAGAGCAATACAGATCCCTTCGGGGCTCTCCAGCATTTTCACAGAGAGACTATTAACTTGGATCCAAAACTCTGTTTGGCCAGACATTTCAAGTCCACAGAGAAAAGATCTGAAAAGCTTTATCTGAGCCTGATAACCATCGCAGCTGAAGTATGGCTTTACTCCTGATTTACATCATTGCAGAGGAAAGGAGAACCGGTCCCGTCATGCTGATAAAGTTCTAGCAAAGTGAAACTAAGTAAGTCCTTAAGATGCCGCCAGCTTGTTTGTTTGCTTGCTGCCCAACAGCATCAGTCGAATGCCCGCTTTATCATTATTATTACTTGCATTGGATCCTTGTCAGGGTTTGCCAGAGTTGTGCCAAAGGCATGTAGCAAAACCACATAAAATTCATCCAGTCTCATGTTTTCTTTGCAAATGCTCTAAAATGGGCTTGACTCTGTCCCAAAGGATCATTAAAGTTCCTGAACTTTCTGGGGCAAGCGCGACCAAGTTCAAAGCAAATCTGGGTTGATTTATGGTTCTGATTGGAGACCAAGGAAAGTCAAATTTACAGTCTGAGTTTTATGTTGAGTTTCTTGTGCGCTTTCAGTCTGAAACTTGAAGCAAACATCAGGGGGTTGGAAGTCCAGGAACACTGAAACCATTGCTGGTATGATGCTCAGCTGGTGAAAGCTGGCACAGCCCAGCAAGCTCCCTGGTGACTTACACATGCTGAAGACTTTGCTCCAGTGCCAAATGAACCAGTAGGTTTTGTTGTTTTCTGTTAGGAGTGTTTAAAAGATGAATAAAGTGACAATGGAACATGGCTGAATAGTTTGTTTAGAGATAAGCTGGGGGGGGTTGTAGGAGTTGGGTTGGTGGAACATAAGCGTCCAACCACTGCAAGCATTTTGAAACTGATTTTTGAAACAGCATTTCCAGGCTGAAGCAAAGAGCATTAATTGCTATCAGAGTTGTAGTCATGAGAAAATGGTTCCTGGTAAAAGGGCCACAATGAACCTGAAAAATTCAGCAGTGTTTTGGGAACACTGTTTTGCCATTTTGAGATGCAGATGCCAAACGTGTAGGACTCAGGAGCGACTCGGGAAGTAGGTGTTTTGCCGTTGTCACTTTTTATGGATGGCCATCATTGAGAACAATGGCTCTAGCAGGAGCCATTGGGAAGGGAGCCAAGTGGAAATATCACATCACAGCCAGTGTTTGCTGTTAGTCTGAACTCAGCGCCTTGCCATGACTTCATGGACAGAAAGCGCATATAACAAAAGAACAATGCATTTCAGGCTTGGAAGAGTAATCCTTGTTTGAATGTATAATAGTGCTTATTGGACAATGAACTCCTTGTAAGATCATGGAAAAACCATTGTTGAAGGTCTGGAATACCTTTTTTCTGCCAACCCTGGCCCAGATTATTGTAGATTTTATTTCAAATAGTTTCTGAGAGTTTCAATGCTTAGTTTGTTTCAGCAGGAATCACCCCTGTGTCAATGATTTTCTGTTAATTCTGATCTTTGCTTTGCTCCAACCTTCATATCCTGAGATGAGTTAATTCCAAGCCAATGAGCTTGAATCAGTGTTTTTCTTGGAAAAAAAGGTTCCAAATCACCAGCGTTTCCCTTGCCACGAGTGCAGTCATGTAGCACAATGAGGAAGTCTGTTTGAAGGAACTGTCTGCTCATACGGGGTTGTCCCAGGGGAAGGACAGCCATGGCTCAAGCCCAGGAGTGAACTCACTCTCAAGAGTGCAGCGTTGCTCAGCATCAAGGCCACACGTGAATCGGTTGCCACAGCCTACAAAGCGTCATTGTATAAAGCCATGCAAGTCATCCTGGGATCTTACAACTGGATGGGTAAATAAAGAACCTGTCACACTATGGGCTTGGGGCTCAGTCCTCGCTTTGAGTTGAAGAGACTCGAGATCTCTTCACTTTTGGGTTTGTGCAGCACAGTGAAATACAAGCATAGGGTTCCCAAGTCATGGCTTAATGGAGACCCCAGCCAGTCGCTGGAGTTGGTTTTAATTCTTTTTTTCTTTCCCTTCCCTTAAAAATTCCTTCCAAGACTGACAGAACGTTTGAAGAGGTTGGTGTCCTGCCAAAATCTCCTTAACCAGTCCTGTTCACCAGTAGGAAAGGACAGCTAGGAACAACCACCTTTCCAGGAGACTCACAGTTCAGAGGTAGGTGGACCCCCATAACCTACATCAGCATTTCACAAGTGCTGTTACAGTGAGACAGGTGAGCTTGTGCTGTGGCGTGGGAGCAGGCGATGGGCTAAAAGGAAATGAGTCCTTTGGTTTCACTTTGCTCCAAGAAATCCACATACTGCTGCAAGTTTTAACAGCTCCTACAGGTACTTAATTTAAATTAAGGCTGCCAAAATCCCTGTAATTCCCCCAGACCTCTGCCATCCCCTAAAACATAGTGTGAGGAAGAAGGTACAGGAGCAAAGGGAGACACACGGCAACGCCTTGCATATGCCAAATGTGGATTGGTGCCCAGTCGTTATCGAACAGATATTATGCCTGCTGACAGCGAACCTGCAAAGGTTGGGCTTTTCAACACTTCTTGTTAACATGAGGTGTGATTTGGTTTGGGTGCTGAGGGTGATAAAAACTGCAGTATCCAGAGCGCTTTTGTACAGACAAAGTCAGGACTTTCACTGTGAGATGTGGTGCAAGTGCATGGCGTCCTGATTGTGCCAGGTAAGGAAGGAAAACGAAATATTGCATGGTAAAAGTGATGTGTCGTTTGTGTTCTGTTAAAGCAGCTGGACTGTGTCTGAGTACGTCCAAACAAAAAGTCTGTTAGTGCTTTTTTTAGGAGAGCAATTTCTGACTTTTCCTCAAACACTTTGGTGTTTTTAACCACCTTTCCAATCATCTTTCTGAGGGAGCAACACAGACCTTCTGAGGGTCAAAAGAGACTGCCAGTTGCACAGTGGCATTAGCTTGGGCATAGCATGACCCCAACATGGCCATGTGGCTTCCAGGCGCAGGAGAAACGTATCCAGCCCAGATGACAGCGTGGACAGGTTTGTCTACAGCCATCTGTGTAAACAGAGGGACCGCCTGTCCTAGATCCAGATGTGTTTTTGCCAGATGTGACTGTGACCTTCTGCTCTTAGCTACCTACTATGTGGAGGCTGCTGACCATTTCCTAAGCCAATGCCCAGAAAATTCACCAGGGATGTTCCAAGCCATACTTTTTTAAATAAGCCCCTGTGTCGTGCCTGCTGCCCTGGATTTGGGAGAGTCCACATGGCCATCTCTGCCAGGAGAAAGATATGGGAGAAGAGGAAAACTGCGAAAAGCCCAGCTTTTGCAGGAGTGAGAGTAGATCAACAGATTCAGATAGCTATTCTCACATAGTTCCACCTTGAACCTCCCACAAGACCCTACAAAATCAGCAAGATTTGTGTTTTAAAGAATTAAACATTAATGCTAAACATGAAACATTCTTTTTGCATGGAGTTGAATGGTTCTCAGTCTCCAAATATAATACAAATCACTTGAGCTATTTGGCATGAGTCATGGCTTGATTAACATTTTTGGCATTTTTAGTATGATTTTGAATAATAGAAGTGGCATCTGAATGGAAATCGGAATAGGCCAGTGAGAGGAAAAGTGCTTTAAAGGTTTTGGAGAATTAGCAAAAGCCTCCAAAATGTCAGAAGATGTTAACAATTTGAAACCAGTTGAGGTCTTATTTTTAAACGGGTGTCAGAATTGATCTGTCCTTCATCTGGGTTTTTTTGTCTCCAGTGCCACTGTAAGTTAGGCAGACAGTAACGTTTCATGTCCACACATGATACACAGCTCCCTGCCTCCATATCCATGCAAGTCTGAGTAGCTAAGGTATGTTTCTCCAAGGACTGTTTATGATGCTTGACATTGTTACATCATCATTAAAAATCTCCCTCTTTACTGATGTGAAAAACACATTTTGGAGCTTTCTAGGCCATTTACTTTGTCTGCTCTGTAGATATACGATGGACTGTCATCCCTCCCAGGCAATGATCGTGTAACTGGATCCAAAGAAAATTCTTCAGGCTTTATTGGCCACAAAAAACTAAAGTCAATTGGTTAAAAAGAAAAGTGTTAATTATGTTTACTCTGGCATCCTAACCATGGAGAGTTATTAATCATTAAGATCGAGATACATAAAGATTGCTTTTTTTTTTTTTTCCTAAGCACAGCTTTGCCAATTCATTAAACATCATTAACTTGAAATAAGCCTCAGCAGGAATGTTTTTTCCTCATCTTTTAAAATTGTTTTCCATTATCATACTGCACTTGCTGCGCTCCATCCAAATAGTCACTATATTCCTGAGGGCCTGGAGAGGGTAGAAACGCTTTTCCTCTGTCCTGTGTAATTTCTGTGGGGTCCTAAAGATGGACACAAGAGTGTCCATCAATTTCCATTGATTTCATCTTGAGCTGAATCAGACTGAAGCCATGAAAAAGTGTGGATTTGTCTCCTTTGTCCTCCTTTTGCAAAGTGAATTAGGACCAGTGAGGTTCCTCTGTACACAGGATGTATTAAAGGAAATAAATTCACAGATACAACACTAATGAATCATGATTGTTATACTGAATCTCTGTTCCCTGCTGAAATGTTTTCTCTTGACAGCAATAGCAGAGGTTTCCTAGGGAAACAGCCTCTCTCAATCTCACCAGCAATCAGAGACTTGTTGCTTTTCCAGTTCTGGCATATGCTCCCTCTCTGGGTGGCCCCTGGTTATCCTTCAGGCTGGATGGCTTAGGGCATTACAGTTTTGGTAACAGAAGACTGGCACTATTCCTTGAACTCTGTTTTAGTAGCATCAATATAACTGCTGAAACAATATTTTTATTCCACCGACATACGTAAAAATGCACTGGCCAGGGCCGCCAGGATCTCTCTTTCCACTCCTTTCCCAGCTGATACCACTAAGGAAGAGCTGAAATTGCAAAGGAGTGTATCACCTGGCTTGCAGGCTCCTGTCCCCTCCAGATTTTGCTTTCATCAAAGAGATTGTCCTTCCTTTGAACATGCGAGCCAAAGACAGAGAAATGACAGGCCCCCATATGAACTAAAGTAATAATGACCTGATCCACGCAGTGCCCCTGTCTTTGGTGGTGTGCTCACGTTGATGTGGAATACGGAGGTACTCGAGTGAGCCTTAAACAACTTTGCTCAGGTAACGGGAGCAGTTTAGGCAAAAGGGTATGGGATGTTTCATCCTTCCAAGAGGTGGCCCTGTCTTGGCTTTGGACTCCCTTGCTTGATGTTTAGGGCACCTCATGATTTTACACTGAACTCCAAACATCTTGGGTAACATTGTCTTTAGGTGTGTTGATCCTGCTACAAGGTACAGAAAGAGCAGGGTCTCCTTTCCTTTCCTTCACCTCTTTGCAAATGCATCATATTCTTTCTCATTTCCAATATCTGAACTGAATTGTGCCCTTGTGCTCACTGGTTTGCTTTTACCCTGACACAGTATGAGCGCAGAATGAGGGTCGGTGTCACAACCCTATAGGTCAGACTTGGGAGAATTTGTCTGTTATTTAACTTAGACCTGGCTAATTCAACCTGCCCATGCTGGATGAGCCAAGAGGTATCAGCAAATGCAAATGAAACAAATTCACCTTCCCAAAGATGTATTCCCCAGAGTGCTGGCCAGGAACTGCAACTCCAGGTTGATATAACTGGTCTTGACAGCCCCTAGTAAGGACATAATTCAGTGGTATATTAGATAACTTAGAAAAAGTTAAACCATGACCTTTCCTTCCTCCCTCCCCTCCTTTTTCCCCGAGGGGGAGGCTGTAGGGCTGTATCTGGGAATTAGAAAGCAACATGGGTGGTGACCCCCTAGTGCCAAGACTGTCATGAAGAATAAACCATATGTTGTGTCTTTACATGTTGGGAGGTCCCAGCTCTGAACACCTAACAACTGTTTTTCAGCCTGCACAACTTAGCATGCCCAGGAGAACCATTTAGGAAGCAAGAAACGCCTGGGGAGCACAACCAAAAGGGGCTGACATATTTGTTCGTTTTCAAACACAGAGCCAACCAGGCCAACGTGATGTGCCACTAACCCCAGGTTTGCAACCTTCTGAAAAATCATTACAAACACCGACCGCAGCTGGGCTGTGACAAAATTCATACTCCTGCCAGCTGGGATCCCCCCAGCAAATGCTCTCATGCTCGATCAGCAGCTGGTGATATCTCTCTCTCAGATAACCAGTGGTCTGAGGGAAAACCAAGGGCCATGAGCTAAGGTTGGAACAATTTTCTTGAGAGGCAGATGCAGGGCCATCGGCTCACGGGGCATGGGCTCAGGCTGCCTGGGGTGGGAGCTGTGCTCCTCAAGCTGGAGCAGCCCGCGCCTGCGTGTGAGAGCCCATCAGCCAGCTGTTCGGGATCTTGCAGAAGAGACATGAGTAGATGTCTCCCCCCCCACTTTCCACCATCCATCACAGAGCTTCACTGGCTACTCGCATTTTTGCTCTCTAATTAAAGCTTCTGTCAGGTGGTTTTAAATTATAGCCCCGATTACAGAGTTTAGATCAAAATTCAGCAGGCTTTGGAACCTGCCATTTTATTTAATTACTTGCAGTAAATTATTTTGACACCCTCAATTAACAATGTCCGTCACTTCAGCCCAGCAAGGATGAGTGTGAGGAATTTGCCATTTGATCTGTTTTGTCTGGTGGAAGGGTGCATAGAGAAAAAATATCACCTCTGCATAAACGCAGTAAGAATTTCAGTAGGTTCCAGCACACACATTAGAAAATATTAGTAATTTGCTTTAGTCTATTAAAATTTTGTTGCTAAAGCCTAGGGTGCATTTTGACTGGATAAAACCATCGCTGCACAGCCAGGAGTGGAACGAGGCACTGGTGGAAAACCAGGATGGTTCTTCATACATGGGTGTGATGATAAGAGCAGTCACTTAGAAGCAGAAGATGCCTGTGAAGCTCATTTAGGTGATAAACATTTATCCATATACAACAGGGCCTGACCAAATCCCCAGTGCATTAACCCACTCCCACTGAACACCCCAAAGGACGACGTGTGCGGACACCCCGTGAACCGAACGCTTTGCTGCTCCGCTGGCCAGAGCAATATTAAACTCCAGCATTCTCAGTCACTTTAACAACCTTGTGGGTGTTGATGATGGAGCTAATTGTCCATGTTCTTTAATTTATTAAAATCATAAATATTTCACTTCAAGGGGTGTTTTTGAGGGGGGGGGAGAAGAAGGGGGTGGGAAGGTTAAGGGGAGACGACTGCATGAAATTCTTTGGCTGATTAAACTTTCCATAAGATACAGCAATATTTTACCTCTCTTAAGTGATTCGGTGGCACATCAGACTTGGTATCTCATTCTTTGCCCTGTTTATTTTTAATTATGACTATTATTTTATTTACCATGGATAACATTAGGACATGGTATGGTTGGCTGGAAAAGCCAAAGAGCACAAAATCATTTCGGTGTCAGAAGCTTAAATAAAAAGCGAAGGAGCAGCAAAGCCATAAAACAGATGGATTTGGAAAGATGTAATGTATTGCTCTACTGTGGAAGCTCTAGAATAACTTCTAGTACGGCGTGTACACAGACTCATACTCCTTTTGAGAAGAGGTAACCTGATATCCAGACCTTACTTCTAACAAACACATCTGCATACTGGTATTTGCTGTCTGAAACAGATCATCCTTACATTTAAAAAGTCTTGCTGTGCCGTAGTCCCTCAGAAAATCTTTGTATTTCTCATGTAAAAATCCTGTTGTGGCCGTTGCAGATTTCACCAGAGCCAGATTTGCAAGCAAAAGCAGAAAGTGAGGGCAACAAAGGAGCCCAAATCCTGATATGGACTGAAAATTATTTTCCATCCCTTGCCACAGCTACTACTGCCTAAAGTTTAAGAGATTGATTTAGACTAAAAGAGAGCTGCCTTTTAGTCCTTGTTTTTCTGTGGATGCTTTCTATGCCCATGGACACACGAAAAATGTAGGTTCTCCATGGGTCGGGATAAACGTGGTGCACGCTGCAACACAGCTGCCTATGAGCAGGCTGGCTGGGCTGTCGTGGTGTGTGCCTTGAGCCTGCTAGGTGCAGCTCAGCGTGCCTCAGTTTCCCTGCTGCTCAGTGGAGATGGATCCTTATCTCATGGGTTGGGGTAGGAGAAAAGGGAGCATTTGGGCAAGACAAAGGTTGTGGGGCGCTCAGGTGCCGTATCACCTTTTATCAGCTGCAAAAGCCTGCGGCTATTGTAAATCATAAAGGAGGAGGATGAGAGGAGGAACTGATCCTGGAATGTGAGAGGTGAGATAAAATAAACGGAAAACACCAGGGCTAATATCCCAGCTCATTCCAGCCCAGCCCTGACTGAACCTGGGGATGCAATAGATAAAGGGGCAGACAAAATGATGCTAAAGTACCTGGGATTACCTGTCCTCCTCCTCTCCCCCTTCAAAATATCCCCTCCCTCCATCCCCAGCATGGGAGATGCCAGAGATATATGGCCCATTGTTCAGGGACGCTTGGGTAGATGCAATCTGTTCCTCATTGTCCGGTAATAGCTTGATTATCTAGGGGGTGAAAATGCAGAGTGGTTGTGCCCAACGAACCATGAAATTGCCACTGCTCCAAGGAACCATTTATCATCAGCCCTTTAGAGTGGGGAGGGCCAGTGGCTCGGTGGGAGACATGGGGCAGGTATTCATCCAGAGCCCAGAGCCGGGATGCTGGAATGCACCCGAGATGGTCCCGTGCTGAACTTTTCAAGGAGCAAGTGAACCCTGGAAGACGATGAACAGGGAGACCTTCCTGGGGAATTGAGAGCACTGCAATGCCGTGAGATAAATGGCTGCAAAGTCTGAAGAACACATTAGGAACGTTGCCGGAGGAACATGGCTGAGGCTTTTTTTTCTTTCGCTTCCTCTTCAGCGGAGAGGAAATTTGGGTAAACCCATTAAGCTTTAATTCCACTGGGCTCAGGCCATGTATTTTGTGTCAAGCCCATGGTTAGAATGTGAGTGAGCAACTTCTAGAAGTGTACAAGGAATCTGGACACAGACAGGCCTCCCTGGGGCAGATTCCTCTTTTAATGACCCTGGCCCCTAGCTTAGGAACTAATTTATAAGCTAAATCTAATTCCTTCTTGGAAACTGCTGCCCAAAGCTGTTCCTGCCAGGAGTTCCCACAGAGCTGAGCCGAGGACAGGATACTTCCCCACTCGCTAAGCTGCGATGAGCGAGCCACCCCACTGGGTCAGGTATTCATCCCTAAGTCCCAAAGTTTATCTAAAAGCTTTTGCTATCACCATCAGATGGGAAGCAGAACACCGGTTTCACTGCACAGGAATAGGTCCAGGAGCTCCAACATGGCCATGGACATGCACATGGCTCTAGCAAATAAGTCAATACATTTGCACCTCAAAAGAGAAGAAATGCTGATCTCAGTTGAACTTTGCCTAAAAGTACAAATCTATCCCAAGTCAGCTTAACTGGGTTTCCCACCGCTGGTGGCAAGGGCTGATATTTTGTCTGATGCTTGTCAGATGAAGCAGCCCAGCCGGAGCTTGGTGGGCTAGATAGCTTGGGAGAGCTGGAATTGTGGGGGCAAAAGACATTGCAAATAAATAAGGAGAGTGGGTTTGGTGAGCTCCTCCCTTCCAGCTCAAATCCAGGAGTTACGAAACTTGATACAGGGAATCCTATGGGGGCCTTAGAGGAAAGGAATTTACTCCCACCCATCCTGGGTTCAGCCTAACTCCTCATTTTTTTGTTATTTGAGCCTATGGCCTGGAAAAGCGTCTGCAGATTTTCTGCCCAGAGACCCATCCCACCCTAACCCCGTGCTCCTCTGTCCCTCTTAGAGTCAAGGCCACCTGCAGCACAGAGGCTCCCATGGCTCGGACCCAGGAGCATCCCTGCGCAGCCCCGCACGTGGGGGCAAAAAATCTGCTGTTGGCAGGAATTTCCTCCTGGGTGTATAAATACCAGAGACACGGGGATCCTGTGCAAATGGCCATTCTGCTTGGAACTCTCTAAAAATTTCCAGGAATTCACTTGAATAAGTTTTCTCCACACCACATCATTTACTGAAATAAAGTCCCCAGGGCCGTAGATGGCTTTTCGTTAATGAAGAATCGTAAGTAACTGGGACACTACTTTGAATTCTGCTATTTATCGAAAGCACTGGTGTGTGTTACCCTATTAAATGAATGGTCATTGCCAGATCTCTGGCTGGATCATAACAGTCCCTTCTGATGAGTGTTTTATTAACTGGAGAAATGATGAGATTTTATGGTAATTCCGAATCTTGTGATGGTTTGTTGAGTAAATCACATTTTACAAGACTTGGCGCCCATTTATCCAGTTTCTGTCATCCAAATTGTGACAGAGTGGGTTTTACCCAGGGAGAAGTGTAAGATAAATGCTTTAATTTCTCTTTAGCTTTCCAGTGCATGGTGTTACATTTGTGCTGTAGCCTGCTGCTGTGTGATGAAGACGTATTGTAGTCTCTGAATATAAGAATACTGTCCTCTGTTGATCAGAAAGGAAACAACTGCTGTTCATACACCAGAAAGCACTGGCAAAAAAATTCCCACTAAAATCTCATTGTGAAAATCAACCTGGTTTTCGTAATTTCCCTTCATGGCTACTCACAGACTGGGATACCTTTGAAAATCTGTATACATTGGGATCTGGGGGCTCCTAGATCATTACATAAATCACATATCACAGCTGCTCCAGTGTTTTGGCAAAAATCCTGGCAACCAATCTAGAGCTCTCCAGTTATAGTTAAAACTTTAGAGGGCAGAAAAAGAAATGCCCCACTCTTTGGAAATAATCTTTGACTGATGAGGCAAAGAAGAGTGTGCTGGAATGAAAAGGGATGTGAAATGAGGCTATACAAGCAAAAGAAAGTGCATTTTGAAAAATCCAGGGTCTAGATGTTGCAGGGGCTGTGCTGGGTAATGCCTGCAGCACTTTATCTGGCCGCAGTTTGCATTGAACACAACATCTCTCACTTCTGCCCCCTCTGCATGCCCTGGCTCCAGCAGTTCCCTCTCCTCTTGACAAAAAAGAAACTCAAAGGTAGATCAATTTGGTGGGAAAAGAGGCACAAGCAGCTGAGTCAATAGTTACTTCTTATCACCACGACCTGTCACGCAAAGCACCCGGGCTCACTGCAGCGGCCGCAGTGCCAGGAGGTAGTGGCAGTGCTGGCCGCTTGTCCCAGCAGGGATGCTCGGATGAAGGGGGACTCCTGCAGTGCTGTCCCCCAAAAAAAAGCAGCAGCCTGATCCCTGCCAGCATAAGGGCAGCGCTGTGAGATGCCCTCTAATTAGTGGAAGCCGATTAGCAGTGTAACGATACCTGACATGCACCCTCGGGCTCAGCGCTAGCAAGGCAATGTTTCCCCAAAGCAGGATAATATTTAATGCTTCAGCAGAGCGTGTGGTGCCGGTGCCGGAGGGGTTCACTGCGGGGTAGGCAGCAACAGGCTGCTTTCCCGAGCGCTGCCCCGCAGGAACGCGGCTGCTGCCTGGAGCCAGGAGAGGGTCCTGGCTGCATCCCAGCTCCTCCATCCCTGCCGGCAGCGGGAGCAGAGGTGTGCGCGCCGGGCAGGTGATGAACTAGCAACACTATGGGGGGACAGGGCAGAGAAACACAAGGGTGTGCAGTCCTTTCTGCCTGCTCCACAGGTCAGCTCCCGGCATGCAGGGGCTACACCTATTTACATTAGCCACAGGGTTGTCCTCTTAGAGTGTTTCTTACCACTCGCTTGCAACGATCTTGTAAGCAGAACTGTAATGCAACTGAACTACTGCCTGAATCCTCAAAAAGAGGAGGGAGACAGATTTTAAAGGAGCCCCCCACTTTTTTGTTGTTTTCTTTCGTCACCTGATGTCACAGCAGCACGTTTTGTTCTGCAAACATAGAAGACAGGCATCGACTTCAAAAATACATTTGAATGAAAGCTGGGGTTCTCATCACATCCAAGAGCTGCCACTTTAAGGCAGGTACCATATGTTCAAGACTCCCTAATTAAATCATGTGAATTAGCCACACAGTACATCTGAGGTGCAGCGGCTCCAGGGTTCAGAGACATTTGCATCTCAGGATTTTTGGTTGGCCCAGGCTGATGCAAGACTCTGAGCCGAAGCCGAGTTCAGCTTTCAGGCATCACTGGGCATGAACACGCTGACTGTATGTTTCTCATTTCAGCCAGTCCCTGAATGCAATTAAACATTGCTCGCAACTTTACCTGCTCGGCTCTTGACTTTGCAGCATGCTGTTGAACCTGGCGAGTCTGCTCACCCATTAGACCCAGGCTGAGCTTGTCACAGCTCTTCCCCCCTTGGGTTATCATGTTGTTTTACCTGGATATGACAAGGAAACCGATGATGCCATCACTTAGCGCTCTCTAGTCGAGTCTTGCTCTAAATTAGTCACTTGAAAGCAACAACCCAGGCAGCCGAGCAGTCAGCTGGCAAGAAAGTCTGGGACAAAAATTTTCCATGTGCTATTTTTAATATGAAATGGGTCTGAAAGCAAAGACTGGGATGGGCTTTTGTAGCAAAGAAGGAGGTACGGATGCCAACTGTCCCTATTTAGGAAGGATAGTTTCTATTTTTTTTTAAAGCAAAATATCTCTTATTTTTCCATTCTGTCCTTCTTTGAAAGCTCTCACGGTCCAAAATATGTCAATGGACTTTAAAGGTGTGTCTCTATTTCCCTCTCCTAAATGTGCCTATTTATAGCTTCACAAATGCCACTAGCAAGCCTGGAAGAGGGCACAAATAAGGGTTTTGCTTTCTAACGTAGGAATTATGGAATAAAATGGGGATGTCGCAAAGAGCATCTTGCCAGGATGCTGCACAAAACACCCAGAAACCCCAGGCTCAGGCTTCTGAAGTCAGTTGTCTATTAAACAAATCAAAGCAAAGTGACTCAGACAGGCACAAAAGTCCCAACAGATACAAGAAACCCAAAACAGCATCAAGGTCAGAGAGCCCCCCACAGCTGCCCGGTGAGATCAGCCAACCTTCTCTATGGAGATGTTGGTGCAAATTTCCCATGAAGGCTCGTGCGTGAAGAGAAACCACTTAAATTTCTCTTACTGGTACTGTTTCCCTGAGTCAGCTGTGGGCTTTCTGCCTCTCTGACCCAAAAGCATGGGAGAATCTTTCCACCTCCTCCTACCAAGCAGGGACATGACTTTTATCAGCACAAAGCAACTTTTCCAGTTTGCTGCTAACGCCGTTCTGGGTGTCCACCCGCTGAAACGTGAAATTTGAGCTGTTTTGACTGGACACTGAGGTCCCCCAGGGCTGCCTTGTATTCTGATGGAGTGCAATCATTGAGGGGAAAAAACATTCCTGATGCAAACACTCTCGATTGTGAATGCAAAATTCTTCCTCCGTGGAAATCCCATGGCTGCTGGAAATGTGCAGCTCCCACAGACTTCGCTGCCAAGAAACTCCTTTTAAGGAACGATAGCTGAAAACAAAAGCAGGGCTGTAAGCATATTTATCTCAAACGTCAAACGGCCGGTCATGTATCACTCTGGTCAGATTTGCCCAGCGCTGCTTAGCAGCTGATCGGAGCCAAATTTGGGAGTAGTGGGAGGAATAAGAATTCAGCTCTGTTAGTTAGTTCCATGCAAAAATATGCAGCTCCAATGATCCATGAAGGAGGGAGAGGAGAGGAGAGGAGAGGAGAGGAGAGGAGAGGAGAGGAGAGGAGAGGAGAGGAGAGGAGAGGAGAGGAGAGGAGAGGAGAGGAGAGGAGAGGAGAGGAGAGGAGAGGAGAGGAGAGGAGAGGAGAGGAGAGGAGAGGAGAGGAGAGGAGAGGAGAGGAAGAAGGGAAGAAGGGAAGAAGGGAAGAAGGGAAGAAGGGAAGAAGGGAAGAAGGGAAGAAGGGAAGAAGGGAAGAAGGGAAGAAGGGAAGAAGGGAAGAAGGGAAGAAGGGAAGAAGGGAAGAAGGGAAGAAGGGAAGAAGGGAAGAAGGGAAGAAGGGAAGAAGGGAAGAAGGGAAGAAGGGAAGAAGGGAAGAAGGGAAGAAGGGAAGAAGGGAAGGGAAAAGAAGGGAAAAGAAGGGAAAAGGGAAAGGGAAAAGGAAAAGGGGAAGGGAGACAAAAAGGGAAAGGGAAAGAAAAGGAAAAAAGAATAAAAGGTAAAGAGGAAAAAGGAGGAGAAAGAGAAGGAGAAAAAGGAGAAGGAGACGGCAAAGGCAAAGGCAAAGGCAAAGGCAAAGGCAAAGGCAAAGGAAAAGGCAAAGGCAAAAGCAAAGGCAAAGGCAAAGGCAAAGGCAAAGGAAAAGGAAAAGGAAAAGGAAAGGAAAAGGAAAAGGAAAAGGAAAAGGAAAAGGAAAAGGAAAAGGAAAAGGAAAAGGAAAAGGAAAAGGAAAAGGAAAAGGAAAAGGAAAAGGAAAAGGAAAAGGAAAAGGAAAAAAAAGGAAAAGGAAAAAAAGGAGGAAGGATTTTTGCAATAGTTTGCAGGAACTCCTGGCAGCAGCAGTGACTGTTGTGGGGTCCCTGCTTTGTTGCCATCAGCTGCTCCGTCAGCTGGAAGGGTGAAGGACGATTCCAGGGAGGGTGTCTGAGGATCACACTCACACCGTCAGTCCCTGGCCATGACCGGTGCAGCCCCACGAGCTGCAGGCAGCCAGCACCCCGTTCCTGTCCGCTGACACGGCACAGCACCCCTGACTGCTCAGCTCTTAGTTGCCTGCATGCAGATTGGTAGAAATCCATTCCTTTTTCTAAACAGTAGCACAAAGAAAATAAAAATTTAAAAAACTGTGCCTATTACTAGGAGACAAGCCAGATAAACCTCCTTTGGCACCGTAGAAGCCCATGGGACAGCAAAGTCTGTGAATCATATGCAGTGATTTGAAGTAACTATGTCACGGGACAGACCAAAATACAAGGCAGCTCTATTGAATTCAACAGGTATTTCTAACCCAAATTACAGAGGTAGTAAAAGTCCACTGGGAATGTATCCCAATATTGCTTTTAGTGGCACTCCATCATGCTGGGAACTGTGCACGTGGAGTGGGGGATTTCTCACTGCAATTCAAAGTTATGAAAAGCTGCTGCACAGTAGTGCTGTGATAAACCTCACAAATCATTAGCTGATTTATTTGTTATTGTTTCTTTCTTTTCGTGACAACAGGTCACAACACGGTGCTGTTTTGAAGTTGCAAGATTCCCATAAATCACGCAAACATTTCTTCTGCTTCTTCTGTCTCTCCCTGTTCTTTTTTTCTGCATTCCTCTACAATAAACACAGCCAAATGTATTTTTTTCCTAATCTGCAGGGAAAAATGACCAGCTTTGCTTGCAGGCTGAGATCTCTCGCCAGCTTTCAGCTGGAATAGATTTCCATCACTTTGCTTAACCCCCAAACAAGAACTTTTTCCTTTTCTCAATGGCTTTCTAAGAATAATAATAATAATAAAAAAATCCTTAGAATTCAAATGGGCATTTTTTAGAATGTATATAAGAAAATTTAAAAATCAGTATTTGCTAAAATGAAAGATTATTTTCAGTGGCAAAAAGCAGACATGTTATAGAGCCAATAGGATGCCAAACACTGCCAAAGAGCCACCCCAGAGATTCACAGACCTAAAATACAGTATTTCGCTCTTCTGTCCTAGGACGCTTTTTACCAAAAGCTGCAATTTGAGTAAAATATTTCTATACATTATAGCAGTTCTCCTGTGACCTTCAGGCTTGTGACCAGTTGGATATTCGTTTAGACTGGTGAGTTAACAGTTCACTTGCTATTTCTGAATGCACAAGCAATGAATCGCTGCCAAACTCACTGCAGACTCGTGCAATCCAAGGAGCTCTTGGGTTATCGTTCTGCTGAAGGTGGGAGTCAGAAAAAAACACTTTTTGCCTTCCCCCAGACTTGAGGCCAGGTAAGGGGAAAGCTGCTGCCCTGGAAAAAATGGGAAGAACCTGAAGCCTGCTGTATTTTTCACAGGTGTCTCATTGAAACTGGGCATCCTGCTGATGGCAACCGTGCTTTCAGGCTGCTAGAACAGCTTTTGCACCACTGAGAATCCCAGCATGACCTCCTCCTGGCAGTTGCACATTCAAGACTTACTGGGCTCTGTTTTATCCCTTTGGAGATGTGTAACATTTATAGCAGCAGGCACGGAGAAAGAGAATGGGACAGCCGTAAACAGCAACGTTTGCTGTGCAAGGTACAATAAAGCAACGAGCAACTGTGTTTTATAGTGCTGTTTGCTGGGAAAACTCAACAAACATAAATTCTCCTGACATTCGTAAGATCCATTTTATGATTCAGCAAGATGACATGAAAAAAAGCTAACAACTCACCCAAAGCTACAGTAAGTCAGTGGCAGAAATGGAAACAAAATCCCAAGGACCTGATTCCAGCCCCCTCCTCTAACTATTAGCCTGCATGTTTTTTCATTACTAAAAATGTTTGGTTAAGTGTTCTGAATCGCCTGCAAGTTAAAGCCTAGGAAATCTATGGTTTTCATATTTGATGGAGTGAAATGCGCTGAGGGATAATCAAAGCTTTATGTACCAGCCTTAGAGAAAAGCATTTCACAATGCTAAAAAACCTTATTACTTTCATAAGCAGGGAAATGACTAATGATACACATATGCTGACTCCCTTCCTGCAGCTAAAGCTGTGGACCGAAGTGCAGGGAGTGGGATTCAGAGGTGCAGATATAGCCAGAGGGGGCTTGCAGCACTATGAGTTGCAGTGGTACATATCTAAGCTTAGGCAAGCAAGTGTAGCCACAAACTTCCAAAACAATCTCTGTTAAGAACCCAGTGCCCACCTTACCCGTTGACAGCGTAACTGGCAGAAAAGCTCCCTTTTGCAGCTATGGTTGAAATCTGAGTGAGGAAAATCTGGAATCGGGTGAGAATAAAGGCCGCTCTTTGCTGTGGGAAGGAGGTTGCTGTGGGTGGAAAGCACGGCTTCCCTCTGCCTAAACCACCATGGCCCTGAGGCATCCCATTCCTCCTAGGAATAAACAGCGATACCTACAGCAGCCCGTCCTTACAGCTAGTGGAATATTAGTCTGAGAAAAAGCAAGCTTAAGGTTAAGCCTTTCAAATCATCTTGCAATGACTGGTGTATGGCTTTTTATTTCTTAGTATTAATCTAGCAGGAAGATGTCCTTAGATACAAATAATGGGATTAAAAGCTTTATGATCCAGTGACTGGAGAAGGACATAACACATGAGCTTCCCATCTTTTGCAGCTTGCACCCAGTGTCAGCAGCCCTGCAATGTAAGGACTGGGAGCATTGCCTAAATAACTCACAAAAAGAGTTTCTTCCCCATTGACAACAACCTGGAAGGAAAGGGCTTTGCAGAGCTGGCATGGATGAAACCTAATTACGTATTTGCATTCTAACAAGCCCGTCACTTACAATAAGAGCTACACTGTGTACACACATACATGCTGCTGTCCCACCATGGCCAGTGGTGGCATTCCTGATGACTGGTATACACATGTCCATTATGAACACACTCCGCTACAAGCTGAAAAGAGTCCTGGTTTCTTTCTACCCTTCAAATCCTCCCAGGTACCCATATGGTTGCACAATCTGGCCAAGAAGGTCAATTATACGGTTCAAAAAAAAAATTAGAAATAAAACCCCCACCTTTCCTTGCTGGAATGGACTGAACATCATGGCACCATTAACACCCAGCTCTTCAAGGGTGCTTGTTTTTCTTACTAAATGTTACTATTTGTCCAAACAGCATTTCTATTTACCACGTATTAATTTCAACAGCATTTGGTAATCAAAGTTTTGGACAGTAGCTTGGTGACCAGAAGCTGTTCCGATCCACTTCTCAGGGGCCACTGGCCATTTCCTCACATGGTCCATGGGGTTCTGAGGTAGGAAACTCTATTCATTACTGTGCCATAGGTGAGGAGAAAGTTGTTTTATTTGTACATCTTAGATAACAGTGAGCCTGTAATGGCTTGAATATTTCCGCCCCTTGGCTTTCCCTTTATTAGGTTAATGATTGCTTGGATTTGCCTCTGAAAAACCCTTTCACACTATGTATGGCTGCTTCTCCTGCTCAAAAGCCTCCACCAATTCTTAATGCAGTGAAGAGGGGGGGAATTTAATAAAGTTCCTTAAATCTCAGGAAATGAAGCTTTGCCTCCTTCAGTTCCTTTTAAGAATGAATGTTCCACTGTGGCCAGCTGAAAGTGTGCTGAGGTTTTGCATGCGGCTTCTCTGGATATATGGATTTATTGATAACGCGTTCCTTCTCCCAGCAAGCTCCCAGCGAGAGCCCAGAACTGCTGACCTTGCAGTCAGCTCATCTTTTGCTCCCGCATCGGTATTTTGGGGTGCACCCCACACTTTGTAAAGTTCACAGCAATCACATAACAGACTAATGACTTTGTCAGCCCTGTTCCTCACCACAGCAGTCACTGGTAACGCTAACCAGCTGGGCAGGCACGACAGCTCGAGAGACCCCCGGCTCTGGGCTGCCGGTGGTCACCTACGCCCTGAAGTCCCAAATTCCTCCCTCTGAACTTAACCCCAGCTTTGAAAAGTAGGGAGGGAAAGAGACGAAGAAAAGCAAATACCATATAACTGTCTTTAAATAAAGTACAGACTGAAAAGGGTTTTTTTCCCCTTTTGCCTCTTTTTTCTACTTTTTTTTTTTTTTTTTTTTTTACTACTGCCATTTGTTCCTTTGTAAAAAACAGAGTCAAACCTTTCAAGCCTCACAGCCCTCCAGTGTGAACTTCACTATTTGAATCAAAAGTTCAGGGATTTCTCCCACAGTATTCAGGAAAAGAAAAAACGGGGAAGGACATTTCCTTCTGTAAACACCTAGGAAATCACCATTATTCAGCAGCATTTTTTTATTTAAAGCACAACAGAGCTAAGCGCTGTCAGGGTTCCTTCCTCCAGGCTCTCCTTGGGCTGCAGCAAAGAACTGAACTCACTGGTGCATTTATGCTCTGTGTAATATTCATGGGGGTCTTTTTCCCCGTAAAAGACTTTCATGGCCTAGCAGATAAAAAAAGGTCTTGTTTCTGTGTCACACTTTCATGGAGCTGTGGCAGTGACAGGATTACTGGAAGTGCAGAATTATAAACAGAGCTCGGAGGTCTGGTTATACGATGAGTGTTGTCTCCTCAGCTTTCCTTATTCACAAGGAAAAAACTTGGAGCTTGTTGCTGACACAGAGAACCAAACACCTGATGGCAGCACATATAAAGAATCTTAAGTGCATTTGTAATAGCTCCACACTTCAAGTTATTGCAATGACCTTAGGGACTGGTTTCTGGTTGTCCGAGGTTTTTTTTAATGCTTGGATTTCAATGTTTTGAATCACCAAATAGCTATTTGGGTCTTGTGTTTCTGAAATGCTGGTTTATAATTCTTGGTTTTCTGGTCCTTATACAATAAAACCCAATACACTCTCCGCTTAAGATTCCATTTAAGGATAAAAACGCCCCTTGCCTTCAGTGGGTCTTGAATGATGCCTTGAGAAAGGAGTTAGATGAGCAGGAAAGAGTTCGGAAATAATCTGAAGCAGCAAAGGTATGGGATCTTGGTCCGAAGTAGATCAAAATGAATCGCAGCCATCTATTTCATGCCGTTGGTCGTTTGTGTGATATTAAGGTTACTCTTAATCTGTAATCCAGACAGTTTTATAGTTTATACTATCAGTTTAGGGTATATCATGTGATCTGCTGGTTTGGGAGCACATTTATAATAAATGTTTGCATTTCTAAATAAAAAGCTTTTATAGCATCATTTTGCTGGATGCCCTCATTAATTACCCACTGCATTATGCATCAGCCAGATGAAGAGCATTCCCCTGTAGCATGCTCAGACCACCACCAGCACCTAAAGCATTTCTGATCCACAAGGAAGGTCCCTGTGCATCCCCACGCTGGTGAGTAAACACCACCTTTAGTGCTTCAATTGATGCATCTTCTAAGAAAGTTGATAGTAACATCTCCATCACATTCATTATAACTACTGTCTGGTCATAGAAGTGTTCAGCCACGGTAAAATGTAGCATCTAAGGGTAGCGTGCATGCTGGAATATTCCCAGAACGACAGTTCTGTGGGTGGGTATGTGGGCACAGGCTTAATGGAGGTGTGCAGAGCACTTTTTCCCCCAGTCCTGACTTAGGACGAATGGACACAGCTGGTTACCCACCCCCCACCCCCCACGAGATGTGGTGGGCACAAGCAGGCAGCCTTGCCTGTGTCAGATAGTGGCTGAACCTCCTTTGGAGGTTTGGAGCAGGAGGTGGTGGTGAGGAGAGGGAAGGTCCTTCTCCTTTGGGAATCTAGAACAGCCCTTGAGGCAAAGCAATCACCTAAAAAGCCTTGGTTTCAGGGAGGTAAGATTATTCTAAACACTAAACCTGGGAAATCTCTTAACCGAACAGAATGTAGAGGCTGGAGAAAAATCACCTCCTGTCCTAACAAGAGCTTTACTGTGTGGTCTTACAGCAGAACACTGGGCTGGAGACTGCTTTATCCCACCTCTCCTAACAATAAGCTTCTAGGAGTAAAATGAGGCTAGTTTTATTTGAACATGTGTCACCAAAGCTGGTATGCGGTGCAGTTTGGGAAGGCAAAACCCACCCAAGCATCCAGGGTGTTATTAGTGACTTTTATCAAACCAGCATGGCTAACTACTGTAAGCTCATTCCCTCTCTCTGAGTGTTGGCAGGGCTCTGGGGGTGGGTTGCAGGATAAAAGCATCTGTCTCTCACCCACAAGTTTATGCTATGAAATTTTCTCCAACAGCAGCCAGATAGCTGGTGTAGGCAATTAAAAGTGAAAACAGAGGGTTTCTCTGCCACTGGAAAGGGTAGACATCACTAAGCCTTAGAAATTTTGCTTGATTGTGGCTGAGTTGGAGAGCATTATTTAGAAAGCTGAAATAGAGGAAAGGTTTCAGTAATGTTTCTGGTATACCCTAATGCCTCTGAGTGCATGGATTAGCATACTCATGGTCAATGGTATATAGTTTATTTTTCCCCAGCCTTTGCACTCTAGTCACTGGGAAGCAAGCTAAGGGGTTGGTAGACCAGCTGTCCAGCCAAGCTCATAGTAGTATAACCGGAAAGACTTTCAGCACTTAATTATCATTACAAGAGAAAAATACCTCTTACTACCAGACATTTGCACTCATTCCTTCTTACTCAGCACTCATTGCAACAAGCAGCTCCACATCTAACTTCTCTGCTTTCCTTAAACCTGGGTTTCTGGGTGTCTGCAAACCTTGGTGTCTGGATTTCCGGAGGGTGTCTAGACTGTGCCTAAGATTTCCTTGCAAGGTAGGTGAGAAAAATGAGGATATTGGTGGACTCTTATTCACCAAAGAGTTGCAGGTCCACTGGGCAGACAGCTTAAAAACTACTGTCCTGGAGTGAACCATCCGAAGCTCAGACCTCCCTTGAAAGTCAGGTTCTCCAAACCTTCTTCAGTTCTGTTGTCATGGTTCATTTTGGCTTCAGGTCTCCACAGCTTTCTCAGAGTGTGATGCCCACGTAACACCACAACTGGTGGGTAGAGAAGAAAAACAACTTTATATGCAACGTATCTATTTACCTAGGGTGAGCTTTACTTTTGTGGACTCTGCCAGTCTTTGCTAAGGCACTCCTGTGAGACAACTGACTGCTTGAGGACTCAGTGCTCTGTGATTATATCCATCTAATCCAGCTCCCCATGGGATTCAAATGGGAGCAGAACTGAATCCCTATGCAGCAGACAGGCTTGAAAAGTTCATTCCCATTTTAGAGATTTCTAATCCCAGAGAGTCCCTAGATGGAAGGTTTTCCACAGGCTGCAGTGGACTTTAAGCTGAAAATGGGGTATTTCACTGGAAGCAGAGGGAAAATGTCAGTGCTGGGGGGGATTAAAGAGCTCAAAAATATTTTGTTCATATTGGATTTTGGAAGCAAGCAAGGGAACAGCCCCACACATCCTCAACACAGACAAATTCAGGGGTTGCAACTCACTGAGACTGAATTTGCTATTGGGGAGGCAGAAACATTGTGACTGTCAGAGCTGTGTGAGCCCAATCGAGCTCACTGCCATGTGGACAGACGGCTAGGGCCAGGTCAAGCCAGGCTGCCGGGAGATGGGAAAGGTAAAGAAGGGCACAGCTCACCTGAAGAATGGGGTAAAGTCCTAGGAATGCCTGTGGCTTGGGTTGAGTTGTTCCCAGAGCATTTTAAGCACTGTGGGACACATCAGGCCATCAGCTGTTGCTCCAAAAGAGCACCTGTTGCCAATAATTTCTGTGCTGCCTCTACCATGCAGGTGCCCCAGGTACAGGTACACCATTAGGAATGGATACATGGGCAAGCCAGTCTCCCAGGGTCAGGTTAGATTGGGATGTCCCAGAAAATAAATACTTATTTATCCACCAAATAAACCTGACTCAGCCCAGAAGGAAGGTGGATCAGATGACTAAATGAGATCTGGTCTCTAAAATGAGCAGATGGTTTCTAGGGAGGCTCAGAGCACAGCGGCTCTGCACCAGCTTCCATCAGTATCAGTCAATTTGTTTCAAAGTGCCATCATGCATCACCAGACACTTAAACAGCTCTGACGTGGCGGGCATCCATCACCATCTCACCCCTTCTGCGTTCCCAGAGGGAGGAACTCATGGTGCACTGGACCCTGCAAGACCTTTGGGGAGATAAATGAACCCTCCCACGGGTGAAAGCAGGAGACCAATGCCCTGACCGGGGGCACAGGGTGAAGCAGGAGCCACAGGTAACACTGTCACTGTGAAACTCGTTGACCCCAGTGGAGCCACAGCAAGGCTTGTGACATCTTACCCCCTGTGCTGAAGGGCAGTCACACTCCAGCCAAAAACTTCTTTATGCGAGAGTAAATATTTTTCTGTATCACAAAACCTACTGTTTTCTAAACCTCAAAAGAAAGAATATCTAGGTTAAGTTTTATTCTATTTCCTAACATCTCCCCTAGAATTCCTTTAGGGAGCTTTATTTCCTACATGCATGGGAAGGTGGTGTTAGGAAACACTGTGTTATTACAGTGCACCTTTCATGTGGAAGCATCCTGTAGTGTCCAAGGCAAATGCTCTTTCTCACCCTGGCCCTTAAAACTCAGGCACTGAGTGACCTGGCACATCTGGATGGTGCTGAGGTTTCTCTGCCAAGGGACTGAGCATGCACCACCTTCAGAAGATCCATGGCTCTCACAAAATCACAGTTCTGCATGTATTACTGTCAGGAATGTCACAATTTGTATATTCCTATTGTTTAGCCTTGCTAAGGGATTCCCTTACAGAATCTGGAAAAGAAACATAGTATGTGCAGTCATTCGATGACATAAGATCATAGAAAACATTTAGGAAGAATAATTGTTCAGGAAAAAAACAAAACAAAAAACAAACATGTTCAGAGGCCTTGGGACTTTAAACTGGACATATTTTCTTTATCTACAGTCTGAACTACAACAGCAGCTAACAATTTACCCAAGGTCATCTTGCCAAAACAAATGCTTTTCATCTTATGAATTTAAATTGGTCAAAATACTTATTCTCAGACCTTGGTAGAGTAGCCCAACAAGCATAAATTTGAATGCAGCCATGGCAGAATTGGAAAAAAAAAGAAGACACCATAAAAATACTCAAATAATCATCCATCCTAACAATGTAAGTGTTTGAGGTTTAGAAGTTGTTCAGACTTGATAGTTAATTGTCTGGATCCATGTGACAACAGAAAAATAGCCAGATGATGCTAGTAACCCTTCAGTAGATCTGGAGGAATTTGACTGGGCTGAGTGGAGTTACTACGGACTTTACATGAGAATCTCCCCTCTGAATTTAAAGCCAGCCCGCTTGCTAACAATCTTGCAGGGTATTTTCTTTTCCCCCCTGGTTTTCCCAGGCTACTAAAAGCCTCCAAAAATTTTTGTTTAAATGCAAAGAAAAATGCCAGTCGGGCAGATATCCTGTCTGCCTCAAGATCAGTTAGATGAGTGCCAGCACAAGTCAACCTCTCCTGCAGCCTTTGCTAGGAAGGTGTGTGTGGATGTGTCACAGCACTACCAAAGCTAGCCGGCTGCTACAAGGCTTTTACCATCCCACACCAGGTTAACTTCAGTGAGTAGTTCCCACACCTTGCCCTGGCACAGCCACCAGCCCCCCAGAAGGTTTCAAAGGTTCATCTACTGCCTGTGCTGTTTCTTCATCCCCTTCAGGCCAGGCCAGCCAGCTTCTGCTGCATCCAGATCCTTCCTTCTCCAGGCTCCTCTCCCAGCCAGCCTCTCCTCACCCAGGCTCCCTGCTTCTCCCAGGGCCTCTCCTTGTCTCTCTTACATCCAGGGTTCCCTTCTTTTTGGTGCTTCCTTCACCCCTTCCAGGCATCTCCCTCCACTCCTTTCATCCAGAACTCCCCTTCCCTCCCCTCAGAGCTATTTAACTGCTTAGCAGGAACCAGCCACAGCTGCACATCATCCACGTCAGCCAACCCACCGCCCCTGAAGCCAGCCCACAGCTGTATATTATCAGTGTTAATTAACCTGCCTTAGTTTCTCTATAATTCCTCTACGCAGATGCATACCCAGAAGGTGTCTATGGGCAAGATGAGCTACCCATGCTGGTGTCCACGCATGTGAGTGAGTGTGGGTGAAGCTATGCTCTGCAAATATTCTCTCAGTGCTTGCTGTGCAGCAGGCATCCACTGGCGCAACATTTGCGGGCAGTTGTGGGTTGCATCCCCTCTCACAGCCCAAGGGCTTGCTCTCCATGAGCTCCAAACTCATGGAAAGTCAGATACCTCGTTAGGATGGTGTTGCTCTAATGCGTCAGTGCAATTTCCACCACTGGCTTGCAACAGGCTGGGTTGGAGCAGTGCAACTTGATTAAGGGCAGTTGACTAACAGGATGAGAAACTAAACAAAACTTTCTTTCAGCTGGAAAGGAAAGAAGAAATATGATTATCTTTCTCTCGGTTTTTTTTTTTTTTAGCAATTATTTCTTGTTTCCATATTCCCCTCTATTTCCTGGTTCCAGTGCAGACATGCCATGGGAAAGCCAGTTCTCACAGCATTTGCACAAACAGGAAGCATGTGAATTTTCAAAAGAGACCCTATTTTTATGAGCGTTCCCGCTGAGTTTTGCTGACTCAAGAGACCTTGGCCCAAATTTAAATAAGCAACTTTGGAGTAACTGAACCAAACCTTTGCATTTCCAGACTGCTTATCTGCCATTCGTTTTCCAAAACAAAGCAAACAGCCTGACTCAAAATGAAACTCTGCCCACAGCACTGACTCACTAAGAGACTGGTACAAAGCAACACTTTCCCAGTAGGAGAGAAAGGCTCTAGGACTCGGAGCAGATACAAAGAATCCCATTTTACAGC
The DNA here is from genome assembly GCF_023638135.1 of Falco biarmicus. NCBI lineage: Eukaryota > Metazoa > Chordata > Aves > Falconiformes > Falconidae > Falco > Falco biarmicus. The sequence goes on along the minus strand of NC_079302.1, from coordinate 4,165,161 downwards.
TGGCAAATTGCTAGGGAATCCCTATTTCTTTCCACTCATGGGAAGGGAATCTGGCCAGCCATCACGCAGTGCTGTCAGAAAGCATCACTTCCCTCCATCCTGATGCTGCACAGACCCCAGGATGTCAAAAGCCGTCAGTCCTGAAGGGGATGTTTACTTCTGTTGATGGCGAGGTACAGATTTGTTATCCGCTTGGCATCCTCTCCGAGCAGCACAAAGGCATGCCATTGCCTCCTATTGCTTCTCAGCTCTGCTGGATTTGCTCAGTCTTTCCAAGGGATGGATTTTGGTGCTGTCCCCCCTGGCAGGTGCCATTCGGGCACTCAGAAACAAGCCAAATCCCACCAAAACCTGACCAAGCACCGCTCTGGGTTCTGAGGGCTGCGATTTTTATTCTCAGATGGAAATTGAGGCTTTCAAGCGGGTTGGAAGGGGCGGGTGCTCCCAAAAACAACTGGCTTTTTGAAGAATAAGGTGAAAGGACCTTTCTGTGGTTTAAATTCTTTACGCTAATTTTAACAACTATTCCAACCCCTTGAAAATTGCTACTCTGAAAAAATAAACAGGGCCCATATTCAGCCACTGAACTGGCACACAGGCTTTTCTCGGCCACGACTGGGAATGCCTAACAGTAGCCAGCCTTATTCCTGCGTGCAAAAATGAAGGGAGAGGGAAGGAGAAGGAGAGAAGGAAATAAAGCAAGCGAGGGCTACTCCAGGCTAATTGGCCCACCACTGGATTGGGCTGCTGACACTGGGCTGGTTTTAAGTTACATGTAAGCAAGTGAAACGGTATATAAATAATAGCAGGGGGAGAGCTACAGTGGAAAAGCCAACCAGTGTCTGTCTGACTTGATGTTCTGTTATTCATCAAGTCCTAGCGTGGTTTGTGTCAGTGAAGGCCTGCTTGCTGGGAGCCAGCGAGCTGCCCTTGGAAAGCACCCACCAGCCAGCCAGCGCGACCTGCTGGGGGGGGATCTGCCACCCCAAGCAGCATCGCCAAGTTGGGAAAATCCCCAGCCAAGGGATCCTTTGATTAACAAGCCCTTCATGAGGCTGCTCTCTGATGAGCTCCAGCTCCTGCCCTACGAGAGCCCATCATCATCACCAATCCCCAGGACCAGGTTGAGGTGGCCGATGGATGCAGTTTGGGATTTGTGTTGGGCAGGGCTGGCTTTGCTTCAGGAACAACATTCAGAGAGGCTGCAATATCAGTGAGCATCTCTACAGACCTAGTGACCCAGCAAAAAGACCTTCACATCCTGTGCTTTTTCCCAGAGACCCTCAAGATCAGAGCAGTCTTTTAAATCTGGAAAACAAACCCTGATGGACCTGCTGCAGGTACTCATGTAGCTCAGCAGCTGGCAACATCTCTCCTTTTGGGCCCGGCTGAAGGATTTAGTTAGTTCCTCAAACTTTCTTCCTTTAATGAACAGTTCTTTCCTATAATTTTAGTCCACATCTTTTTTTTCACCAATGGTTCAGTTTTTTCTTTCTTTTCTTTCTTTTTTTTTAAAAAATAATAATTTCAGCTTTCCAAGCTTAGGCAAGCTGCAGTATATATTAGGCAATGAAAAGCCCTATCACCACTGCTGCATACACAAATATACACCTGGAGGGGCGAGTACCCTACATCCTACATTTTGTATATAGACACAGTTCTGTCTCCTTTTTCCTACTTGGCTTTGTTTTTAAGTTTTTTTTCCCCCCTGTAATCTCCTTAGTTCAGTTTGCTGGGTTTTTCTCTCTGCTACACTTCCTCTTCATTCCTCCATCATTTCCTGGCTGTATCCTCTCTGTCATTCTCACTATCTCTGCAGATGGAAGATTTCCCCCATCTCTGACAAGTCACACTTTCAAACCTGTTAGATAAATAAACAAAAAAAGGAGTTGATTTTTTTTGTTTGTCATTACACAGAAGACACGCTGAAATCCCTTTCTTTATTAGCTTTTATTTTATATTATATTTTTAACTGGGATCCATGAAAGAATCTGTTTTTCTGGTTATCTCCACCAGTATACCAATTCTTCCATTATGGACTTTCTGAGACTGCAAGGGACTCCGGGATTCTTGGCAAATCAGAAGCAAAAATATGAACCCAGCAAAGGATCTGGAGGGGAAAAGCCCCAAAACCAGGACAATCCTGAAAGCATGGCACAGGACAGGTCACAAGGAATGGTCCTTATGGCTCACAACCATGTGTCCATACAGCCTCGCTATGCTCCAATCAATGTCTGTGAGCAGGTAACGCGAGGGGACCTTCAAGGCACTGAGGAGTAAGGCATAAAGGAATCCCAAGATATTTCTGTGCTAAAAATCATCTCCCAGCCCAGCCAGCTCAGCTGCATGGGGTGGCTGTAGGACAGTGCCTGTGCACCAGGCAGAATCACTTCTCTGAGCACTTGTGTTTCTTTCCCATGTATTTGTTCCCCACCTGCCTGTCCCTCTGCATGCCACGCAGGGTAAATTTCATTTGTTTCCTGACTTGGGTGCTGAAAGAACTTTAAACATCACTCTGGGAAAAATCCTAAAAGTCAAATCAAAGAAAAAAGCCTTACCACAGAGGATGACCGTAAACACAAATTTTTGTTCAGATTTTACTACTAGGGAGTGTGTTTTTACATTAGAAACTGTCCAATTGCTACCCAATGGCTGCAGCACAGGGAGGAGACAAAAAGGAATCCTTACAGGATCGTTGAGCCAAAAGTTATCTGTCATAAATAAAATCTGAGCCTGGCTGGTCCCAAGCCAAACATTGCAAGTTTGTCCTGGCAGACATGGTGTTGCATCGCAAACACGGTTATGTCATGTCGTAATGCGAAGCTGCCAGCTAGGAAGTCTAAGGCAGCATCTTGGAGGCATGGGATGCAGGGAACAGCCAGTCCCTTCGCCACCAGTGACCAAGAGCAGCTCAGGTGCTCAGAGGTGCATCAGCATGCAGGTGATGGATGGAAAATGGAAGCAGATAGCAGGTGGACTCCCAGGGGAGCACTGCAAGAGCCAATCTGGAAGAGGTTCACAAAAGGGCACAGATTTGAGATACCTAGGTGGAGAAACTACTAAGGCTCAACAGGGAAGAGGGGAGCCAGTGCTGTCATATGATGTCATATCATCCATTTTTGATCTTTTTTTCCATTTCTTTCACTGCTGCTGTATGTTGGCTCATGGAGATCTGCAGCATCCTCAGTGCTGGATGATGCTGCATGTCTTGACCTTGAGTCCGGCAAAGCAACCAAGGGTAACCTCAACCCGACTTTAAACGTTTTTTTTGTTTGTTTGTTTGTTTTTAATGTGAATTGTTATCAGAAACAATGATTCAGAAAGCCTGGTGGATCAGCCTGGAAAAGGAGACGGAACATGGCTGGGAAGTGCCCACAGAACAGGCTGGATTTCAGTGAAGCACAAATGCCCGCACAGGTCCGTGTTTACACATGTGGGCACATTTCTGTGCGTGAGCAGGCATGTGCTGAGAGTGCACACCAGTGCACCTAAAACTCACAGCTAAAAAGTCCAGGCTACAAAAATGGAAAAAAAAAAAAAGAGGGGGGCGGGGGAGGGGAATAAAAAGAAATATTTGGGCAACTGGAAGAAATTATTCTTTCTTCCATACCCTAGGCTTTATTCATAAATCATCCATAATTTTTTTAGATGTCTAGAACAATGTTACCATTTGATGAAATAAAATACTGAACCTATGTGACATCATCTTTTATCTTAAGAGTTCTGCACACTTGGTCATGTTCCTGAGCCACATTTGTTCAGCAGATATTTAGAACGAACCTGACATTTTATAGACTTCCTTCTGCTTGTGCATGTGTTGGAGACAGTTGTTTGGATTAGCACGATCAAAAAACTTAACACAGCCTTTCAAGATCCCATTTTCATCTGGATTTGCACAACACATAAGAGAGAATTATGCCAAAAATATGTTTTTTGAAAACACATACACTTTGTTGTGACTGTTTGTAACTGGTAAAATCCTAGGATGCCCTGATTACCATGACCTGTGTGCTTTCATACAAGCCTAAGATATAAAAGTACTGTATACAAATGAAAACCGTTAGTTTTCATACCACATGTGTTGTACTTATGCCAGTGGGAAATGACAGAGAATGTACAAGGTCATGGTTTACTAAAAATATAAAAGTTTAACATGTGGTGTTAATAGAACACACAACAGGGGTCACTGGTACAATGGAAAATAATTCATTTCCAATGTCAGGCCAAGCAATTCACTAGGAAAGAACATTTGAAAATGTGTTACTTATATCTTTCTCTTTCTGTTCTTTATGATGGGTTGGGGGGGGGGGGGGAGCGAGGAGCAAAATTACTACTAATACAAATACATAAATAATAGGCATGATTCAGATTTCAACTGTGTCAGTACAAACCAGGCGCATAAACCCTTCTGGAGCTGGCAAAATGACATCAGTGTGCACAGCATCAGCACTGTACCCCTCCTTCCTCCCAGGCGTTTAACTAGTAGTAAGCACTAAATCCCCACCAGGTTGTGTTTAAACCTTGATCACTGTCCCTCCAGCTATTGAGGTGCCTCAGCCGAAAAGTGAGCGCCACAAAACGCCTGCCCAGCCGCTGCCTAACCCGGGCAGCACGGCAGCCCAGCAGGTAGCTGTGCTTCCAGCGGTACAGACCGCGAGTGCAGGGATTTGGCTGCACGGACCTGGCACCGAGATCCCACCAGAAATCAGGAAGTCGGTGTCACCTCCACATCTCAGCTCATGGGACGGTGCTCGCCGGAGTGAAGGGCCAGGCTGAGCCTCGCACCAGCCATAGCTCCGGGGCGAAGTTGCAGTGTCCCCTCCTTTTGCCCATAACATCCAGCCAGAAAGTGCTCGAAACACCTCTCACAGGGGGCTGCCACCCACCCTCCCTACATCTCCTGGGACCACCACAGCTGCCAGCACAGGCATGTGCCAATCTGGTTTCCCCCTGCCCCATCACCTGGGCTGCACAACACCCAGCACTCCAGCATCAGCCCCGGAGGCTCCACACTTCTCTAATTATTTGGGGGAAATATAACTAGAAACAGATGTTGTAGAGTTGCTCTTTACAACCGATAGATAAGTCTGTGAAACGAAGCTGTGCTGGGCACTACAGCTGATGCTGCTGGCACGACGTTGGCTCTAAGGAGTGAACCCCATGCATGTCTGGAGCCGAACAGCTATTGCATTAATGCTGGGAGAGCTGATGTAACACCGGGGCTGGCCAGAAGCATCCCAAATAAACCTGCCGCACAGCATCTGCTCCAGCTCTGCCTTTACCTGCCTCTTCCAACGTGCCGCACGCTGCCTTGTCAGCAGCTTTTGCCTAAAGAGAGCTGCAGGTGAAACTGTTTTTCTTTCCTTCACTCCCTTGCCGAAAGTGTTTTCATTTCTGGGTTGGCTCAGTCCATTTATGTAACATGCATGTCCCCGTCTGAATAGTCAGGCTGATTGAAAACATGTTTTAACTGGCTGTCCTTCCCCTCCTGTCTCCTGGTGTTTATGCTGCAGTCTCCGGTGCACTCTCCACAGAGCTGCCTGGCACCGGTGCCTGGCAGGGATGTTTTATGCTTTTCAAGGGAGAATGGCCACGGTCAAGCTAGAAATGCTGTTGGAAACCATCTATCAGCTGGACCATGGAGACCTAGCTGTGGTGCTTCCTCGATGCCTGGTCTTGTCAGACTCTGCTCAAGCTGCCGCCAGCTTTTTGTAGGTCAAATCTTGAAACTGTTTGCCTTCCCCTGGGAGCCCCGGGAAGAATTGTGAGCAAGGCTGCAAGCTGAGTTGTGCCCATCTACATCACCCACAGTGTCACTAAAGTTTATGGGATTCTTCCAGTCTGACTCAGTCAAAGGATCATTAAAATAATACAGTGAGAAACATAGTATAAAACCCACGATGGAGCAATTAAACTGAGCAGACAGATGGAAAGATGGATCAGAAGGAAATGTATGCCGGGCATTAAAAAATGCAACATGGAGGCTGTGCATGTCTTTTCCTAAAAACAACGTTAAGGGTTTATGTCACCACCTGACTGGAAAAGGCGTCATTATAAATGTTTGTTATCTCCTGCAGCCCTTTGTATGCACTAAAGCTCGCTTTGCCGATGGCATTGGATAATGGTACTCATTCTCCTTCCCTCTGAGTGCCAAACGTCAGTGTGACACTAATCTTTGGTATACAAACGTGCATTCAACACATCCTAGTTGCTACGATTAACAACCTGACATAAAAAAATATTACAGGACATAGTGCACTCATAATAAATTCCTAAGAGATGATATTAGCTGGCTGTTGGAAAGCCAGCCATGTTACGACACATTAAGCTCACCATAAAGGATGCTGTTTAGTAAGATTTCATTGAAATACTATGGATGATATGATATACCATGTATTTTTTTAAATTAATTCTCCAGTTTTCTGACATAGTGAGCAAGAATTTGAAATTACTCGTAAAAGGCATACTGTATGGTATATGTAGCAGCATCTCTCGTGGGGTTAGGGATCACTGAGAAGCCTGCTGAAGTTAAGGAAATCATTCCACTGGACCCAGCAAAATGTCAATGCATCTGTAGAAAGTGATGAAAAATAAGAGTAAATAACTGTAGGAATCAGAAAAGTTAAATAGCTCAGAATATCGCCTTACGATTCCTTTTCTGGTCCTGAGCTGTCCCAAGTTACGTTAAACCACTTTCTTGGCAGGGAGCACAGCGTGCCTGCAGTGTCCTGCAGGATATTACGGCTCAGCTGATGGCTGGTAACCTGCTAACCCACCCACCCCCACCCGCCCGACTGGTTGTAAACATATAAACCCACCCAGATGTCATACCAAACTCATCCAAAAGGGAGAATATACCTCCTTTGGTGGCTCTATATACATTCACAGTGCTTTCTCATCTCCTAAGGAAAAGATCTTTCTCATTTTTCTTAGGAGCAAAGGCGGTATTGGTTGCTGATGCATTGCATAAAAAAAAATAATATCCCTTTATTGCAAAATAAAGCATTAAAGCAGCTCTTACAGATATGCTCATGTGTATGCTCAGAGAGACAGATACCCTGGCAACTATCATGGGGACATTTTTAGAAACTGTCTTAATTATCTGGCCCAGTGTTTTGTTATGACATGTAGCTAAGAGAAGGGAGAGATGCGGTTTCTTTATCCTCTGCCAAACCCTCTGATTTTCACTGTTTGCTTTGTTAATTTAAAAATGTAGTAACAATTTCAAGAAGTTACCCATATGATCAAATACAACTGATAGTCGTATCCTCCGCTGGCATGGGCTCTTGATAGGGATCCAGATGTGCATGGGGCTGCGGTGAAGGAGAGGGAAGGAGCAGCGGAGAGGGCGCAGGAGGCACTGAACTGAAGGAGCTTCCTCTCACAATTCTTTCTCTCCATTACCCTATTACTTAGTCACTAACCACAGTTAATTAAATTATTTCATATAAATGCCGACTTAATAATTTGGGCTATGTACCTTCTACAACATATCTGTCTGGATGTCCCTATAAATGCAGGAATGTGAGGAACATGAAACATGTCCAAAAAAATCCTAAGGTTAGCTGGTCAGGTGAGTATTAGTACTTTCAAAAAGTTTTCCTGTTGTTAAATTAATTTCTATACAAGCTGCAGGCAGATGTTTCAGTGTAAATCACTTTTTACATCCATCTTAGGGGAAAACCAGAACAGGAGAAAGGACTGGTATAAAGCCGCTATAGAAGAAAGCACACGGAAGGGTATTACATTGTTATAAAGCACCATTTTCTCCCCAGGTCATCCCCAGACAGCAGCTGAAGTGGCAGAGCTGCAGCGAGGGAAACACCTGTGTGGGAGCAGGGATGTCCGTGTCCTTGCTCCTGCATCACCTTTCAGAGACACCCTCTCCTGAACACGCATGGTTCAGCTGTCAGTCCTTGTCCATTCCTACCCCACGTTCTTTGGATAAATGGAATTAAAGTAGACCCACAGCTGCTCACAGCACTAAAAGGGACCATGATTAACAAGCTCCTCACCTCTGTCGTCCACAAGCAGCTCCTCTTCCTGCCCTTCAGCGGCGGGCAGAGCTCCCTTTGCAGAGCTGGCACCAGTCCCACCTGCGCCAGCGCCAGCAAAGTGGCTGTTTTCTCAGAGCAAGGCAGCTGGGTTCCTCACCCTCAGGAGGTCAATGGGAAACTTTTAACTGATGCTAATGAGACCCATGAAAGGCCCAGGAAGAGCTGGGCTCCCAGCAGGGTCATAGGCTGTGCCTACACGAGCCAGCAAGGCAGCCCAGAGCAAGCATGTTTAGGGGGAACCCAGGTGGCACTGAGGACTTAGCACCCTGGGGTGACACGGTGCCTCTTTCTCCCTGGAAAGCACTTAAAATGCCGCAGGTCAAACAGAGATGCTCAGTGTGTGCATGTTTAATTGCGATCAGGACTATAATCAAGGCTGAAAAGAGTTTGTCTGCTTCCTACTGGGCTGTTACAGGATTTATTTGCATCTAATACCCCCTGAAAAAGTTGTATTTAGGTAGGATAAATCTGTAGATGAAAAGAGTGGCACGAACTCAGCTATGCCCCTCAGAAATAAATCACACCCAGGCCTCAATAAGAAGGCAAATCGGTCAAGTAAACGACAGCAAATTAACAAATTGCATCTGATCAGGAAGAAACAGCCTGTAAAATACAGCCCCAGCCAAGTGGCGCGGGGCAGCCAGGGAGGCGATGGGACAGGTTCACCCCCAGGTTACTTTCCCACACATCATGTTCTCCGTTTGCGCAGACGGATCCGTCTGTCTGCGTCTATATTTAACTAGTCCAGAAACAAAGCGAGATAACCAGGTTAAGGTTAGTGTTCGGGGTACATGTGTGCCTGTGTCAAATAGGGTATCCTGATTACATAATTAAATGCTTTCCTGTTGGAGTAATTAGGAGAGACATGCTGAGATTTATAGGCGTCTAATCATGGCAGACATTCTCAGCTCCCTATCTGCGGGACTGAGTCTGTACTTTTTGCCAGATTCTCATTGCCACCACATTTTTACAGTTGCAAAATTAGATTAAAAAATGAGACGAATGCAAAGGCTTCTCATGAGTGAGAGCTAGCTGGCTGCTGGCATTTTTATTTCCAGCTCACTTACATGGACTTTGTTTATGTGTTGCTCCACTTTAAACAAACTCTCTCTTTGTCTTTTCCCCGACAAGAGCTGTCTAGATGGACTTAGAGACCCAGCCAGCCCCGCTCTCACTGGGTGCCGTTGTACCTCTCTGGGAAAGGATGAAGCAACACGGACCACTTTTCCCCTGTCAGTATACATGAAAAAAAAATGAAAGCTGGCCCTTGTCACAAATTAAGCCGGGCAAACCAGAAAGCTGGCTGGCCGTAGCCAACGTGGCAACGGTGCAAAAGCCTCGGAAGATGTGAAGATTTAGGGCTCTGACTCACAGACGGAGCGGATTAAACTCAGGCTTCCCACAGCTTCCTGCCCTGCCCCGTGTTAAAGTCTCCCTCCTCCCCAGCATGGCCAGTTCACCGCCGCAGCACAAGCCCCGCCGGGCACCACCCGCCAGCCCTGGCCCTGTAGCAAAGGCGTTTGCATGGCACCTGCCCTCAGCCATTTGTATTTCTCGCTCCATTTCTGCAGGTGGGGAAACTGAGGCATGGAGACGCTTTGCCCAAAATCGTTAGGACCGGCTGGTCAAAAGCTGTATTTCTAAATCGGTACATATGCACTGACGACATACCTGCGCAGAAATTCAGGCGACTCATAATAGTATCTCAGTGTGGAGTTGGAAATCAGTTTCTTTGATGTTTTCCTCCCCTGGCTTGCCTCATACTATGACAGAGGGTAGAAACCAGACGGTGTGTGTGCCATTGTGGATGAATCATTACTAACAGGATAGGAAGAGTGCTTCCTCTCCGTGTTCTTAGCCCAGCTGACCACAGGCCGATGAGAAGTCTGGGTCCAACCTCACTCCCATCACCAGCAATCAGCTATAAGCCCAGCTCCAGGGCAATGATTAGCAGTCACATCTACATTTAGTTATCACAGCTAAAGATCCCAGGGACTGCTGATCGCAGCCCCAGTTCACAGCCAAGAGCATCAATGTGAGTTCAAGTTGATGGTGGTCATCATTAACACCAACCCCACCTCTGATGGGAGCCATGGGGTGGCAGGGGCAGGTGTAAACTCAACCCATGCGGTCATGAGGGTTTTCCCTTTGCAGTTTGCTTTCAGAAGTCCCTGGTGCCGTGATGTTTCTTTCTGGGGATTTTCATCCTTATCAACACTCAGCATCTGCCAAGCTATTGAAATGTGATTTAATTTCTCATCTATGTGGTCTGGACATTAGTATTCTGCTTCAGTGCTGAAAAGCCCAGAATAAGCCAAGATGTTCCTGGAGCCCAACAGTTAATGAGGAAAAATTGTCTTGGCAAAAGAAACGGTCTCACAGGCTGGTTCAAATATATTAAAGGTGAAATGTTTTGCAATGGGGAGGATGCTCTTTCCAGCCCAAGCTTTTAAGGTTGAGTTTCCTGATTTGCATTCTTTTGAAAGCGTAGATAAAAGCTTGGAGTGATTTCTGCTTCCTTTGCTGTTTTGAAAAGTCCAGGGTCTAGTGTGTGGATGCTAAGGGACATACTTGGCACACACAAAAAAAAAAAAAAAAAAAAAAAGGGCGGGTGAGTGGATGAAGAGAGGAAGAAATTAGGAGTTTGGGCATGTGGTAATGGGAGATGTTGTTCCCCTGATCTGAAGGTTAGTGACTTGCCACCGAGTTGAGCAAACTCATGTCCTGCCTCTCTGCAATGACATCAGCTGCAATGTTTCACCCAGGAAACATGAAATAACTATTTTGTTCAGACTAACTGATATCGGTGGAAGAAGACACCCCAGTGAGCTCCTTCCCATGATGAATATCTCTTGGCTGCCTCCCTTGCTGCATTCCATCTTTTCACGCAGGGCTGGTGCAGAGGAGAGCAGCCTGCCCATGCCTCGGCAAGCCAGGCATCTCACTGTCTTCAAGAGGCTGCTCCGTTTCTGAAAGGAGATTTACTCGTAGGGCAGTCACTGCTGGAGGAAAAGCATCTCTTTTTAAATCATTGCCATTTACCTTGCAGCATGAGAGTCCCTCCTGCCCATTTTCGTACGTCCATGGTGGAATACGATAAGTCATAATCATGCTTTCAAGCCTGCCTGTTTGGCTCCCTCGCCTCGGAGCGGCCACTTCACCGCCGCCTGCCTTTGAAGTGTATCTAAGCTCCCAGTAGCTATAAGATGACACTTAAGTTACACCTCTCCTGCATTCTTATCTCTGTCAGCGGTCTTTGAATCGCTGACACGTTGGCAGCCCAATGGCCCTTCTGGTGAGCGGGTTGTCCCCTGCATGACCTTTGGGTTTCTGAAGAAGACACCTGAAACCCCAAATGGAAGGGCTCAGAGGAAGGGGGAATCCCACCTCTTCTTCATCAGCTGCCAAGGAGCCGTCTCCCCTTCCACAGGAAACAGCATCTGTCTTATCTCTTTATTTGTTTCCCTTTTTTAAACTTTTCGTTTAGACATAGGACCTTTTGAAATCGCTTCTTGTTTTTCCTTCTTTCCCAATGCATCTTTGAAGCCACTCGCTCCTCCAAGTAAATATCATTACAAAAGGGAGGGTCACGGGAGGAAAGGAGGTTGTGCTGCTGTTAGTCGTGCAGAATAAAGATGAAATCCCAGAAAATATCTGCATTTCTGGTCAGCTGCAAGAGCATGGGGTACAAACCAAGCAGCACTGAGGCAAGTTTTCCCTCTTTTTTCGTAGTTCCTTTCACATCAGTGTGATTACCTCTAAAAGGGAGCAGCATGCTAATGCTTTTATATAACGATTAAAATAAAATTTAAAAAAACCCTCCACTCTACTTTGGATAATGTTCTTGAACATCAAAGAACAGCTGTTTCTCCCCATCTAAGGCTTCACTAGCACTCATTTGTCATTCTCATCCCTGTAATGTTACACTGATAATAAATCTGCAATTTATGAGCCTGTAAGTTAGTTATTTTATAGTGTTTTCCAATATGAATGGAGCAATCCCAGAAGCAGCACCAAGCCTGGTACCTCCAGCCAGAAAAGCCCACTGCAGTTCCACGTAGCAGGCAGAAATGGAAGTGTTGCTATGACAGTACCTGCAGGGTTTTGCTCCTCACTTCCCAGACTTGGATTTGCTGAATACCGATGGCAGAAGGTCCCTTGAGCAGTGAGGGGCACCATGGGGCTCCTGTATGTGTCAGATGGTCTTGGGCAGCACCATGCAAACCCACCGCTCAGGACTTTCCTTCGCTTTTTTACGTGGGCAGAAAAGCAGAGAAGCCACCATTTCTCCTCAGATGACCAACTTGTTATTGAAAATCTGCTGCCAGCATCATTCCCTCTTCTCAACTCCCTGTTTGTCCCTCCTGTGCTACAGATCCACAGCCCCATTTGCATTTGTACTTTTCAGCCACGTAACGAAGACCAGAAGGGCTGCTGTGATGGACAGAACCAGTTCAGCTTTTGCTGGATTTTGATGAAAGGCAATTTGATTTCCACAGCCAAGTTATTTAATGAGCCTCTAAAATTACAGCCACAAATTATGCACATACAAAACTATGCATTTGTGCACTGAAGAGGCAAGATTTCCAAAACAGGAAGCCATTGGTCTGCATTAAAGGAAAAACCCTGCCTGCAGAGCTGGGTCCCCATATCAATGCGTATAATTACTCAGTCTGCCCAGCATACACAGCGGATTGAATGCACAATGGCTCTGTAGGTACCTCCCTAGCCATTTTCACATTATAGATGTCTCCTGCTGTGTTTATACACCCACTTGCTACAACCGTGCATGCAAATTTACGTCTGGAACAAGGAAGGACACCGCTCCCATCATGCAAGAAATGTGTGCACCATTTGCTGATGCTGGGTAGGGGGGTAACCTTACCTTAACCCAACTCCCTCCTCCTTCCACCCTCAGGGATTCAACAGCTGCTTAAGCAACTCTTTGCAAGATGTCTGAGATGTCCGTGAGTCTGCAAAGGGCACCAGCTGCCTTTGCACCCCGTGCAGTTGTATGGGAAGAAAATGCCTGCATAAGCCAGGCGGTTATGCATTCATTCGTTTGCTTACGTGGCTGCAGCACTGGTCACAACGCGTTGCCTGCTCCACCAGCAAGCACTCTCTGCTCCCAGTTTTGAGACTGGTCACGATTTGTCAAGATGAGGTGACAGGGAGAGATGGGGAGCTCCACTGCGATGTGCAGGTTTTAGAAAAAGCAGGAGAGGAGAGGTACATGTCCTGCAAATGAAATTACTTTCAATTGATAAACCCCATCTTCCACTACTCTTCAGCAAAGGCAAGTCTTTCATCAAGGAGGCGTTTAATTACTTCTTGTCTTGTCTCTTCAACTACTTGCTTTCTTTTTATTCAGATCCAGAGGTCTGATCGGCCCTTAATTATAACATATCCTTTTTCTCCTCTCAGTGTAAGTGGTTTAGAATCTTATTCTTTTTATGACCTTTTTTTTTCTTTTCTTTTTCTTCTGAGAGTATCACAGGAGCCCACTGAACACTGACCTGTTATTTTAAACCTGTTGGCAACCTTACATCCGATCATTTTCCATCCCATCTTGTGACCCTCCCCTGCTACATCCCTCACATTTCCTACCACAGCCCATGAGAGCAGCAAGATTTCATCACACCAAAGGCAAGAGTCTTGTGTGGGTTTTTTCGAATCCCAGCTATCTTTCCCTGCTCAGTTAAACCTACTCTCAAAGAATTATGTTGGAATAGTTGTCAGAAAGGGTTTTTTTCTAATTCCTCAAAGCTCAAAAAAATCTCTAGGAATAATGGGAAAACTAACCAGTTTTCTGCTCTCAAAGTGCTTTTTACAGCAGAGAAAGGAGGTACTGGACTGACAGACCTACGGATGACAGCTGTCTTCTCCAGAGACCGTAGGGAGCATGACGAGCACTACAGAGCAGCATATATTATCCTTACACAGTGCTGTCTCCAGCACACTTGCTCCAGCTCAGTTTCCAGAAAGTCCAGAGCTCTGAGCCATGAGTTTCTGTTTTAACTCTTGCAAAACCCTCTGCAGCTCTGTGGGCACCGTGAGCAGCTGGAAGATGACTGATCTGCCCCTTTTTTGGCTTATTTTCTTTTCTGGTTTTCTCTTTCTTTTAGCAAGATCATTTTTGCCAATTCCTCTCAAAATGAACACAATCTCAACCTTTGCTTTTAAGAACTCGCACAGCTGCCACCACTATGCAAAAGCCAACAGCATTAAAGGAATCTCAATGCACAGTCAGCCGTGGCATGAATTTATTTTTATTTTCTTCCGAGACAAAATGCACGTCTTTGTTTTTCATCGCGTATTCCCTAATCCGACCTAAGGTGCTATTTAAGCACAGGGGTATTTTATCTTGAATAAGTCCTTTGTACAACCCGGCCATTTACCTAGCTGTTAGAGAATCAAAATTCTCCTGAACAAAACGACAACTCCCCAAAGTGCAGCTCCTGGGAGAGCAAAAGAGGTTCAGGAATAAGAGGAGCTTCCTGTGCAGCAGGAAATGCCACCACGCACCTCCCGGGCAGCGCAGTATTGGCCGGCCAACCCCAGGAGGAGGTGACAGCAAGGCTGGAAAGGCTGAGCGTGGCATTTTCTAACCATAAGCAACCTACGAAAATCGGAAAGGGTCAGCCTCAGAATAAAGCCTGGACTTCTCGATGCAGCTATAATCTTAGTGGTTAATATAGGGGACTGTGAGAGCTGGCAAGTCACTGAAAGATTAGGCAGAAAACTAGATGCTTTCCACAAAAAAAAAAAAAAAAAAAAAAAAAAAGGAAAAGACTGCAAGGAGGTCAGGGCAGAGTATGGAAAATTTTCATCACCAGCAAAAAGATTTGAGAATTCTTCCTCTTCCAGCTCTTCTCTGGAGATCTAAATATTTTGGGGGCACACATGCTGGACGACAGATGATTCCCACAGCAAGCGCTGGAAACCTACTGGTAAGCTGGAGTGAGCTGCCAGATAAAGAGCAAACACTCTGGTGCTGCATGGAGCGAAAGTAGGACCCTACCCCAGGAGGGGGACTTGAACCACATGCCAGTGCAGGGGGACCAGCGTCAGCCGAAGGGTGCGTGGTCAGCTCGGCTCCAACGGCAGAGCTGGGAGGGAGGACATCTTCGCGGAGGCAACTTTTAACAGCCAGTTCAGGAACCAGCTGCGACTGCAGCACTTGACTTCTGCCAAGCTGGACACAGCAGCTCACAGCTGAGCCTTGGAAATGTGCAGCAGAGCATCTCCAAGAGAAATCTTTTAAAAAGCCCTAGCAAAGGAAGCAGCAGAGTTGGTTTCAACAGAGTCGAGCTGATGGAAACCGCCGCAAAGGATGGAGAGAAGTGGAAGGCACAAGTTTCCACCCTGCATGCCAGCATTGGCCCAGGGAACATGTAACATAATGTAAAAATAATATGCTATTAAGCATAATGGACTAGTTGACCCAAATGAGTCAAAGGAAGAAAATCAAAATTAAATGTTTCTATGTCCTTAAGTTAAAATGACTTGCCATTATTAAAAAGAAGTGGGAAAGCCAAAATTCTACATCTCACCTTTTTGGAAACTGTAAATTTACCCCTAATTACTGCATTTCATATATAATTCAGGCAACATTCCAGTGTGGGTAGAAAATTGCTCCATCAAAAACTGTTGGCCAGCTGCACCCAAAAGTTGTTGATATGAGAATGACTATCTTTGATTTAAAATGGAACTTGGGTCAGCACCTTACAGAGCAAAAACCTTGCACAGAAATGCACACATCCTACTTTGTTATATCAATTTCAGCAATAACATCCTTTTAAATATTGCTTGCCAGTATCAGTCCATATTTAAAGCTGATTTCACGGCTATGCTTGAATGCCCAGCCCTTCAATGTCTTACTGTGCACCTGTGGGAGGGAAAAAGGGCATTTTGTGCAAGTGTTTTGAAAGAACGAGGTTCAGCAGAATGTATATGCCGTGTGGGATTGTTAGGACCACAATGGGGGGAAAAAAAGGTAGTTAAAGCATTAGGTAGTAAGTGCCAAATATTTACCACTACGTAATAAGAATGGGAGCGGATTTTATTTTGAAGGATGTCTGAAACCATACCTAATGTTTCTCTAAATATAGACGGCTCAAAGGTTCAAGTGCTTCAGGATGTATAAAATGTGGATTTTCCTCTCATATATTTACTGTTTATAATGCATGTTTCTGGCCATACCATACAGTGTGTGCTTAGTATGAGAAAGGAAGAAGGTTTAACTTATTTCCAGAAAACTTGCCAGTTCCCAATAACTTTCTATTTCTTCTAACACTGAGCTGGGAAACAATAGCTTCCAATTAACTACAGTACAAAGCAGCTGAAGTTTGAAATAAGCTGATCCTAACGACCGCTGAAAGTTCAGACTTCTCCTAGTTCCCAGCCATGCAAGTGTGCTCTAAACTCCCATTTTCAGCTGCTGCACGGAGACAATAATTAACATCTCTGTTGCAAATTGCATCTCCAGAGCACTTGGCACACATGACCTGGGTTAACCCTGAAAGCAGCCAAACGTGGTCGGTGCTCAAAATATTGAGGTCTTTGTCGAACGAGATCAAGGTCATCACGGGCAGGTCACAAAAAAGGTCCCTTTTGCCATTCCTGGAAGCACAAGTGAGAGGAAGGTGGGGAGAAAGGAGAAAATCCCTACACATTTCCTAGCAGGTAAAAAAGTGCTGCGCTCCCTTTCTCCTACCACAGGGATGTTTTCCACCCACATTTGACTGCTGCGGTGATAACTATTCTTGTTTTCTTCTCCTTTGATTTCTAATCCTGTTTTCATTGAACTCAGTTCACCATCTTCCCTCTCTCACGTGTCCAAAAGGAAAAATTGTGGATGTCTCTCTGAGCATCACCTTGCCAAGGCAGCAAAGGCTGGAACGGTATCACAGCTCAGCCATCAAAACTTCCATGCTGAGTATTTTTATGTTATTCAGGGTGCAGCAGTCCCACTTATTGCAGCCCCTGTGTTTTCACATTTTTCATTTCACATTTCACATTTCACATTTTCACACATTTCAGTTGTTCTGGTTTGTTTTTTTTTAATTCCCCAGCCAAGCAGGCGGGGGCGGGGGGGGGGGGGGGGAGGGGGGGGGGCGGGGAGAGGTGGGAATTATGTGGGATTTTGGTACATACAAAACATCTGAAACCAACATTTTTGGAACGTCTTGATTGCAAATAAAGAAAGAGGTGATTTGAGATTTTCATATTTGCTTGCGTCTTTGAGGATGTTTTCGGTCTTTCATCCCGTTTTGAAGGCGTGTCACCTAATTATGACTCTTTCATCCCTCTATTCCCTAGTTAGAACATGCCAATCCCTTTTACGGCAATTGATTATGACTTGGAGGTTTCCACATTCCAGCCAGTTCAGAGAGCTGGGATATTTGTGAATACCTGAATAAACTCCTTTAATCCAAAAACAAACTCCACCTGAAAGCGGCGGTATGAAAAGGCCATTCATACGGTGTTTTCAAACTTACTGGTTCATGGTTTCTTTGGATTTGACCCGGCTTCCTGTACTAATGGTCTCTGAATGCATTCCCAATTGTGGCTTATTGGTCTATAAGGTACCCAGCATTTATGGGGAAGAGGAAAAGGAGTTACACAGCAACTGCTTACACAGAAAACTCTGCCTGAAAGAGCAAAAAATGGACCCAAAGTTAAAAGGAAACATAAAGTGTACAAATAGCCTGCCCCTTCTGCTAAAATTTTTTAGACAAATATTCTCTTGATGTTGCTGCTTTAAAAAGACCTTGGCTTCTTGCAGATGAAAAATACCTTCAAAATTACCACTACAATTGCCGTTCCCAAGTGTGAGAATTGACACTTTGCTGATTAAGGTGGGACCGTGTTTAAGCAATCTGGTAACAGAAGTGCAAATGTGTCGATGATCTCACGGAGCAGGGAGAGACCGCAGAGGGAGATCTCCGCTCGCGATAGCTGGGGGACACGGCAACATCGCCAGAGTCACCGGGACCAAAGTACCTCAGCTACTGCCAAGATCAGACCAACAGAAGGAGATTAAAGTTCACAAACACACATAATCACCTAATACAAGCAATATTTTTGGAGGCTGTGAGAGGGTTTAGAGAGGTAGCATTACACATTTGCACTGTTCTTATGTATTTTCTTATGCATTCTCCACAGACCACTGCCAGAAACAGGACTCCAGTCTGGATGCTTTGTTCAGAACTGGTATCATCAGAACGTTTAATTTGAGCTCAAATGCTTCATCAACCAGGGAAGGCAAGTCCACCTAAAGAAACCTTCTCAGCCTCGTGAGTTCCTACAGAAGTCAATTAAACCTACTCAAGGGCGTTCACCTTTTTAAAGATCAGGCCAATTCCAGTTAGAAAGCCGCAGATGGGTTTTGATGGCTAAACATCAGGTCCTATCTTTAAGAAGTGGGGCCCTGAATTACAGAAATGGGTTAGTCAAAGCACTCCAGCCCCCATAGTAAGATGGGAGATGCCTTCCTTTTGCAGCAGTCCTGCTGTCCCCATCCAAAGGTCTTCCCGATGTTGAGGCCACAAGGCTGAGGTTCAGCAAATCAAGCTCATGATGACGGTCCTGCACCTAAAAGCCCTTTCAAAAAGGTAGTTGGTGCTTTTTAAAATCTTTTTCTTCATTATTGCACTTACCACCTCGTAGAGTTTTACCAGAGAATGTGAAAACCTAAGACCCGTAGATAGCTGCTCATGTTTGCGTTTCCATTATTTGCTGGTCTGAAGTGAGTTATCTGCCCGTGAACACACAGGGCCTTGATTTCAGCATCCTGTGAAAGGCAGGATCTAATAAGGCAGAGGAAAGAAGTGACAGATTTTGGCTTCCTGCAGCCCATCCTCAGAAATGGAAACTCCCGGTGTTGACTGACCAGCTTGGCTGAGAGATAAGCCAAAATGGATTTGGGCACCAGGCCAGGACGGGGACGGTTCCTCCTTCAGGATAAGATTAATGAGTTTCGGGAGGAGGGCAGAGGTTCGGGGCTCCTCTTACATCTGATTTCCCCCCTTGCGGCGGTGGCATTCGTCTCGCTGGCACGGGGTCTTTGTATTGCTTGCTCGGTTGCCATCTGACTCTGGACTGCTCAAGATGCGCCAAAAAAGCCCGTTCCCTGCAAAACAGACATTCCAGCCTGGAGAATTTGGCAGGTCTCCTTCACATACAATATCCTTGGTAAAGGAGATTTTTTTGGAACCTATAGCTAATGCTGCTTGCTGGTAGTGGCTGTTTGCCTGCAAAATAAACAGGACCAGAATATGCCTCATTACAGTCACACAGTGGGTTTTATTTTTCTCTGACATTTCAGGAGGTGGTGCAGAAAATGAGACTCTCTCCAGAGTGATTCACGCAGTGGCCAAAGAGGTCTCTGTGGCTGACAGTAAACCGTGTGACCTACCCATTTCCCAGTAAGGATCCAGCACCCGGCGCCAGCATGGGACAACGGGGAAAGAGGGAGAGGGGAGGGAAGAGTCTTGGTTTGGAAATATCTCTGGGTGAATTTGGGATGCAAAAAAGAAAAAGAAAAAAAAAAAGGAGGGGGGAGAAATGAAGGCAAAGTTTAAAAAACACCAAAACAACTAAGCCTCCTCAAACTGAGGCCAATCTTTGATTCCTTCTCTGAAATGACATCATCGCATACCCAGCGCAGCCACAAAGCATGACAGCTGTCATGGGCCTGCCTTGGGAAGGATATATCACTTCCCTTTGAGAAATACGGAAGGTATTGTCTGTAATCGCAGCCTGCCCCGGCCGGGCAGGGGGGCTGGTTTTTGCAATAAGATCCTTCTGCAGCCTTTTTTGTTTTTCCCTTGGTCTTTCACACAAATTAGACGACTCCCGGAGGCTGGAACGCTCTCCGCAGCGGCTGTGCGCATCCACAGGCATCAAGCGAGGAGGTCAGAAAGGGATGGAGTTGGACGAAGAAGCCTGATTCATGCGATTCATGCAGATGTGGCTGCTTGCAGCCCCGAGGTGAGGGCTGCAATGTCCCCCGGTGCCATCTGTTGCTGGTGGCATTCACTGCTGAATGCTTTCATGCTTAACCCCACGTCTGCCAGGCTGTAACTGCCTCCCGTTCTCCTTCCCTTCTTCAGCGATGGACCAGGAGAAGCAGGAAGGGTCTTGTTCTGCAGGAGGCATGGATATGCGACAACCCAGCAGTGCTTCCTTAGATGCAGGTAGATACATAGGAATTGTATTTCCAGGGATCATCTCATCTTGATGTCAAAGCAAGTCATCACAAAGAATGGACAAACTAAACCCCCAGGAGCAGAAGGTGACTTTGGTCTGGTTTTTGATGTGATGCATATAATGGGCAGCGGGAGTTTTACTGTCCATGACTGAAGGGAGAGAAAAGGAGGTTGGGGTTCCCTGGTGACTTGCTTTTGGCTGGTCAAATGGCCTGCAAGGACACGCATGCATCTGCCTTTCAATAAGCAAAGCTGGGTCAGGAGGAATTTGTCCCCAAGGGAGAGAGATTAGAGCCCTGCTTCGCTCCACAAACTGCAGTCTGGCAAAAAGATGGACAGATGCCATAGGAATCTGAAGGATGTATTATTAGGATATGTGTAGCTCATATTTCATTCTTCCAAATGTCTAGCTACATTAATGAAACCCATGTTTCATTGTTTCAGAGAATTTTAAGGCCAAAGGGACCATTAGATCATCTGGTTTGACCTGGGTAACAGGGGCCAGAGAATTTCATCCACAGAGACAAATAATGTGTGTTTGATTAAGTTCAGTTAACACAATGTTTCACCAAAACAATAGAAATGGATGCACTTTCATAATCCATATTTTTAGGAAAGATCTTACAATTTACGTTTTCCCTTTGGGAATAGGAGCTCAGCCTTTATTGTTCTTTTAAATGGCAATGCTGCCCGCACTGGTGGCCTGGCCACACGCCCACCAAGGGGGAGGATGGGGAGCGGAAGCCACAGCCACATCACAGGGGACCGCGCACCATCATGTGCCATGCCAGTGGGGCTGGAGCCCTCAGAACCCCCCCTGCATCAGGTCCATGGGGGTGGTGGGGTCTGCCCACTGCGCACCTGGACCTGTGGAGCGAATCCGGCTAGGGAGATCCTCTCTCCCTCTCCCAAAACCAGCTCAAATGAGCAGTGATTAGACTGAACACAAGCTGAGGATGCTTCTGCAATTTGCCGTTTTTTGTATTATTATTATTAGCAGAAATGCAGTGGAAGATACTCAGACATTCTGGCCATGAGCAGAGAAAGAAGCTTTGAAATAAAATATCATTATTATGGCTGCATATTTCAGCTGGCACCAGATGAAGACTGTTGCAATGAGCACTACACAAGGAATTGCTGGAAGACACCATGAACAAATGGCAGGAGAAGACTGACTAGTGGTGAGAAAACCAAAATATCTTTAGAACCACTGGAAATTATTGACGTTTTGACAACATTCTTCATGGCATCCCTCTCCTCTTTCATCAGCTGTGGAAATGATCAACATTTTTTCTCATTCAAATTTTGGCAAAAATCTGCCTTTTGCATCCCACAAAAGAATATCCCGTATTCTTATTTCCTTTTCCCAAATTATTGAGTAATAAACAGAAGCACAAGAAGGCTTTCCCAAGGTCAGACAGGAAGCCTAAGGAAGGGGCCAGGAATTAAAACCAGGATTTCTGGGTCTGAATCCATCATTGCAACCAATAAGGAAAAGATTATAAACCCTTTTATTCGCTATAGGATATACAATGCACATTCCTTAGCCTAAATAATGTACATTTTAGACAGGGGATAATTATGAAGCTAGGAAGAGCTGCAGCTAGCTATGATAGTCTCCCAGCTACTGCCAGTGATTGTGCAGTATTTTAAACTGTTTAAATGAGAGGAGAAAGGTTTGTCGCAGACAGCAATCACTGCCACTTTGCATTTTTGTGACGAAACCCATGCAGAAGGTTATGATCCTGAAAAAGAGGTATCTGTGAATGTCATTTTTCACAAGACTTTCCATTTCCAAAATGGTACAGCTTATTTGAACAGAACCTTTTGGTAATGGGGTTGTTCAAGATGTTCATAGCACATAGTAGAAAACACTGACTCTACAGTCTTTTCTCATTTCTTTTTTAAGACGCACTTTTTTTCTTCTTTTTTTTTTCATCTTGTGGTCCACATTACTCATGGACTGCAAATGATTCCCAAGAAAGCCACAATCAGTGGATTCTCCCTCTGTCTGTACAAACAAGACTGGATCCGACCTGCCGTGAGGTCATTGTTAGCAGCCTGCTTTTGGTTGGACCCAAGCCGTGAAGCCAGTTCACACACACACGGCCACCCCTCACGAGGTTTGCGTTGCAAAGGGCTAGCAATGCTCCCACGGCCACTGCCCACAGCTCAGGCAGCCAGTCCTGGCCGGTGAAGCAGGACTTCTTCAACCACCCTGCTATCTGCTGTGCTGGCCAGGCTAGAAGGGCATTATGCTTTCAAAGCAGCATCAGGAATAAAATAATGAGAGCGCAGCAGAGGATTATTTAGTGGCAGGTGCTGGGGTGCCCCAGAGGCATCGCGAGGGGCTCAGCATCTCTCGTGGTGCTCACTGAGCTGAGCTGCTCAGATGTGGCAGAGACAGAGGGACAGAAAAGGCTCCTCAGACAACCGTGGGCAACGCACCATTGCAGCCCAGGATTATCTGGTTTCCAGTCTGAAACATCGTGACCTCAGCCCCGTTCCCTGCAGACTTCAGCCAGCAATGCTAATTTAGCACCAGCATCCTGGCTGGCACAGTCAGCCGGGAGGCCACGAGCTAAAGCTCTCCTCCTCAGTGGAGATCTGAGTCAGACGGAGGGCTGGGAGACGGGTGGAGGAGGCAGGGAAAGGTGTCACTGGGAACAATCATCGTTTGTGCTACCTGCCCCTGGACACAGTGGGACTTTGTTCCTCCACCAGCTCCCACCAGCACGGGAGCCCCCCCTCCACCAAGCGCACGCATCCCCTTTGCCAAACAGTAGACTGAAGAAATTAGCCCTTACCACCAGGAGCGCCTTGAAAGGTGGCAGGTTTTAGCTGGTCATAATCACATTAGAAGGAGGAATTAATTTTAAGTTATCACAAAAGGTGACAGAGTTGTCTTGCTTATGAACTGCTGCTGATTCTGTGTGTACTGATCTGTCGAGGAGAAAAGAGCCAGAAGCCTTTATTGGCTTCGCCGTGCCTAGCGAAAGTGTCTGCCCTCTTCCAGAAGATAAGTTCAGCCTTGTTTATTTTCATTATAGCTATTCAGAAAGCTCCGTTATGTGCTGTACCAGACAATATCGCTGTGCCTTTAAAAAGGAAAGGAAGCGTGGTCCTGGCAAACATAACCGGAGCAATAAAATATAAATCTTTGTAATTGTTGTGGAGACAGAAAGCAAAACAAACTGTACTTAAGTACATTGTAAGAAAATGTCAGAGATTTGAGGGAATGGTCATTAGCATACGAAATCATTTATCTCCCATGAGTAAGTGAGTTGGACGGAGACCAACCCATTTAATTTTCAGTATTTTTCCTTTTGGGATTTCTTGGAATGTCAAAACTACTATTTTTTCCTCCAGAAAGAAAGATTGACTTCAAGGCTGATGTTCAGAGACCACAGAAACAAGTTGATCAGCGTGGCACCTCCCCCGGTCACCCCCTGCACACATGCGTAGCCAAGTGCCCGGCTACGGGTGCGGATGCCCCTGTGCCCAAAGCGCTTGTGCAGGTGCCCCGTCTGCAGTGACATGAAACATTCATGGGTGCTGCCTGGCATTGACCTTCCGAAACCTCTTAGACTGCCTCCTGTATCATCACCCCCACCCATCAGAGTGTCCCCAGGATGTCAAATTTGCTCAAATTAAAATGACGGTTTCCTGTAAATCTGCAATCCACATAGCCACTGCATAAAACCATCCCAAGAGCAGCAGGATCCTTTTAGCTTCACCTCAAACCACCCACTGTCTAACTGGTCCCGCTGGTCCCTTCCCTGCTGGGAATTTGGCCTGAAAGCCACTTTCACAGACAGCCACTTCTTCACCATGCCTGTGTCACCCGACCAACGTCACGTCTCCTTTCTTTATTTATTTGAAAGCTAAATTACGGAGGGAGAAAGCTATTGGGAAAAAAGTGATGTGAAGTATCTCCAACCAGCTGGCACCAGGTGATGGGTGAGGTGTCCCAGTACCCTCCAGCCCCCTCCAGATGGTCCCTCTCCAGGAAAGTCAAGGGACAGGGATGGGTTGAACCTGACGGGGAGCCCCACACCGCCATGCTTGGTTACACAGCTGCTGAGCTGAAATGCATGAAGTTATTTGAGACAGATATGGAAACATTTGGGTACCCTGAGCTTCTCCCTGCTGGATTCTCGTCCCAGATGGGAAGAAAATGAAGTTCAGATCTTCTGGGATTAATATAATCAGAGAATCTGAGAGGAAAACCCGTGAGTCATTTTCCTCCTTTCTTTGATGAGGGAGGGTGTCTCCAAGGTTAATGAACTGCATCCCTCACAGTAGGCAAAATGATATCACACATGTTTCAGAGCAGAGCAAGCTTGGAGGTACCATGGAAAAGGTTTATTCTTTTAATTATAGAACAGGAAAATCGTGTTTCAGCTCCCTATAAGATTGTTTCTAGCAGGAAAGTACTGGACAGGACCAAATGCAAATATCTTGCCTTCCTTTTTTTTAATAAGGTGGTCAAAAGGTCTAAGGGGAAGCAGGGATTTTGGAAGTATGCACAAAGTCAACAGTGCAGTTAGCAATGGGATAGTAAGATTTCACAGCTCTGCTTTGATCAGTATTTCAGAAAAGTGAAGCCATAGTACAGAACGTCCTCTGAACTGAAACCAAGGCAGGCTTTGTCTTTTATCTCAAATATCAGCTAAGAAAATTAGAATGATATGAAAATGCTGAACTCATTACATTTTATTCGCGGTTTTACAAAACTGCTCCAGGAAGGCATATGGTTTCTTAATGAAGGTAAAAATTTCTGAGACACTCTAAATGCTTTGTAGGGTCTATGTGTGAGCCAAAGGAGTCATCGACTCCCCAAAATGCTTTAGAATTTGAAGCTGCTGTCACTTTTTCACTGTCCTTGATTTTTGGAGCATACTGGTGGTTTCACTTTCTTTAAGACACTTTGAGAATTCCCGCTGCTAAAATGTCATGTAGGAAGGGAATGATTGATTTTGCTTTTCAGCCTAATTATTTTCTCCTTCCTCTCACTTTATTTAGTCCTTCTTTGTTATTTTTATTTCAGTGCAAAAGTCCTTAAGATGTTTGTTTGAACTAACACGCAAGCAAAAGGAAAATGCTCATCCATAATTCAAAGCAGATGCAGCTTCAGTACTCAAAGCTTGGATCGTACCTGGAGGTTGTGTTACGGACCTCTCTTCAGAAGATATTACAGATGCATTTGGTGACATCTGTGGCTTTGGTGACTTCACTGGATTTGGATCAGGCCTATAGTTGTATAATAGACATCCATTTTCTCCCTGAACACCAAAGTGATGTCCACCACCTGCACTTTCATGGCTCAGTGGAGAAAGACCTAGGTGAAAGGGAACTTAGGTAGGCAAACCAAGCATGATGTTAAGAGCCCTTGCTAGTACTTTCCTCCCTATCATCTTTTTCCTAAAGCACTTTCTTCCTCCAGAAAGTCATTATTAATAAACAATTAATTAGAGCTCAGAAATGTTCTTTGCTTTCCCCTTATTCTGTCAGCGAGTGATTTCAAAAACTCCTACCAAGCATCTTCTTATAAAAATATCTGCAGAACTGCAAGTGGCACAGAGTCAAGTGACAAACCCCATCCTCAGCTTGCATGAGAGGACCTCATCCTGTGCCACGGCACTGATGCTGGTCCAGACCTCTTGGATGTATTGGGAGGTCAGACAGAGCTGGAGGTCAGGGCTTATTTGTGTAATTATCCCGTGTCTGTTGTTCTTAGCAAAACCACAAGACCTCACTAAAGCAGCCTCACCCAGGATGCTTCTAGCCTGGGGGGTAGCACAACAGAGAGGAGAGTTGAGTGAAATTTTGTTTTCTTTAAAGCAAGCAGTGTCTTTTCATTGTTTGAATTTCAGGCTCAGCATCATAGGGGTGGTTTTTTTGCCCCAAATGATCTGCAAATAATGAGTGACAATACTGAAACCATTCTGCAGGTAGAAGTTCAGCCTGCCTGTGGGGAGGGGGCACGGGTGGTGGGGAAGAGCAAAGCCATCTCCAGCAATGCCACAGACAAAGCCAGGGAAAGCCCGTGCTCCTTGGGACAATTTAGCTTTTAAACTTTAAACTTTATCAATGCCTCTGCACATCGGTACCAGGCTAAACAATTACTGAGTGCATGATGGAAAATAAGGGACGAGGTCTAGGCAAACCAAATTTTGCTGTCCCAAGGATCAGGAGCTCTTCTTCCATGTCACAGTGAAGAAACAAGGGAAATGGTGCTGGTAACGGGGTGGGATGAAATGCTGGAGACCTGGGGCAGGTCTGGAGCAGGAGGTAAGCTTTGTGCATCCCAAACCCTCCCCTGACAGCAGTGTCACCATCACCCTTGGCATCCAGGGCTGCTCTGCTGTCACAAGCAACCCCAGCCCCTTTGCTTTGGATTTCTCCAGAGCAAATATCCATGGAATGATGATTTCTACATTCCATCAGCACATTTTCAGGGAAATAAAATCATGTGCTGTTAAGTGCAACTGTTCACACCAGAAATGCCCCGCATTCGTCCAGCTGAGGAACATAAACAGGTCCAGTGCACTTACCCGTCTGCAATCAGGACACTCAGCGAAAGACTTGAAGAAGCACTTCATAAATCAGTTTGTTCAAATGCACTTTGAGAACATAGTAATCGGCCTGGCAATATTTCTGAACAGAAAAAGAGGTTAAAATTGTGTTCTAAAAAAGCTGTTGGTGATCTTTTGCGAAGGTGCATCCCCACGGAGAGGAGCAGAATGGGACAGGAGAGGGCAGTGGCAATTTAAAAGCTGGTTTGCTCTGTGCTTGCCAGCACCACTCTTAGATAGAGCCTCGGGTCCTGCACTCACCTCCCGCAGCCCCTTCCCCAGCTCACCCGATCGAAGCGAGCTCACACTTTGCCTATGCCTTCCCTAGCATGCATTTTTTTCAACAGCTGCTAATTGACTTAAGATCTTACTTCTAACTCCAAACCAAATCCTGGGCGGCTCGAGGGAGGTTGTTCCAGCCTGTCCCTGCACATGGGGTATGACCATCAAACCAAGGAACAAAAAGCACGTACATGTTTATTTTGGGATGCTCCGGTCACCGGTGACTAACCTCGCTAAACCTTTAGCCCCAGGATGCGTCTTGGCTTGATTTTGCTTTTTGCAAGCTGGCAGGTGACACTGCGCCGCTGCAATTGCCTTTCCCACCCCAGGAAGGTTTTGTGCTGAGGCACACCACACCGGGGGCTGGCTGCTTGCTCAGCGGGGAAAGGCAGTGGTTCCCAGCCCTGGGCAGCACCACATCCTGCCAGAGCACCAGCTCCACGCTGCACATTTCCAGAGGCACCTGGGACACAAGGCTTCAGGGAGACCTTCCCTGTGCTTCTTATTTAACAAGCTTCCTGCTGTATTTAAGGATCACTTCTCCTTTCGCCTTCCTGATGTCATGTAGGGGCGTTATCAGCTCGAATGAGGCTTTACAGAGGCAAGACCCCTGGCCACAGATGAAAGCTTTTCAAAGATTTCCTTTTTTTGTTTTATATTTTTAAGTTCACTAGTCACAGACCCATAAAATGACTTTCTTCTTCCTTCTCTTCTTCCCACAACCTCCTCCAGTTTCTGGTTGGGGGATGCCACAGGAACAGCAGCCCACCCGCTCTGCTCCCCATGAACCCACCCGGGTCCTCCCCCCTGAAGACAAGGAGATCCAGCAATCCCCAAGCTGACCCTTGCAGCCACCCTTGTCACAGAGCTGCTAGAGACTGAGCCAGCCTGAAGCCTTTGCAAACATCTGTATGTGGGGAGAAACAAGGAATTTTACCGGTTTAAAAGTGCATTATTTGTGGGTGGCTGTGGGAACCAAGGCAAGGCTGCTAGAAGGGTCACCCACAAAAAGTATTTTCCCTTTCATTCAGAAACAGCTAGAACCTTCCCCTGCATTGGAGGATTTTTATGATAATGAGTGATGCTCTACTATATTTAAACAATTTTCACTTCTTTCTTTTTAATCATGTGGGATTTATAAGAACCTCCCCATATTCAGAGCATCCACTTAAAACCTTGTCGCCCATACATTTTCCATTGCAGATGTTCTGAGATGACAGAGCTTTTTCATCAAGGGCTTCTCCACAATGGAAAATCTATTAATACTAATTAACTGCACACCAAATTGTGATCCAGTGCTCGGATCCAGCTCACCCTAACCTTCATTTTCCCACTCCATTGCGCAAAAGTCCTCAGTGCCTCTCAAGTGGCACAGAAGTGCTGATTTAGCAAAGCCTGTAAGCAGATGCAAAAGTTTAACAATAAGCTGAAATCTTTTTAATTTCAATGAAACCACTCCCAGGCTTACAGTTAAGCATATGCTTAGAGTCTTTACTGCACCATTGCCTATATATAGAAAATAAAGCCAATATTAGGGTTTTTTTTCCTCTGGCTTCTATGGTCTTTGTGTCATCGCAATGTGGTGACAGTCAATATTTCCCTCGGTAGCATTATGGTGGCGTGTATTTGTTAAAAAGAGCTTTGTACCTTTGTACCAGGAGGCATGTGCCTTACTGCAGAAGCTGAAATGGTGATAATCAAATTGTATCAAGCTGAGCCCCTCTGTTATCTCTCCCTTTGGAAGCATGGACAGGTGGATGACCAAGGGAAAAACAAGCTCATGGGTGTGCTCAGCATGAGATACACTGTTCACAGTGATGTGGGAAATCAAATTGCACTGGAACAGCACAGATCTCTTCATCTTCTCCTACTAGAGATATTTTTATATTAAAAAATGGAAATAAAAGCAACCGTCCAACCATTACTAGATACTAATGTACATTGATATAGGTGCATTTTTACCTGAGCATTTTGCCAGAAAGCTATCATGCTTTTTAACTTTGGTAGGTACCCCACCCCTGGTAAGCCAGCTATCACTGACTTCAGTGATCGCCAAGGAACCATGCCATTTATCCAAATGTTAGCAAAATCGTGCATCACTGTGCTTTTTCCCAGTGCAAATCCATGTGTTGGCTCCCCATTCACAAGAAAGAGTTTAGGCTTTTTCTGTAGTCAAAACTAACTCTTCAAAGTTTACTTCACTGTAATCAGTTTTGGTAAGAAAAAAAAAATAAAAGGCAGGAAAGAAAGGAAAAAGAAGAGGCGGGAAATTCCCATACAACAAAAACTCCATGACAGCAGAATCCAGATAAACAAATAATTAAGAAGGAACCTCCTTTAATTTTACTTGGGTGCCATGGCTTTTCTGGTTTGGTGGAATTAGCTGAGAGCGAGAGTCCCCATGCAGTCCCATCCCCGTTCCAGCCCATACAAACAGAGGAAGTGGTTTCCTGGGAACAAAACCCACATGAAAGTTCTGCTGATGGTGCTTTACTTCCCGTCATTTCCTCCTCTGTTCGCATTTCACGCGTCAACCCACCAGCAGGACAGAGCACCTGGTGCCTGGGTCAGATTTACTCTCTCATCTGAAAGAAGAGGGGTACAACTCATCATCCATGCTGAGTAAACCAAGTCCTACCACGGCTCAGTTCAATGCCTCCTAAAATGGCAGAGGGTCATGGAGATTTGCTTTGGCTAGGCTCCATCATAGCAATTACTGGTGGGGCAAGAAGAGCTGAAAGGGCTTTCTCCCCTCCGTTAGCTCCGATACACATCTTTGTCATGATGGTCCATGTGGTTCTCAGGTCATATAGGTACTGTGTCTGTCCCTACTTAAAGTGATGCTGTTGCCACGGTTACTTTCGTTTCAGAATTAAAAGTTAATTGTCTCAAGGTCAGAGTGGTTGCAATTAAAAATACCTTTGGAGCAACCAAATATCTGCAGTGTTCAGGTCATTTCTGTGGTCCCACCTGGCTGCAAGCAAGGGTCATACAGGTCCAGGGGACGATGCCATATTACCAGTCCCCTGACCTACCCAATTCTTGCTGTGTAGAAGGAGTAAAGCCTAGATACTTCCAGAAGCACATCTCCCAGGTTGTGGCAAAGGTTAAAAGACTTTAATGCTTTAAAGGACCCTTCTCTGGGGTCAAGACTGTATCCAGAATATTGACTGGACTGTCTCTTGAACATGGCATGAACCACAGAGCAGGGACATGCCTGGGTTTTGAGGAACATTGCTTAAGTACATGCTGTTTAGGGAACCATGGGATATTTAATGGAGCAATGAAGACAGTGTGATAAGATTGGGCAAAGTAATCGGGGAGGTCATGGTCAAAAAGTTTCTGTAAAATTCATATATTTTGTTGTTTTGTCAATTACTTTATGTTAAAATACTGAAAGACTACATTGTGCAGATCCATGAAGAACAGCACAAGGTAAGGTGCTCTGCTGAACACCTCAAATGGTAATAGACTGCAGGTCTTACAGTGGTTTATGTCTCAAAAATTAAGCCTTTAGCATATGTTTGAAGATTCAAACTTCAGCTGTTTCAGTTAATTAGAAAGCTTAAAAAATGCAGCTTAATGAATTCAGTGCTTGTTTATGTTAAACTGTCAAGGAGTTAAGCAATGAAAAAGTGTGATTTGGGGAACATCTGATTGCAGCCCATGTGGAATTCCATATGTCAGAGAAGCTGGAAAGCATTTTATTGAACCATTGTCTAGAATGTGAATTAATTTCCTACTACTTCATAAAAGACTTCTTAGTAGGGTTGACAAAGGATTTATCATAATTATTGTTCTGGCTTGGATCATGATTATAAATGATACGTGTGTGTGTTTTGTTTATAAAATTCCCAGTTTGCAATTAAAACAATCTGTAATTTGCTTTTTCCCTGTTTTCTCGTCAGCGGCTGATCTGAAAATCTACCGTTTGTTTTCGAAGTTAATACCTGTCAAACATTTCTTTTACTTTACAGTGCCAGGAAAAGTGAAAAATAAGAAATGTTTGAAAGATTTTAACAGAAGAGGACTGGTACTGAGCTGGTAGAGAATAATGATGCTTCATATTTGTTAAGACAAAAGCTGCAACCACTTTTCTGTGCGTAGCTGTTTCATTGCTTGAGAGCCAAATCAAACACCCTTAATTATGTCAAGGGCTAGCAGTTTGTTTGATTTTAATGAAATCACTTCTGAGGTTCCTGAACTTAGTTTTTCTCTAAATTATCACTGAAAGTGTTTGCATGATTTTTGTTGCAGGTGTGGCTGTCACTTGCATGAAAGGGATGTGTGAAATTAACTGGATTTAATGTACTTCTCCAGGCAGCGTTTGGATGTGTTTCCAGACAAGGAACAGAAACAGCATCACAGGACCTACCTGGCCGGTATGTCCTAGTTGGTGGATATGGAGCAGCCATGCAGGACCAAGCAAAAATGAAGTGGCCACACGAGACCAGGAGTAGGGGAGCGCAACCTGCCGTCCCGGCATGGTGCCCTGTGGGAACCAGCGAACACCAGCAGATGAAAAGGCAACTTGGATATTCATAAATCAAGTGAATTGAGGATGCAACGAGAGGGGTTAGATAGGTCTCACTGGGCTCATCATCCCTAGCAGAATACTGGCAGTTACACAGCTGGGTCTGGAAATGAAGAGTCTCAGCCCAGGATAACCTACACAACTCTCATTGCAGCTGCGTGGATGATCCATCAAGCCGAACGTAACACTGTGCTTCAATAATAAACATATACCAAGGTAATTCAAGCTGGGCACCTGGGGTCCTCTGTCATTCCTCCTCCTTGTTTTTCTGTTACATCCCAGACATTGACCCAGTCCTTTAGAATGCACAAGACTCTGGGTGAGGAGCTGTCTGATTTCAGAGGGACCGGATCGATGGTTTTGGCTTTACAACACTGCTGTGACTATGAAACCAGCTCATCTCATACATGTGGAAAGCACTGGTTGAAGAGGATATTCTGAGTCTCTCAAAATACCTACTGATGGTAAAAGAAGGGACCTGAGTGGAGCTGAAAAGAAAGTTTTGAAAACATTTAACCCAAAGTAGTATTTTGAACAGCAAAAAATCCCTTTGAAGTCATCTTCTCATTTTCTTAACTGTGTACGATAGCTTCAAGTCTTTCAAATCTATTTTTTCCTCTTAGATGTCACCTCTAAGTTTGCAACTGGAGCCACAGCTATCCTGGACTACTTGAGAGCTGCAAGGATAAATAATACTGCAGATGTCGTCCAGCCTACAAGTCACTGGTGTCACTTGTGCTTTGTGTAAAGCCGTGGTCAACTCTCTTGTAAATCTTGTCTTAAATGCTGTTGCAAACACCAGTGGTACTGCATATACCCAAAGTCAATAGATGGTCCATTAAACATAGTAACTGCCTATGCAAAAGCTTTTTCCCCTCCCAGTAAATCAAGCTCCCATTTTCCATTCACAAAATTTGTGTGTCTGTGTGTTGTTTCTGCAAGTTGACTGTTTTGGACGGTGTTCAAACATCAATACATTTTTATCACAGTTTTTTGGGGGTTTTTTTTCATATGAAAGTTAAAAGCCTAGTGGGATCGCTGCACAGAGACGGAATAGTTCCAGGGGAGGAAGTAATATATGATAAAAAGAAGGGTGTTCGATTTCAAAGACTTCTCATAGAAAGTTTCAGAAAACCATGAATAGAAAACACTTAGGCTAATACTGCCAGCCTACATTATGTATATCAAATAAAATAAAATAAAAAAAGAAAAAAGTTTCTTTTTTTAGCTCTTGGGGGAAATTAAAATAACATACTTATACAGGAGAATATGCAATCGAAGCGAATGCTTTTTTTATATTTAATACAACACAGGGAAAGTATTTTTGAATTCACTGGAGCAGATCAAGCTGGATACAGTTTGGTGCCCTGGACTGACCATTGCAATGAGCCTTCTGTGGGGCCGTATCCTGAGCTTGGCTTCGGGGCCACCATGCCGATTTCACTGATTGGCATCACCAGGGCATCAAACAGAGCCCAGACATTAACTAAACCCCTTTCCATAATCTTAAATCTGTTTCCTTTCTTCTCACTCCTTCCTTTTCTTGCTTGACGTGAAGTTTTCCAGAGTGTTTTTCCTTGGTTGGGTTCCTGATTTTTTCCCTGGAGAGAGGATTGCATCCATCTTCCTGAAAACATTTTGTGTCAGTTCTCTGTCCCAGTTCCATAAATACGTGTGAGTTCATAAACCTATTTTCAAAAGGCCAAGTTTTCTCTGAAAAGAAGATATTTTGTAATGTATGATGGAAGTGATAAATAATAGCTATTTGTACGTGTAATGCAAGGTTTATGGAAGCTTCAGCCAGCTACTGGAACCTATGGAAATCTAAAATGGAGCTCTCAGTGTTGCTTCTGCTTGGTGGCCTGAGGAAAAATGCTTGGATCATCTGAACTTGAAACCAACCTTTTCTCTCAGTGGAAGCATCCCACCAGGGAAACCCACCTCTGCCTTCAGCCCAGCAGCAGTTTAGCAAACCTTGGCTCCAACTATGATGCTGGCTTGATGAGAAGCTTTAAACCTAATTTATTTTACTTTTTGGCATTTCTTTCCCTTTTTCCTTTCTCAGGCTTGTTTGTGAGCAAGCACTGCTTGGACAGTCCTGTGTTTGCCCCCAGCAACGCCCTCCCCGGAGGGTTCCCCCCAACCAGGACCCCTCCCCAGGCAGCGCAGGCACACAGGCTGCTCCGTCACACTGAGGTATCGTTTGTGCAGCATCAGCCTCTGCCGGCATCGCAAGGCAAACAGAGGAAAGATGTGGCTGTCTTCCAGGAAGCAGGATATGTCCCTTATTACATGGGAAGTAGCAGGACACTCACTTCAGTGCATCACATCTTCGCAAAGAGTATTCACAAACGCGCTTGCTAACTCCAACCTGCAGCTGGATTCAAGTGTGTGCAATGGCTTTTCTTCACCGTTTTTCTGCTAACAATGTTTGGCCCTTATTTATTTGTTGGAGTGTTTGAAGAGGGACGTTTTATTCATGTGAATACAGGTATTCATCATGTAAATGAATGTATTTATTCTGTAAAGGCTCACCCTGTCTCTGCTACACTCATGCAGTTACTTGATAGGAATGTGACAAGAGGAAATTGAATATAAAGTCGACTGGACAGCCAATAAATCAGGCTTATATCTTTCTCTCTACCTCAGACAGGAAGGAACCCAGCTATTTTTAAATCTATGGCCCATATAACTAGCCAGAGTTGTTTCTTCTGTTAAAAAGAGAAGGGAAAAAAAAAGAAAAACTAACAAAATTTTACGTACCCTACAATTCCTTAGACTTGCTCAGCTGGCTATGTGCCTGTCCCCCACCAATGGCATTGCCTCCCCTTCCCCAAGATGCCCAACATGCTCCCGACACAGCCAAAACCCACTCAAGGACCCAATGTCAAATCCAACATAGGGCATATTCATCACTCCTAACCAAGAGCTGGATAAAAAATACAGCAAAAGAAACAGTTCTCAGACCATTGCCAACGCCCTGAGCCTTGGTCACGATTCTGGAGCCGTCCTGTCCAGATGTGACAAATGCTCTCTGCCAAGCAGGCTGTGGCACAGGTCTTTGAAAGTCAAATTTCTCCAGCTCGGAGCATTTTTGAGTCGGCAGAGCCGGTTACACACACATGACCTCGCCAAGGCTGCCGGGTAGGAGTGATTCATTCCAAGCAATCCCCCAGTGTGAATCTTTGCTGATTAACATTTTCATTTGTCTTCCTTTAACAAGCAAGTTACTGCTGATGAGGAGATGAGGGATTCTTAAGTTTCCTAGAACTAAATTAACTATTCCTACTCGATTTGCTCTGGCTGAACTTATATTATATTGCCCTCAAGGCTGCTAATTTGAAAAATGCTCTTGGATATTTTATTTTATTTTTTTCAGTGTTCCTGATAGAAATCCAAGTGCTAATAAGGAGTTAAGTTACATTTTTTGGTAACATTTCTTAATTGCCAATGCTGGCTGAAACTTGAACAGTTCAGAGATTGTTGATTATGTCGGCATGAATATTATTACATAGAAATCCCTTCAGGATAACTGCAGCTTTTGTTGTATCCATTGCATCATTTTCCTAACGTTGTTCAAACCCAGTACTGCAATAATTCAGTGGATTGGAATGAAATTAACTGTGTTCATAACGCTGTGCCTCTCGAGTAGGCTCTGCCTTGTAACTGTCTTACAAGAGGATTTTTGGTTGTGTTTGCTCCACCACCTGGGTGAAGCCTCACAATGTTTTGAAGGAGATATTCACCAGTCTGTAATTCTTCACCCACACAGCTCAAATGTTTTAGGACAGTATGGGAGAATTCCCTGTGTCCATAAGCTCAGAAACAAGGGCTCCAGAAGAGTTAAAATCCACATTTGCTCCAGGGAAACCCAGTTTGGGAAGGGTGCTCTGGTCTGGTGGGGATACCCACATGAGGGCTGGGTGCTCTGGAAGGGAGGTGGACACCTGGAGTGAGTCCACTCCAAAACATACTGAAATATTTCTGCACAGATGCAAGGCAGAAGATCTGGGTCCTTTGAAAGCCCATTAGTGATTTCAAGTAGCAGGTCAATAAGCCGGGGGACACATGGCATTACCCCACCCCTCCCAGGGTCCCTGTTCCTGTACAGCTTCCAACACAAGCAGCCACAGTGGAACACATCCCCAGACACGGAGTGATGCTCATCCCCAGGCGAGGCATGGAAATCAGCCGGGACGCTGGCCCAGCCTGCCTGCACGAGGTCTGTGCTGCCTCGGCGGTATACCTGCACCCCCATTAGAGCTCATTTAAAAACATGACATTTCTACACATGCACCTAAAAAAACCTCAAAATGCCTTCAAACATATCATCCGTTACTCTGAGTCACCAGCAGCTTCAGAGGCCATTTGTTCAGTTTGAAAAATCGCGTCTCTGAAGGTACAATATTAGCTTTAAGCTGCAGCTATCACTGTCTCATATATCAGCTCATTAAGAACACAGCTCGTCTGGATGGGGCCGATGCAGATGATAAGAGACATCAAGTAGCAGCCCGTGACAGGAGGAGCACAAGAGCCTGGCCAGGCTGATTGGACTCAGCTGTCCTTCCCTCCCCATCCCATCCCCAGCTCTGTGAGGAATTCACATTATGTCTTATTTTTGTGGTTGCTTTTAGATTCCCCTCACTCAAGTCGCAGTGAGGTTTCTTGTTTGGTTTTATTCTCTTTTCAGGAAATGCACCATTTTCTTCCTCACCGCTTGTTACAATTGGTGTGCCCACAATGTGTCCTCTGCAAATTCAAATCTTTGCTCCACCAGGGAAATGTGTTTCTCGTTTTCCTGGTGTCAGTTTCTCAGAAGTAATTTCTGTATAAACTTTCCACCCTTCTTCTCCTGCTGTTTTCTGTCTTGTGTTCAAAAGGCCTTAAAACATGTCAATTTTCTGTTTCCTTCTATGGTACAACAATCCTTTTAGCAAATATGATAAGCATCTCTGTTGAAGATGCAAAAACAATCCACTGCTGTTGACTGTTGGGTAGGCACCAGGAATAAGCAAGAGATTACTTACAATCCACAGAGTCTGACTGGATCTCTGAGATGAATATAAACACTAGAAAAATACAATGGACATCATTAGAAAGTCTCATTTATTCTGTATTCACATGTACTTGGTTATTTGCAGTTTTCCCTACACCTAGGAGGAATGGCACAAACCTTACACTAAACAGGAACCTCAGAGGTGGCAAAGATGGGCAGGATTAGCAAGATATTTAAGGGTCTCAGTAATTTTGCTACTGTCATGTTTGCTGTTGTTTCTCATGTCCCCCCTCTGAAAGCAAGAATACTTGCTGTTCTTTCAAAAGCACAGAAGCAGGGATGAATTTGTCACTCAGATTAATGAAATCGAGTTTTCAGCCTTGGTTTCTAAGCTCTGCTACCGATTGCCTGTGTGGCCTTGGTTGGGTCTTTCCATCTCCTTATCCTCCACTTTCCCCTCCAACCATAAACTTGGGACTATGTCACAAGAAGCAGTTTGAGACCACAGATAGGAACAAATTCAAAAGTGCAAAATGTGAAAATGCTAATTTTTGTTTTGTTATATCAAATTTTGGTTAGGAAAAGAAAAAATCTTTCCACGCGGGGAAAGGGAGAGTTGTTGCTATCCTCATTACTCAGCACATCCACCATCTCATCGTCGCTCACACGGGCTCTGCAATGCTCAGCCCCCGCGGCACAGTGCTCTCTCCATGCAGGTGACACAGCCACGTGAACGTCACGTCTGTGCAATGCAATTTTCTCTTATAAGCGTGAACAGGTTCTTGCAAGGTGAAAAGTTCAGATCAAAACTATTTCCATCCTGAGCCTAACCTTCCTGCCATCAAAACCGATTGCCAGATTCCTATTGATATAAGTGAAAGCAGAATCAGCACTCGCATAATGGCAAGCTTTGTTTTTTCATGGTTTATTATTACTGTCAGTGACTCCTGGGTTACTGAGGGCTTATTCACGCTGTCTCCTGGATATATCTCTCTCTCTTTTCATATTCATTTTTCACTTCTTTGTGCTGTTCCTGTTTGGGTGGAGGAGATCATGGACCTGGCAGTGTTGGTTTTGGACAGACTCTTACCTTATCAGATGGGATCAGAGTATCCCATCTATTTGACAAAGCTACATAACTGATGGATTCTGCATTTTATAGGAGCTCAGATAGCAAAAACTGTGTGTTTGCTTATTGACCTGAGCATCTGTTTGGTAAGAAAATGCTGTGATGAACCCCATCTCCCCAGGGCCAGTCTGGGCAGCCGTGGGCTCGCCTGCCCCATGCATCCCAGGAAGCAGCTCCGACACACTGGGTGGGGAGCCCAGGGCATGGGGAAGGAAAGCAGCTGACCCTGACAGGGAATTTTGCGTAGTAGCAACTGCAGGGTGATGGGTTTGTGTCATCTGCCTTGCTGTTCCCAAATGCTGTGCACTAGAGCAAGCCAGAAAAACAAGGGGAAATGTCTTCCCGCTGCACACCCCCCCCACACACACTTTGGTCAGAGTCTGAAATGTTAAGAAGTCTTTTGCTGGCTCTCAGAGTAATGCTTGATCTGCTGCTGTTCCCATGTAAAGGGGAGAAATCAGGAAAATGCCATGTAACCCTCTGACTTCTTAAAACAAGAGTCTTCAAAAGAATGAGAACCAAATTATTTCCCTCTCCCTTTGTCTTACAGAAAATCACAAACCTGCATTGCAGCTTCCAGTGCAGCTCTCTGAAGGATGAAAGTCTCTGCAGTGAGTGATAATCTGATTTATTGGCACTAGGGCTGAGAAAACAGGGGTAAGTATATAGGAAGAGAGAAAGGGAAATGCAGGAGAAAATAGAAGATAGAAACCGTAAAAAAGTATGTTCTTGCTATCAGACTTCTCAAATCCTTTCACTGATTCAGCACACTTCTGGCAGCAGGTCCCACTTCCGTGACTAAGCTTTGCCTGGGCTGGCAAGCCCACTTTTAAATGCCACAAACCTACTTGGTGTCCCAACCCCTAGTTTGGGATCCACAGCTGGGAGGGATGCTCCATGCAGATAGAGAGCCTTTAAAAGCACCAACAGATCCAAAATTCCAATGTCTGAACAAGTAAAAATAGCAAGAGTTGATGTCAGTGGCTTGATCTTATGAATTTTATTCCGTTTAGCAAGGAAAGTCTTTATCAGATGAGAAGGTTTGGTGACATTTCTAAAGACAGACAAGCTTTGAGTTCGCCTGACACTCACTAGAAGCAAAGCTGATTTACTAGGAACAATATGTCTGGGGGTGAGCGAGGCAGCGTGCTTAATCGCATGCCTTCACCCAGCACCTCCAACTGGCATCACACCAAAAAGATTCAACATTCAAAACATTCCTTTGTTTTTCTTTGGGTTTGTTTTTTTTTTCATTTGCTGCACTTTTAAGTCCCAACCAGAATGAGAAAAGCCCAGAGCACTGTCAGAGAAGACAGCTCACTCTTCACCAGGAACAGGGGGAGAAGAAAATCAGAACATACTTTCAAACCAGATAAACCAGTTTCCAATATTTATCTTCTGTGATGCACCAGTTTCATTTTTGCTAAGTGAATAGCTCATTCTCTTTTCAAAACCCACTTGCCCGGAAGAAGGTTGATTAAATAGAGGAGAAGAGAACATCCCCAGAGCCAGTATCTAGTTAGCAGATGAACTGTCATCAATGGAAAGAAGGCAGAGGATGATTTCTAGCAGTCAGAGCATTTCCAGTGATGAAGAGGGGGAAAAAAACAGGGAAAGTTTAAGATAGGGTTGACTTGTTTAAGCAAAAGATCACATGAAGTGGCTGATTGTGCTAGGAGAGAATTTGACTTGGCAATTAAAATTTTTTCTCTCCATGAACTGTGTGAAATCCCCCACTGCCATTTTCAGCACAATCCTCACCTTTTGAAGAAAAGCCTAAAACTTTCTCCAAAGGCAGATGGTTTGGTTTCCATGTTAAGAGCTTGCAAAAACTTGCATCCTACTGCAGCCGGGTGCACGATCAGGGATCCCATGGTCCCAGTTGTGTTACGTGTGAAAACCCAGGTGCGTGTGGATGAAAAGTTTAGGACTGCACCAGCACGCTGCCACTGAGCGCCTCTCTGCAGAGGAGCCTGAGGTTACGGCTGCACCAAGGGGTAAATCTGCTAAAGGCAGACACTGCTGGTGTGCCATGAGATTGTAGCCAGGGGAATTCATCGCCTATCTCTGATTTCTTCTCTGGTGTGCTTCTCAAGGGGAAGCAAAGCATCTATAACCTTTAGCATCCTCTTCCGTTAAGGCAGGGAGGAGGAGAGGTGGGCACCAGTCCTCCAGCTGCTGGTGAGATCAAGCTTCCATCACTCAGAAGAAGCACGGTAAGCAGACTAAAGGGATTTACTCCCTTAACTAATATAGTGTGAGCAAGGAGAGAGACATTACCCCCAAATGTGAGGTCAGGGAGGCAGGAAAGTTCCTGGAGCCCACCACAGCATGCCTCTGTGGGGTGGCTGGAGGGCAAGGAGGATGCAGGAGACCCGGCTCTCACCCACTGAGCCAGCCAGAGAGAGGAGCTCCAGCGCACGAGTGCAGAGCAGCAGCGAGAGCTGACTGCTGCAAGCTCAAAAGACTAAAGGGACTGAATGCAAAGCTGATTTATTTCCCCTCACTTTTGCAGGCACTAGATGAGCCCGGATCCAGCCAGTCCAGCCTGGGGACGAGGCACGGGCTCTGTTTTACCTACTGTCACCAAGAGAGGGATCCTTTCGCCTGTCCCTGGAGGCTCGCCTGACATTTCTTTTAAAAATTAAAAAAAAAAAAAAGAAAAAAAAAGAAAAAAAATGTGTGAGTTGAGTGAAAGTGCAATTACACAACGCTTTGAAGTGCCTTGCTAATCCTCTTGCTCCCTCGGGACATGAGGCACAGGTTTGCAGAGTGACAGCCACATGGATTCACCCCAGTGAAAGGTGGTGGAGGAACTGCTGCCTCAGGACAGCTCTGTGCTCATGGACAGAAAGTGGCCCAAACCCCCTGTCCAGACAGGCAGCCCTCTGCTTCTACTATGAGCATAAAAGGAGAAATCCCACCAGAGAATATAACCCCAATGGATGCAGAAGCAGCCAGTACTGGTGATAATTATGAAGCCAATCTAACCTCCTGGGGACGAAATCAGAGAAGATTACGGTAGGAACGTGGGGTCTGTACTATTTTAGGACACCTCAATACAGCTGCTAGGATGCTCTGTAGAAGTAAGGACAGGTGAGGCTGGTGTGGACCCTGAACTTGGTTTTTTTGTTGGGTTTTTTTTTGAAGAAGGTTTGCCTCCTGCCTTCCCAGCCCTGCCCTCTTGGACTCAAGGATGGCCCAGCTGTGAAGAGAGCAGCAAGCCACGGAGCTCGCAGAGAGACTCGGGAGAGGCGTTCCCACCTGCCTCCAGCACGTTGGCAGAGCTCTTTGCCCCAATCTATTTACACAGCGTTTAATTCTCTTGATGTCAGTGTGGAGATGTGTTAATAACCTAATTAAACTGTTCACCCAGCTATGTCAAATCCAATAGCTTGAGGAAGACTTGTGTGTTTTGCTTTGTAATTCTTGTACCGCGTTACAGCATGCAAAAGCGATGTCCTTGCAGCTGACAGCTAGCCCCAGCTCATCGTCAGCAGGAACTCATGGAATATTAGGCAGTGAAGTGCTAACATCTAAAGTTGTCTTGTATGAACACCACCTGCACTAGCCGACCACTTCCTCCCCATCGTGAGGATGGAGGCAAAGGCACACAGGTGTGTGAGATCACATGTGACACTTGGCAGAAGGTGCCCAGGAGTAGGTCGTGGCTTTCTGAGGTGGGAAACATCAACACAAGATTTTGGCAAGTGGGCTGCAAAGTTGGGCAATTAAATGCTGCAGCAAGGACATTGCCTTGATGGCAGGACAGCCCAGCAGCTGCCCACTGGTAGAGCACGGTGCAGGGTGTACGTGGCACCTACCACACCAGCTGTGGCTACGTGCAGGCAGCGGGCTGAGGGCTCAGGTCTGCCTGAACATGCCCATGCACGGCTGACAGGACTGTGTCTCTTCTTTCCCGTCCAGCAAAGGAAGGTAGGAATGTTTCCCTGCCTGACTCAGTTGCTTGGGAAGCTCCGTTGCTTCTTTCTGCAAAGGGATCACAGGTCCAAGGCACTGTTTTGCAGAGGTGTTTACCAGAAAAGACCAGCTATTCATGTCCTTCTATCATTATCCGTGGCTGTCACCCTCTGGATGTGAGTGAGCAGCCTGTGAAGCACAGCATATGCTGTGTCCACATGTATGTGTCCATGTATACCCATATATGCAACGGACCTATGTATATATATCTCAGTGTATGAATCACCCAGTATTTGAGTGATGTGGTTTGTATTTCCCTTAGATTGATCTGATTTCCTTCTCTACTGATCAAAATCTGTAAGCTCTGAGTGTCCTCAGCGCTGACCTCTCAACTACAAATTTAATACAAACCCCTCCTGAAGCACAGAAATGGAAAACGGTGTTACGTGCTCCCCTAGAAGAAAACATCTCCCCTCCAGACAGTTCTTAAGCATGTACTTAACCGTAGGCATGTTTAACGCCAGCCGGTATCCACAGAGCTGAAAAACACATCAATAAAGCTTCAACAATTCACTTAAGGGCTGTTCTGAAGAGGATCAACTTAAGCATGTGCTTAAATATTTTCTTGAATTTAAGCCTATATTAGTGGAAAAGCCATTGTTCCATACTAGATTTTTATATGTCTGTGACTTTAGGATAGTTTTAGTATTCTCAATAGATTGCTTCTTTGGATGGATTCCTCCACTCATCATTAATATTTGGCGTCAACTGTCTTTCTTTCTCATCCATTCCCAGAGAAAAGGAAAAATTTTCCCTTCTTTCCACGGATGTATTTATGTTCCCCATGGAAATTCTTCTCTATGATATATGAACTATTTTCAGAGAAGTTTAGCAAAGCCTAAATCACAAAGGGAAAGAAAACCTCCTCAGCTTGAGTTCATAAGGGGAAAAGTTGGGATGGCAGTGACCTGTGGTGTGAATTTTTTCTCGAGTTTAATTGTTATTTCCATTCAAATCCCTTATATCCCTAGCCATAAATAAGACTCCTGAATAATCCTTAATTGTTGTCCCCATATCTGCTTCCCGTAAAATTAGGAGGAACTATTTAGGATCTGCCAAAATGACAAAGTGTCCTTTATGGTGGCCGAATGAAAGAAAGAATATAACTTTGGGAGAAAGCAACATGCTTTCCTTCAGCGTAGGATTTCCTCCACAGAGACATCATCACAGACTGTCAGAAGCTGGGCAACCCTCCAAAGGTTAGAGACGGGGCCAAAACTTATAATTTCTGCTTTACAGAGGGCCATTTCTGTCTCTGAGATTTTAAATACTGTCTCACCGCAGCTGTGAAATTCAGAGCTTGCAGTTCGCAGCTCGCGCAAGACGTGAGCTCGCCAGCCTGGGATATTTCACATCCAGGGCTGTACAGGCTATTTCGAGTAAACTAGCTGGAAATGAGTTTGAAAGCGTGAATGCCAGGACAGGCGCAGCCCGATCTTGCGAGATGACTTGCAGTCATTGCAACCGCCATGGGAAAGCTCAGCTCCACCACCCTGCATCCCCCTCCCTCCTCTGCGAGGGGCACGGAGCTCTCCACGGAGCGCCCACACCAAAGCACCCTCAGAGCCGCTTCCCCGCAGAGCCTCCCCTCGCCCTCTCCGTGCAGAGCCAAGTGTGGTCCGCTCAGCCGGGTATGTACCTCCGTGCCGGCGGAGCTGAGTCACCTAATTGTTGTTGGGGTGGTGTGTGCAGCCCGGGACACAGGACCCTTTGTGTGAGGGCTCTGGGGAGACACAGGAAGACGTGCGGTCTTGAATATTTCACATGTGAAGTTTCCATGGTCCATAAGGTCACCCTCTGGGTCGGACATCCACATGGGGCTCAACTGCTATGCCTGCCACCATGACTAAGCCAGAGAGAGCTGATGGAGAGCAGCCAGGTTCTTCTCAGGCCACCCAGGAGAGATGCATCGCTTACAGGACCCAAATGATTCTCTTGTTAGCTAAGGAGGGGCTAGGGGGTAGCTGCCCTTGGCAGAAGACGAGGTGACTTCACCTTCAATGCCAGGGCAAGCTGCTCTGTTCTCTTAAGATCAGGGAGTATCACCTGCTGACATTATAAAACACCATCCACAACATCCACACCCCTATGTCACATACATGGGACTGCAGAACTTTGCACAGGACCCTGTGCAGCCATGACCTCAGTTTTGCATCCGAGCACTTTTCAATCGATGCAAAGCAATCAGCCCTGTGAGAAGCTGAGCCTGTGAAAGCCCAGCCTGGCTCTCCCGTGCTTGTCCTTTGGGCCAAAACAGAGCTTCTGGCCTTACCCTCACTGGGGCAAAGTAAGCCAGGATCTACGGGTTCACAGATGCTGCTCTAATCGCTGCAGGCACGCACAGGAACCCCCAGTTCATCGGCTCACAGATCCTTCCCAGCCTTAGGAAATAAAAGGAGATGGATTTTTCCTTAGACATCATTACTGTGATGGAGTTTGGGAGGCAAACGCACAGCCCTTGGCACTGATCCAACCAAGTAAGTCTGGGACAGGTTTTCTTTCAAGAATTTCAACCCATTCATGTACTTTCTTAATGATCCAAAGTCTTCAAGGAGTTGCCTTTTAGCTTTAGCTCCCTTTCAATATTTGTCATGTGTGTCAAAGTTGATTCTTCATGTTTCCTCTGGTAGCTTAACACACTCGATGAGAAACTTCCTTTCTTAGGCGTTTGAAAGATATTT
Source organism: Falco biarmicus (assembly GCF_023638135.1). NCBI lineage: Eukaryota > Metazoa > Chordata > Aves > Falconiformes > Falconidae > Falco > Falco biarmicus. Next base: position 4,120,711 of record NC_079302.1, on the reverse strand, counting down.
TTTCCCTATTGATTTATTTTCTTAATTGAAGAAAAGATGATCACTTTTAAAGGAAGCCGCAAGAATATACAAGGATAAGAGCAGAGGCAGCATTATCTCATTTGGACACTTGATGCTAATGTCCTAGCACGAACAAATCTTAACGAGTGACTGGAAAAGGCGATGGAGTCACTTATTCCTCATTATGGTTGGATAGACCAGCAAGTTTTGGTGCAGAACTGATCCCTTAAAATCACCTGAGTAGAGAGAAAATGAACTATTTTTCCTTTTTGGCGTGGGGCAGGGTTGGGGAGCTCACGTGTGTTGTCCACGTGCCCCAGTGCGTCTGTCCACCCACTGTGGCACGACTGGTTCACAAGTACCTGTGGGCAGCGACCACTTGTCCAGGCTGCTGAGTTCTTGGAAACCCTGGACAAATGCCCTACACCACGTGGTCCTGCTAAGGAGCAGGAATGGGAATGAAAGCCTCCCACCCTCCAACTTCTCCAGGAACTTTTCTCACAACATGCTTACACCTTCAGAAACCCAAGGAAAGGTCAACAGGCCTTCAGCATCTGCTGAGCCACCAGGGTGGAGGATGACTAGTCCTGTCTTGACTAAAGACTTAACAAAAGCATTTGGTAGAGCAAGGTTGAGCGACCAATCCAACAAAGCCCTGTTCGATGCCTGTCCAGGCAGAGCCTGAGCATTGCAAATTAAGCACTCAGTGAAGCTTGCCTGAACCCTGAGACAAGGAGAGACAGTGGCCCTCCAGACACTCCTTTCGGCTCTGGGCCTCGAGGAAGTCACACCAGCAGGGGCTTCTGCTGCCAGGAACCCAGTCCCATGTCTGGAGTGGCAGGAGAGCACCTCCAGGACCAGCTCCCAGTCCTTTCCTGACAAAGCATTGACCTGGATAGTTGCTTGCTCTGCACCAAAACTCAGATTCTGCATTTTGCACACACCCTCCAAATACCTGATCTCTGGGTTCTGGGAGACACCTCTAATTAAAATGCACAGGTTTCCTTCTGTCAAGGGCTTTAGTTGTGTTTTTTTTTTCCTCCACAACAGAAATCATATATGGATATGAAAAGAATTATTTTATGAGACTTCAAAGGGCTGAATCACATCTCAGTCTGGTCTTGGGCTGTCTCTGTTCAGCCACAAGCCTTATCAGACAAATGTATTTCTGCATGCTTTGCTGCATGATTGCATTTCACACTCTAAACACAATTTTCTTAATTTTATATAAACTACAGCTACAGTTTTTTCTGCTTTGTTTTGCTAACAACTGACCTGCTGTTCCTTATTGATGCTCAAGCCATAAGTAAAATATCTCTGAAAAAAGCCAAGAAAATTCAACTGGTCAATCAAAGGTTTCAAGAACCCTATCATGCTGCAAAGGAGTCCAGAGCAGTTAGGTGCCCTGTTTTAAGCTTTAACTTAGTCTGTTACCATTTATTCTCGTTAAATCCAGAGTCATCTGGCTTAATTTGGTTTGCCAGGAATTTACTTTAGGATAATTTAGAGTAGGATCAGAGTCACCAGGCTTTTCCCCCCTCCTTTTAGGACAGGGGATAATAATAGAGGATTTTTTTTTCCATGAAAGCATATGCAGTTTCCTCTATAGCCATCCAAAACAAATAATCAGAAGATTTCCCCATGTTTACAATGGGGCTTTCTACTGACCTTCCCTGCAAAGCACTTTAGGAGAAATCAATGAAAAATACTCCATAAGAAGTGGGTCACAACTGCTGTTACTGTTTCTTAGAATTTATGTAGCATCTAATCTGAAAGCAGACACCACAGTTAAGGGCTCCTCTTTGCCCTTCTCATAACAAAGCAATTATATTTAACAGTAGGTACAGTTAAATGGGAATAAATCTGGTTTGTATATAAAGACATTTCATGTTTGTTAATAAACTTTGTGTCCACAGCGTTTAGACCAATTCCAGATATAAGCTATAGCAACGTGTAAAAATTTTCCTCATTGGCATAACTGACGTGGCTCTCCCACTCCTTTTGAACGGCTGCAGTTACAGCAGTGCAAAACTGGGTACATGACCCTCAGAACTTCTCAAAGATGGACCAAAGTGAAGGCAATGCTTTCAGATCTTAAGGGGAATGGGATTTATTTGGCCCATAATTTGGTGAGTTTGCGAATGCCTTTATGTAGTACCTCTGGGGAAGCAGCTACTGGGCTACTTTTAAGTCACATCACCCGTGGGGAGTCCCTGCTCTAAACCCTCAGGAGAAGGAAACCCGTGATGTCTTACCTCCACTGCAGCACAACCCAACCAGGAACGGCTTGTAAGGAAAATAAAGGAGCTTTCTGGGTGAGTTTAGAGAAGAGTGTTTAGGCAAAGGTTGCATTTGCCAAGCAAGCTGACAGCTGGTCTGGAAGATGCAAACTGCTGCATGCAGATTTCAGTCCCCTCATTCTCTAAAGCACAGACCTTATCCAGCTCCTCCATGTGTAACCAAAGGGTGATTCCATCCACCCTAAAGCTTGTGCCTCAGGTGGTTAGAAGTTCAGCCCTCTGAAGGTGCTTTGTGTCCCAGCAGGTTCTGGAGATAAATTTGCTGGCCAGCTTAGACCAGGCAGTGAGTTGTTAGATAGCTAGTGCTGACTGAGATTCATCCCATGCAAAACGCCCTGCCCAGGTTTGCATGAGTGATGCAAAGATGTAAAGAGATCTCTGGGAAACAGTATCCCCACCTCTGTGCTTCAATGGTTGGAGATGTGAGTACAGTATTTTTACACAATGCATACCAGGAGCTTGAGGTCCATATTGCTTTCAGGGCTCAGATCCTTGTGATGGAACAAGTGAGTCTGACTGCTGAGCTCAAAAAAACGGTCTGAGGATGTTGTTGCCATGACACAACTGACCACTGAGTCCATGATCCTGCAAAAACCTCCAGGAAGACCTTATCCCTGTGGAGCTCTTAGCAAAAAAGCAGAGAGACCATCTTTCAGATTATGGTTAATTGCTAGGATATAAATGAAATGTGTTTGGATCTGATGTGGCTCCAAATAGTCCGGCTAAAAAAGAGACCTGATCTGTTCTGTGAGGACCGGTGCTGGTACAGGAAAGACCAGCACTAGACCACTCATACATCTCTGTTCCTGCAGGACTAACTATCATGACCATCAAAACCAACGCTGCACAGCTCAAGTACAGAGGAAGGCACAATAAGAAATAAGAGAGAATAAGGATGATGAAATACAACCTTTTGCTATTCTACGGATCTACCTTTAGGGAGGTGGATGCTATTAGTTGCCTACTCGTCATCTTGCTCATCAGGCTTCTGCCGCGCTGATGGATGGGCGTGTGAGCAGCTGAGACAAGTGGAAAGACAAGACCAGCTTTTGCAAGAGATGAAGAGCTCCTTACGCACTGCGAGATCACAAATCCATCATATGAAGCCTAATGAGGGGGCTGAGCCAGAACAAATACAACTGTTTAACAGTTTATTTTAACCATCCAATGAGAATGAAATAACTTAAAAGGATTCCTGTTGCCAATAATATTTTTTTTTTCCCTCTTCCCCTCCTTGCATGGTATTTGTTAGAAATCGGGATTTTCCTTAACTAAATGTCTTGTGGTCTCCTTAGCTTTGTTTCTTAACAGGGTTGTCTTTATGTTAGTTTTCTTTGGCTTCCCAATAGAAGAGTAACAGATTTCTTTTGAAGTTTTTATTGATGAATGAGCTCCTATAAATAACTCTCTGTGGCAGCAGCTTGATCTCAGAGTTTACTCTGGAATAATAGTAGCAATGGGAATGGAGGAAATTTATGGCAGCATGACATGAAATAGTTTAATGGGCTTCATACTGTTTAACTTAATCTTTACAGATGTAAAAACAGAAATACAATTATTTTAACAACCGTTATTACATATTGCTTTCTAATGAAAACAGCGACTTAGTAAGCAACTGAAGATAGGTAGTGCAGAATTAAGGAGTTCACCTTGCTGCGGATTCAGGAATTAGTGTGTTGGGCCAGTATATTGCAAACCTTCATCTGGAGAGCTGAGGGAGAGCCAAGGTGGCTGGGGAGGAGGGGGCTACAGGTGGGACTTGGCACTTGCATGAAGGGCTTCAGATTAGGATGGAGATGCTTGAAGCTGCCTAAAACCAGTGGAAGCAGAGGAGTCCTGTCTTTGCAGGAAAAAAAAAAAAAAAAGAAGAAGAAGAAAAAAAACCCTCTGTGTTTTCTTCCATGTCTCCTTATTTTACCTGTCTGCTTGGTGAAGAGCTCATCCCAATCCCACCAAAATCCATGGGTATCTTTGGTGACACAGGGGGACCCTTTTCCATGTCCCTTTTGTTTTGTAGCCCTGTGAGCTGCAATCCTCCCACCTTGGAAGCAGAAACAGGTGTTACACTCGCACCAGCCAAAGGATGGAAAGAATGGAGGGAGATGATGAAAACAGCATAATTTCCAGGCTCCAGTGCTCTGATACCGACTCAATAAAAGAGGATTTAACTGCTCACCATCGCGTCTGCTCATCTTCCCATCATGGGTTTGCTTGTTTCTCTAAGTCAATGTCACTTATTGTAAGGGTGGCCCAGACGCGCCTCTTTTACCTGGGTAAACTCAAGAAGGAAGGAAAAGGAAAAGAAAAAAAAATGAAAAGGAGGAACTTAAAACCATCTGCCTTCTGTCTAAATGCCCAAGCCGCAGGCAGGCTGGCATTTAACCCAGCTAAGGATCCGGCCAGCAGACTTCGACAACCGATGTGCGAGAGGTGGGTGTATCATAATTACTAGGAAGAGGCACAGGACCTAATCCAAGCATAAGATTTCCTTTGCAGGGGTTTGAACATGGCTCGTAGCCAACCACAGCTCCCTCATGCTTTTTGGTGCCTCACAAAGAGCTTGAGTAAATATTGAAACATGTTGATGCTCTGCGTAATTTCTATTACAATAGCTGACAACTATTGTTTCCTCCTTGAGGGAGCATTATTTGAAATGAAATTGCAATGAAAATTATTAGCATTGTGTTTTCAACTGTCTGTTTAGTGGGAAATTTGCATGATTCACAATACTTTCCAATCCACAGAAATTGCCCATGCAAGAAATAACTTGCAAATTCTTACTCAATTTCCAAAAATGTGGGAAAGTTTATTTATTTCTTCATGCATTCCTGATTTGCAATGTGCTCTCTAAAAATGTCGCTAAGATTTAGGCTAACCGAGCTCATGCTAAATTTAGCAACTATATTTTAAATAAACATTCTTTACGCTTTACTGAACCGGCTTTGAAGCTGGCTTAAAACAAATTGCACTCACATGAACGTTAACAATGTTTTACTTTGGACTAAGTGAACATCTGAATAAGTAATAATGTATTATTTGGTATAATCCGAAAATGAGATTTAAGAGATCTAATTCAGCCAATTTAGGAAAGATTCCTATGAGGAATACTGAATCAGACCCATATTTATTTCTGGAAGAGTCCGTTCTGTTCTCCTTGACCACTCAAAACTTTCTCTCCTGGTGTCTTGTTAGATGCTGCAAGCTACGAGCCTCAGTGAAATCAGCTGTGACTTAGCACGCATTGCGTTTGAGGAATCTGGCCCATTTTAAAGCACTTAATGATTTGTCTGGATAAAGCACTAAAAATATACTGTGGGGAGCAATTATGCAATGTCCAGACTGATGGATTGCATAACCTCATAGACCTTTTCCATCTGTAACTTCTCTAATTCTGTGATCTTGTCTTCTTGCTCTCTCTCTTAAAATCAGAGATGTGATCTGTTAAACATCCCAGTGCTGTCTCCCAGGAGATCTGTTTTCTGGGTGTGCGGGGCTATGAATTAAGGAAGGAAGCAGATCCTTCTCCCCCTCTCGTTTCGGGAATTGGCTGCTCTTCACAACAGGCTTAGGAGCAATTACCAGGAGGCCAGCAGGTTTTGGTGGGAAGAGGGATGCTCTCTCCATTGTGGGTTTTCCCAGGTAAAGGATGGAAAGAGAATTAACTCTTCAAAGGAGCGGGGAGAGGGGGACGACATGACACAGACATGACAAGCAGTTACAAAGCCCTTAGAGTCATGTCACCTTGAAATCAGACATGGACAGCCATGCACTTCGAGTGACGAGTCCGGAAAGCGGCTTCTGCTCACGTGTAAATACTCGATCATTTATTATGTATGCTACGGGACCAACTTTAAGAGAACACACACTGAGTGTATTTAAAGACTGGAAGCCCCATTTATGAGAAATTAAATTCCTGAATTATTTTAATATGCCAGATTTTCAGTTCCTCTCATAAGAAACCTGTGTTTGGAGCGAAGCTGCTCTGCGAACTGAATGACTCCGCTGTGAGCCTCGTCCACGGTGTGCTCTTCTGCGCTCCTGCGATTTAAAACTGGCTGCAGACCTCGGAGACATGAAACCTTGCTCAGTTTGGAGAGGTCATTCCTCTCCAGCGGAACGGAAAGGCATATATATCGCCCACACAAGAAGCATGCTGTTTATACTGCATCATAGGCTATTTTCTACATTTCTTCACAGTATTTCAGGCTTGTGTTTATAGCCAGCCCTGAGAGGTTGGGAAAGCCAGGAGGCAGAAGATTCCAGGGATGAGTTAAATACTGGGTGGCAGGTTTGTGTTTGGCAGCTGCTTTTTTGGATTGTGAAACAGGTGTGAAACCATGGGCATCGATTATTTGCAGCTTGTCAAGTCCTGGATATTTGTACAACACGTCGTCTGTTTTGTACTGCAGAGCACGAAAACTCACATGATGTAGAGAGAATTAAAAGATGCTCAGTGACACCCAAACAGCTGGTACTGGTGTATTGACATGCACACTTACTTCTCCACATTGAAGCACCGTTGGTTCTATTGTTTTTATTGTACCATTACTTCTTCTCCCCTCTATATATAAACAGATGACGCGCAAGAGCCATGTGCGGTTAGTCATCCCGCGAGCTGGCAATAGGACCCTTTTTCTCAGTATTCATCCCCTGCAAATTACATCAATGGCCTGATCCCAATTAATTCCAAATTGCCACTCGTAACTATTCACTCAGTTCTGAGTTCATTTTAGTTAGTGTCACTTCTGTGCAGAGCGTGTTAAGTTTACTAATTTTACCCTCTCAAGTGAAACCAAAATCAAGCCCAGTGTGGCTTTTAAATACTGCAGCTGTACTTGGTCCTGCTCCACTACAATAAAACAGAAAAAAAATCAAATGTCACCATGAGCAAAGCTTCACAAAAAATAAATTCCCATTGCACAGAAAAAGCTGAATCTCAAAAAAAGTGCCTGTGATTAAAAATATACATCATGTGCATACCAAACCGCACTCCTAATGTGAAACTTACTCCTTCAGATGATATTTTTTTGACCAGGACCTGCCACTAAAAACTGCCCTTGTAATGAAAGGGACCTGAGGTGGGGGGGTACACAAGTACGAGTAGGAAAGGAACAAAAGCCCTGTTTGCAGGTCCAAAAAGGTACTTTAGGAGCTGGAATAGGAGCTGAAGGGTGCCAAAAGTGGGGGTCACGGCTAAGGTGCCAAGTTAGGAGAAAAGGAAGCAAAGGAGCCTGAAGACACGGTTAAAACTTCGGGGGGGGGGGGGGGGGGGTGTCGGGATTTAGTGGGTTTTTCTTCACGTGGGGCTGTCCTCATGCTCTGCATGTGCAGAAGCAAGCACTTGCCCTCGCTGACAGTGGTTGCTTGTTGGCACCTCCCGGATAGGTGCAGGCACCTGGGGATGGTGAGGCTGCTCAGCTGGTCCCTGCCCCGTGCAGCGTGCCTGATGGGAAAATCCACTGCTCCTTCAGGAGAGGGTTTTTAAAGAAGCAAAAAGAGTTTTCTAGTAATAAATCACCTCATAACTGAGAGCGTAACTACTCTCTGGGGGTTAAACCCTTCTGTGGGCCAGGCTGCAGGGAGAGCAGGGATGCAGGATCCCCACCAGTGGGAAATGGCTCTGGAGCTTGTTGGAGACCCAGCTTCGGAAGTCCTTGGAGGCAGCGTTAACCTCCCGTTCCACACACGTGCCCCAAGTCCTAGCACAGGCAAGCAGCTGGGGCTGGAGAGATCTGGGGTCTCTGCTGGGCAAGAACAAAGCTGGATCTTTTCCCTGCCCCTGCAGCTTCCCATGAGTGATGTTACCACACATGCCAAAAAGATGGTGATGTCAGCCCGGAGCCTGGAACAGGATGGCCACTTATTTAACCAGCTATAATACCTGTCTCTGATTACACACAGGAGTGGCACTGTAGGGACATGGGGTTTCACTCAGAGAGCATTAACCCTCTCAGCACTTGCCCAGCCTTCTAAATTATGGTGGGGACACATGTGGCTTTGACTGGGCAGTGATGGTGGGTTTTGGGTTTTTTTTAATTCAGTGCCATAGCTTTAAAGAATGGACTCAATGGATATTCAAACAGGAACTGTCAGAAATAGGAAGCATATAAAGGATTTTATTTAAATAAAGTCTATCTTGCAGATCTATATAAAAAGCCCCATCTTTTTTATTCTCTTTTTTTCACAGTGAGAAGCTGTAGCTCTGCCTATGAGTATCCTTCTTTTGAGGAACTCTACATCATTTCCCACCTTTTGGAGATTTTCTGTACTTCCCCACACAAGAGCTCTTTGCCTAGTGTTGAAATGAGCCCCCCTGAGCTCCTGGTCCAAAAGTCAAGCCACTTTGATGCTGGCCTTCCTCTGCAAAAGCTGAACCACAACTCACCTGAGAAATGCAGATTTCCAGCAGTCCAGGTGCCAATTTAAGGATGGGCTTTGCTAGTGAGACGGGGCGGAATGGTGGAAGGAGAGAGGAGAAACAGAATCATCTTGGTAAACATTATCTCAGTTGCAAGGAACGGGTCGTTTCCCAGGACCCTATTTTTAGTCCCTCCCACGTTTTACCTCTCCTGGCAGCCTGGTCCATGGTGCCATCACCAGAATATTTGCACCAGAGCTCGCTGCTGCATCCCGCGGCAGGCCCTGCTCCCCGGCCCTCCGGCCGCACGAGCCAAGGGGATTTCACAACACATCAGCCACAATCCTGAACAAAATACTTTTATTGGATATAGGTTTGGTTTCATAATGAAAACTGAGAATATAGATTTTTTTTTTCCAAAAGGGCATTTATCAACTAATATACAAAAAGCCTCTATTTATGGGGGGAACAAAAAAAAAAAAATCCTGATTGCTTGTAATGTGCCTGGATTCTTCCTTCTTTAAGAAAAAAGAAAACCTTAAAAACACAGCTGATGTCTTTTTTTTTTTTTTTTTTTTTTTTATGCTGGTAGTTGTCGAGGTTGTCAACACAGCTCCTTCAAAATGCCAAGACCAGCCTCCACAACCCTCCTTCAGTCTTTTTTGGTCCAAAGCAACTGATTCCAGCAAGACATGGAAACCAGCCGCATCCCCATGTTCACAACGTGTTTGCTCATCCATCCCCCTCTCTCTGGCCACATCAGTGAGACAAATTATATCTCTATACTCAAGAAGCACAAGTGCTAGGCAGGAAAGCAGCTTGCATTAACGCCACAAGTTATACATGGTGCTGAGTCCAAGCAAGCAGAATTGTGCAGAATGAGCCTGGATTGTCTGGTCCGCCCTTATTTCAGCTCTGGTTACCTCCCTTTTTCCCACTCGGAGGACTGGGCCAGGGGGGCGATATCAGGCATTATTATGTGCAGGCACCCTTGGGTATTAATGGCAAAACAAAACTAGAGCCTCCTCCCCCAGGAATGGAAGGGGTGGTTGTGGTTTCCAAAAGAAATAAAAATAAAAATAAAAATAAAAATAAAAATAAAAATAAAAATAAAAATAAAAATAAAAATAAAAATAAAAATAAAAATAAAAATAAAAATAAAAATAAAAATAAAAAAATAAAAAAAACCAAAACCAAAAACAAAAACAAAAACAAAAACAAAAACAAAAAAGAAGAAAACTGGAGACCTGAAGGATTCAGCAGAAACCAGGTCTGAGGAACCTGAGGGATGCAAAACTAAAGGTGCAGAGCAAATCTGGCGAGGCTTGGAGGGCAGCGTGGGACACCCCCCCACCGCCTGCCTCTATCTCCACCACCCACGGGAAAAGAAAACTGTTTTTACCTTGAAAAGTCGATCTGGCGGGGGGGTGGGAGGCAAGCTCTAAGGAGATCTCCACAGCAAGACGTGCCTTGAAAATCCCTGAAATCCTGAGTCACCTTTAACATCGTGGGGTTTGGGGGTTTTTTTCGGGGTTTTTTGTTAGGGTTTTTTTTGGGGGGGTGGGGTGTTGGTCTTTACCCGCTTGGTGAGGTCTGAGTCCGGTCTGTCCCATCGCGCCCCCGCCGCACCGAGTGGGGCAGGGGGGTACAGTTATGGGGCAACTACTGGAAATTAAATACCGCCTCGGAGAAGTGGAGAGGGAAGCAGGAGAGGAAGGGGATGCCGATGTGGTACAGCCTCCCGTGTACCTGGGAGTCCAGGGTGAGGGAGGCGTTGAGGGCCGGGCCGAAGCCGCCGCTGGCGAGCAGGGAGCCGCCGGGACCCTCCCGGGCCGCCTTGAGGGGCGCCCCGGGGGGCGGCTGCCCCAGCCCCTGGGCGAGGATGCTCTCGATGCTGAAGCTGCGGCCCCGCGGGCCGCCCTTGAGCGACGGGGCGGCGGCGGCGGGCGGCCGGGGCGCGGCGGGGGTCCCGGGAGGGGGCGCTTCCCCCTCGGCCGGCTTGGGGACCCCCTGGTGGCCCGAGTCCCCCCCCGCGCTCCCCTTGGCCCTTTTGGGCTCGTCGGGGCGGGCGGGTGGCCCCGGCGGGCCGGCGGGAGCGGGGGTCGCGCCGCCCTTCGGCTCCGGCGGCCCCGGGGCTTTGGGCTTCCTCTTCCTCCGCCGGTAGTTGCCGTTCTCGAACATGTCCAGGCACCGGGGGTCCAGGGTCCAGTAGCTGCCCTTGCCGGGCCGTCCCTTCTCCCGCGGCACCTTGACGAAGCAGTCGTTGAGCGAGAGGTTGTGGCGGATGCTGTTCTGCCAGCCCTGCTTGTTGTCGTGATAGAAGGGAAAGCGGTCCATGATGAACTGGTAGATGCCGCTGAGGGTCACCTTCTGCTCCGGAGCTTCTTTGATGGCCATGGCGATGAGGGCGATGTAGCTGTAGGGGGGCTTCTGCGGGGGGTCCTGCCGGGAGATGGCCCCGCTGGGGGCAAAGCCCAGGGCGGCCGGGAGGTACAGCATGGAGGGGCTGCCCATGGGCGAGAGGGGGCTGCCGTAGAGGTGGCTCATGGCCCGCGGGCTCTCAGCTCCTCTCGGAGCCCAGCGAAGGGACGGGGCAGGGCAGGAACCTGGGGCGAGTCCACCGGGGAGCGATTTGTGCGAGCTCAGATCCCAGCCCTGCCTGAAGGAGCTCGCTCTGCCTCTGTCCCTGCTTCATAGCTCTTAAAAAAAAAAAAAAAAAAAAAAAAAAAAAGTTAAATAATTGTTGTAAGTTTGCTATTATATGTTGACTTAGCACTGGAAAATAAATTGTCTCTGATAAACAGTCGTTTGTGTTCTCAGCCCACCCACATTAATTAAAATTTCATTGCTACAAAACTCCAAGCTCTCTCCACGTGTCTTGCTGGTACCAGCCAATGGTCTCCAGCTTATTCCTTCATTTGTTTATAGAATTAGTCTGTTGATAAGTCTGCCCACCCAAGTCGAATCAAGCTGTGTTTATTTGGAAAAATTTCCGGGCACCCAATATATAAACGCACTGATCTGATGTTTGAAATATCACGTCCACCCTTTGACGCTGCAAGCACACAGAGCAGAGCAGGATGTGCACTGCTGGAGCGCGGAGGAGCGGGCAGGGAGCCCCGCAGGACACTGGGGCGCTCGGCAGCAAAAAAAAAAAAGAAACAAAAAAACCCCAAAAAAACATGGAAAGAACGGAAAAGAGAGGGATGGGTGAGAGGAGAAGGCAGCGCTGCGGCGGGGAGGGAGGCAAAGGCACCGTCTGGGTTCCCGAGGAAGGGGGAGCTCAGGTGTGGCGGGGGTCCCCCGTGCGGGGTCGCGGCTGGGAGCGGCGGCCGCGCCCCCCCGCCCCGCGTCGCCACGGGCCACCCGGGCGCGGGCGGAGAGCGACCCCCGGCCCAGCCACAGGGCTGCGGGGGGGGGGGTGCTGCAGCGAGTTCCGCAAAGGGGGGGGTTGGCAGGCGCGGGGAGGAGGGTGGGTATTTGTGAATGCGGGCCTGTTGCTTTATATTATGTACTTTCCTGTTTATAACAAGGAGGGGGATTATAACAACTTTACAAGTGCACACAGCTGGCCGGTGCTTACATTAGGAATTTGTGATGCTCTTTTTCTGTATAAACGTCCAGGTTTGGGGCTGTGTTTTCTGTTGTTGGATTTTTTTTTTTAATTTACTTATGTAACAGCTTTAATCCGAGGCCCCGAGGGATTCCGATGCAGTTGGAGGTGTCTGTTGCTCCCCCAGCCCCCCACGGCCCAGACCTGCGTTGGACCCTGGGGAGACCCTGTTCCGTGGAGCATCGTTTCTCTGGGGGAGGGAAGAGGAGGCCTGAGCAGCTCCTATCACTGCAGCTCCCACGTCCGTGGTGGGACTTTTACCTGGAGGGGAATATGTAAAACCCGGGCTCCGAGGTGTCCCCCAGCACCGCCCGGCCCTGGCGATGCCCCCTCACCCACTCCACGACCTCCCTGCAAGCTCACCCGTGGGGTTTCTCGCCCACTTCTGCTCCCGTCCTGCCGTTCCCCCCGCAAACCATCGGGCGAAGGGTTTTCATCCCTGGGGTAGAAGTTACCGCGATGGCTGCGGAGCCGCAGATGGGCGCTACAGCTGCAAACCGCCTTGTCAGCCTGGGAAACACAGCCGGGGTGTCGAGGGAGCTGGCTTCGCAGGCGGGGGGGTCACCGGCTGGCCCCACGCGTGAGGGGGCAGCCCACCCCTCTCACACTGCCCTTGCCGGTAATCCCGCATCCCGCCACCGCGGTGCGCACACCCGCCGGCCCCCGGGAGCTGCACGACCCAGCCGGCGTGCCGCAAATGCAATAAGCCTCCAAATAAATAAATAAAAAAAAAAAAAAAAAGAGGCAAAAGAACGGTGTGGGGAGGGAGGGGGTTCCCCTCACCTCGACACTGAGGACCAGCATCCCCGGGCAGGCCCCCCGTCCCCCGGTAGCATCCTTGCTGGGGAGGGATGGAGCAGAGCCCGGCTGCTCTAACCCGCCCGACGCATCCTCAGGGCAGCCTGCCGAGGCTGAGGGTCATCCCCCCCGAACCTCCTCCTCTCCCCACCTCGGGGAGTCCTCCCTTCCTTGGGACACTCCAAGCACGGATTGTTAAAACAATAAATACTCGCGTGTACGGCAGGAGACAGACACACGGGCTCCCGCTCGCTCCCTGAGCTCCCTCCCCCAGTAAAATTCTTGCTTCCTCCTTGTTTTCCCCTCTTGGCGGTAGGAAATCCTGGGAGGCAAAGATGCGGCTTTTCTCTCTGCTCTTTCTTCCCAGCTCATGCGCTGCCCGCTGTCCCGCTCCTGCCGGCGGCATCGCTGGCGCTCGCCGCGTTACCGGCCCGGGAGCAGCCCTCCGGGCGGCTCCGACGGCTGCGGCGGGACCGGGAGAGCGAGCGGCGCGGCGGAGGTGGGGGCTGTGGTTGTGGTTGTGCTTGTGGTTGTTGTTACCGTCGCTCTTCCCCTGAACGGAATAAAAAGAAGAAAAAACCAAACGCGGAGCCAGCGACGGAAGCGCTCCGGCCGCGTTTCCCCTCCTCTCCAGCTGACAGGCCCCTTTTAAAGCATCATCGAGGAGAGCTCCCGCCCGAGCGCCCCGGGGGAGCGGGGTGCAAATCAGTGCCCCCCACTCCTGCTGCATCCCGGCCCCTGGGGGAGCGGGGTGCAAATCAGTGCCCCCCACTCCTGCTGCATCCCGGCCCCTGGGGGAGCGGGGTGCAAATCAGTGCCCCCCACTCCTGCTGCATCCCGGCCCCTGGGGGAGCGGGGTGCAAATCAGTGCCCCCCACTCCTGCCGCAGCTCTGCCTGGGGGCAGCAGGGGTGCAGATCAGTGCCCCCCACTCCTGCCGCAGCTCTGCTCGGGGGGAGTAGGGGTGCATATCAGTGCCCCCCACTCCTGCTGCATCCCGGCCTGCGCTGCCTTAGACACGACCTGTCGGAGGGGCCCGGTGGCAGCTGCCCACCCCTCGCCCCCTCACTGTACAGCTTCGAGGTGGCTCGATATGGGCCCGGGCTTGGGGGTGTATTCCCGTCTCTCCCGGCCCCCCAGCGCCTGGTACGGATTTTCTGCAAAGTCCCCTCTGAAGTAACAGCAGCGCCAGCGGCCTTCCCCCAAAGCCTCCTGTCCGGCTCCTTCCCACGGCAGTTGCCGAGCTCTAAGGGGGGCGGGATGGCTTAGGGGGGGCACCAGGCAGCTCCGTGGTTGTGCAGAGGCCTGGGGGGCTTGCTGAAGGCACGTGCTTTACCCGGGTCCTGCAACACCAGGGAACGGCTCCCTGGCCGGGCTGCGGGGACCTTGCCGGTGGGGACAAGCTGGAAAACCGCCGGTCCTTCCCCCTCCCGAAACCCGGAGCTGTCTGGGCTTTCAGACAGGTCTGCAAACTCGTAGGTTAATGGTAATGCAGAAAGAAAAAATAAAACTAAAAACCCTGTCCACCATCCTCATCCTCTGCCTCGAACTGCGCTGGGCCACGGCTCCATGCAACCGGCCATGCAGCAACTTCAGCCAGCGCCCCCGGGGCCGAGCTTGCCCCCCTGATCTGCTGCGGGGGGCTGATGCTGGTCCTTCAGCTGCGAGGGCCTGCGGGGCCCGATCCTGCCGCGGCTGTGCGGCAGTTACCCTGGGTCTTCCCCCTTTCTTCCTCCCCCTCTGCCCCAGCCAGGCTGAAGTCACCTGTCGCGACAGGCTCCTATCGCGTTATCGAGCAGCCTCGAAAAGACCCCTGAGTCCCGCACCTGGCTCCCGCCTCACCTGCACAACCAGCCCCCCCACAAGGCTCCCCTCGGGGTGGAGGGGGCGATGGGGGGCGACGCGGTTGCACATGGGCTCTGACCCCCGCACGGGACGGGGCACAGCAAAGGAACGACGCTCTCAGCCCCCAGCCCCTGGGAGGGGGCGGTTGGATGCCCACCCTGCCCTGGATGCTGATCCTGCGGCTTCAGAGCCCGCGCTGCTCCCAGCACCTGATAGAAGGTTTTTCTTTTCCTGCCAAGCTCCTGAAATCCTGAAACCCTGACAGCTGCGAAGCAGCAGTGCGGGGAGGGGGAGAGGGGCCGGGACCATCCCACCCGATGGGGTGGGAAAAACCCCATTGATAAGGGGTTGCGGGAGCAGAGGGGACCCTCAAGCTCGGCTCAAGCTGTGCACATACCCCCCCCCCCCCCGGAACTGTCCAGCAGCAACATGGGGGAGGTCGTAGAGCCCCGGGGGGGCCCTGGCCCCAGCACCGCACCCCCCGGCATCCCTGCCCGCCGCCGAGGGGACGGGTCCCCGTGCGCCCAGCACCCTTCGCCGGCGTGGGAGGGGTGGGAGCACCAGCGGCCCCGGGATTTCTCGTGTGGGAAAGCCCACGGCAGGCACGTGAGCCCCGCCGCCTCCGGGGGGGGGGGGGGGGGGGGGCAGGCACCCCCCCGGCGCTCCCCTGCTGCCGGGCTCCGCGCCGGGCGGAAACCCGCGGGGAAGGGTGGCTGGACTGGGGGAAGAATTCTTCCCCCTTTTGGTTTGAATTTTTTTTACCCTATTTATTTCCTTTTTTACCCTTTTACCCTATGATTTTTTTTATCCTTTTACCTTATTTTTTTTTACCCTCTACCCTACGTATTTTCTTTCTTTAAAATAACATTTTAGGCTTTGTTGCATTAAAAAAAAAAAAAGAAAAAAAAAAAGAAAAAACACAAACCACGAAACACCCTCTGAAAGCCAGGAAAAATGGCAAAGAGTTTTACAAGAGTGTTCCTTAAAGCACAAGATCAAGTGAGGCTCGGACATTTTTTCGCATTCAAACCGAGAGCTTCAGTGGGTTTTGCCAGCTTTCCAGCGCATGCGAAATTTACCCGATCAAACCCAACTGATATCACGGATTTTAACAGCCTACCGCGGGTATAGCCGCTCTGTAAGCTCAGCGGCGCACCGGGGGGCTGCGGCGGGTTGGAAGGGGCGCACGGCCGGGCACTGTTGGACGGCTCGGAGCCTCTGCGCGGTCTGGGCAGCCGGGGAAGGAGTGGGGGTCCAGCGAGCTGGGCGGGCAAAGCGGCGGAGCCCCCCCGACGGGCCGCCTCGGCAGGGCCGGCATTCCCTGCCTCTGGCACTGCTGCTCCCTGCTTCAGCAGGTGAAGGGTGACCTGGGGGAAGGCGCAATCTCTGTCAGTGCCCGGCGTCGCAAATAAGAGTTTAAATAGATAGAGGTGGTTAAAAAAAAAAAAAAAATAATCAGCCCAGCCTTCCTAGGGAAGAGTATTAAAAACCTGTAAAATGATGCCCAAGCTCTAGACTCCGCAGCGAGTCCGGGTTTAAACGACCGCTCTCAGCACCAGCACCCACTCGTAGCCTTTGGGGCTTGTTTTAAAAATAAAAAAAAAACGGAGGGGTGGGATTCTGTTTGCTTTCTGTGGTGGAAAGAGCCAGCGGAGACACGCAAAGCACCGCACAAGGCCTGCGCTCGCAGGGACGGGGCAGGGGAAGCAGGAGTCCTCCTCCCTCCGGCTCCTTCTTCTTCCCCTTCTCCCCACCGCGGGGCTGGGAAATTTCCCTAAATTTCAAGCTGGGCAGGGATTTGGGATTGAGACAGAAAGCCGGTGCTCGCCCCCGCGGTGCCTTACTCCTTTCCCCCCGCAGCTGTACGATGCCCAGCTCTCCACCTGAACGAAACCTTTTCTCACCGAAATAATCACCATAATAAACGTTCAAGGCTCCAGGAAAACGACTTTGTTAGAAGAACAACCAGTGCCACGTTTTCCGCACGAAGGAAAGGTGAAGGGAGGAAAAAAAAAACACCTGCAAAACCCCACATATATACACAGACAAGCGCCAGACTTGGAGCAGAAAAAAACAGCATGGATTTATTTTAAGGTAAGTACAACAATTAGGACCACATAAGACAAACGAACTTTGAAGCAGGTTAAAGCAAATAGTCCTTAGGAATGGTCAAGGTGAAATCTATTATACAAAACATCACACGTCGTAAATAATAATAAAAAAGTATTAGAGACTTTGTCTTTTTTTTCTTTCAAAAAAAAATCCACCAGCAAAAAATAAATTATTTCCTCGTCTTGCGAAAAGTACAGCTCTAAAACGAAAGAAACTATTGCATAATTGTACACAGAAGAAGAAGAAATCACTTGTGATTAATTTGGAAGTTAGGAATCGTTGGGCGAGACAAAAATAATCCAGTGAACTCAACTTTAAATATTATATTAATGGCTCTGAAAATCAGCCTGATTAGAAATCCACACATTTTTTACAGCACAACAGAGAACTTAAAAAATACCCAGGACATATATTTATATATATATATTTATATACTTTTTTCCTTTTAAAACGTATAAATGGTCGTTGTGATATTGGTCCATAACTTACTTTTCTGAGACCCCCTATACTTTAGCATATAAAATTTGCCACTTTTAGATAGACATATATATATAGAAGTATTCCTTTTTTTTTTTTTTTTTTTTTTTTTTTTTTTTGTTTAGGAGACATCCCCTTTTTCAAGTAGAATTTTACTTGCCTGGAATTTAAGGAGGCCCAAAACGGGGCTTGGGACCTACAAACTCTGTGGCTGCCAGGTCTACGGGGAAGCTGTCAGATTTAATTTTTTTCCTGCGTCTGAAACGATTGGTGTGGTTTCCTTTCTCCTGATTTTTTTTTAATAATTATTATTATTTATAATATTAAAAAAAAATATTTTTTTGGAGGATGGCCCTAGGCGGGGGGGGTCGCGGCTACTCAGTACTTAGTGCAGTCGTAGGAGTAGGGGGCGGCGTGGCGGTATAGGGAGGGCGCGGATCTGTAGGGGATCTGACAGGCGGAGTTGCTGCTCACCTGGTGGTCGCTGAGCGAGGCGCTCTCCATCCCCAGCCGGTGCGAGGTGAACATTTCCCGGACGTTGGGAAAAGTCTGCTGCTGAGAGCCGAAAGTGTGCCCGGGCAGGTGGCTCAGCTCAGCCCCGTGGTTGAGGTACCAGGAGGCGGTGGGCTGCCCCCCCGCCGCCCCTCCGCCTCCGCCGCCGTGGGGATGGCCGGCCCCCAGCGCACCCTCCTGCCCCGACGGCAGGCTCAGGGTGCCGAGGGGCGACGGGGCGCCGGTGGGATGCTCGGCCAGACCCTCCTCCAGTGGTGCGGGGGGCACGCACATGTGGCCCGGCCTCTCGCCGCTGTAGAGGCTCATGGCCCGCATGCTGCAGTGGTAGCTCCCACTAGTGTCCAGGGCCTGGCTGCACGCCGCGCTGTAGCCCGACGGCTGCCCCGGCGGGTAGCCCAGCGGCATGCCGGCACCCGTCCTGCCCGAGGCGGCACTCACCGGGCTGAGGTCCCCCGCGGGGGAAGTCCGCAGGGTCATGATGCTCTCCACGCTGAAGCCCGGCAGCCCGTTGCCGGCGGGGTGATGCTCGGGCAGCGAGGCCTCGGGGGAGGCGGCGGCGGGGGGCGAGGCGGCGCTGCGGGGGCTGTCCCGCAGGGCCCCGCCGCTGGCCGGGCTCAGCGTCTCCACCTTGGTGATCACCGGCAGCTCGGGGGATGCCGTCTCGCTCTTGATCACCACCTTCTTCTCGGAGGCCGGCGCCGAGGCGGAGGAAGAGGAAGAGGAGGAGGAGGCTTCCTTGGGGAGGTCGGCGCCGGGCAGCCCGGGGGGCTTGGGCTGCTCCTTCAGCAGCCGTTCCCGAGCCTCCTCCTTCTCCTTGGAGACGTCCTTCTTCTTGAAGCGTCTCCGGCGGCGGAGGAAGCTGCCGTTCTCGAACATGTTGTAGGAATCGGGGTCCAGGGTCCAGTAGCTGCCCTTGCCTGGCTTCTTGTCGTCGCGGGGCACCTTGACGAAGCACTCGTTGAGGGAGAGGTTGTGGCGGATGCTGTTCTGCCAGCCCTGCTTATTCTCTCGGTAGAAAGGGAAGCGGTCCATGATGAACTGGTAAATCCCATTGAGCGTGATCTTCTTGTCGGGGGCGTTCTGGATGGCCATGGTGATGAGGGCGATGTAGCTGTAAGGTGGCTTCACCAGGTCCTTGGGGGCGGTGGGTTGGTGGGGGTGGTAGGGGCCGTAGGAGCGCCCCATGCCCGCCCGCGTACTGCTCGGCGTGGCCCGAGTAGACGCTCATGGGGTTGCCCATGCCGCCGTACGTCCCCGCCGTCCGGTAGTAGTTCTGCTCGCTTAAATACGGCACCACTCCCAGAGCGTTGGGGTCCGAGACGGAGTAGCGAGCCTGCATCATGGAGAGGGGCTTCCCGCGGCCGGGGAGGAGAGAAGGAGGGAGGAGGAAGAGGGGTGGAAGGATCTCACCCCCGTCCGGGACCCCTCTGCGGAGAAGGAAGAGGGGAGAGAGGGAGAGAGCGAGGGAGAGAGAGTCTCAGAGGCGAGCTCAATCCCAGCGTGTCCTCTAGCAGCGGCACCGCAGCAGCAGCATCCTTCGGGTCGCGGGGGGCAGGGTGGTCTCTGGCCGCCTCTCCCTCCCTCTTTATTACTGTGATTCTTGTATGCACACCTACGGCCCGCGGCGGGCACTGCTGCGGAGCGGGAGGCGGGGAGGCGGGGCGGGGGGGGGGGGGGAGGGGGGTGGCCTGTTCTCGCAGGAAAAGGGATTTATAAAAAAAAAAAAAAGTAATAATAATAAAAAAAAGGGGAAAAAGAAGAAGAAGAAGAAAAAAAAAAAAGCAGCCTTGCGGAAACCCAGTTCTTGTCACAACAACGGCCCGAAATCTTCCGGCGCCGGCGGGGCCCCGCCGGGTACCTGGCGCGGGGTGCGCGGGGGTGCGCGGAGCCGCCCAGCTCCTCGGCCGCGCTGCGCAGCTTCAAAACTCGCCCCGCGCCGCCGACGCGCTTTTACTCCCCGCTGGCCCCGCCCCCCGCCGCCGCCGCCCGCCAATGGCGGGGCGCGCACACCCGCCGCCGCAGCCAATGGGAGGGCGGCGGCGGGATGCGGGTTGGCGCTCGCGAGCATCGCGGGCGGGCGCGCGCCCCACACACGCGCGTGGGCGCGCGCCCGCCTCGCCTTCCCCTAAAATCATATAGACGCACATTAAACAATTACATACATCCCACCCGTCCCCCCTTTTTCTATCATTTTAACGGTTTAGCCCTAAAAGGAGCCAGCGCGGGGCGGCTGCGGGCGGGGGGCTCTGCCGGCCCCGCGGCACCGTCCCTCCCGCTCCACCAAACCCCACGGTTTTAAGCACTTTTGGGAGCCAGGTTGAGTCGCGACAGCGCGCGCACCGCCGCATCGCCCCGCGATACCGACATAACGGTGCCCCTGTGCCGGGCAGGTCCTTCTGCCTTCTTTTCTAAATGTATTTTATTTGAAGTGCCAGAGCCCGGGGGTTCCTCGCCCGGCGCCGGGAAAGGTCACCCGGTTCCCGCCCCGCCGCTCGCCCGGTGGCGAGTGGCACCTCGCCCCGCTGTGTCCCTCGCACTCGGACCCCGGCGGCCACCGGCCTCGCCGTGGCTGGGGGCCGGGAGCTTCCTCTGCCGCTCTGGGGGACTTTGAGGCTATTTTTTAATTATTATTTTATTTTTTTAAATAAAGAAAGAAGTGAGGGCACTTAAGTGGTTTTGGTTTTTTTTTTTTTCGTTCCGGCCATTGAGGCGGATTTTCTTCTGCATGTGAAATCCGCCCCTTTGCCTTTTCTCTAATGATTTCATTACAGGCAATCAGAGTGGAACAATTAGGGACGCATGGTGACCAAGTGTAAACCCAGGTATTGGGGAAACTGCTGCACGCTGCCCTGTCCCAGCCGGGAGAAGCGTGGATCTGCCCAGCGAAGAAATGAAGGTGGGAAACAGCGGATTCCCCCCTCCCCGCTCCGAAAAAAAAAATAAAAATGTGTGTATATATATATATATACATAGTCACTGCAAAATCGATTCGAGCCCGAAAAGACCAAGATAAGATTGAAATTAATTAGCTGTCACTTCGGCAGGGCTCCTTGCCGCTGCCTCCCCCGAGCCCGGCTGCTCCTGCTCTGATGTCTAAGCGGTGATCTTTTGGTTTCTTACACTGTAATTCTGCCTTTCCCTCCTGGCAATTTGTGTGGCTTCGTAGGGCTTTAAACAAAGCTATTCCCCACACACACGCCATCAAAAGTCAGACTGGGATTTGGGCTGGCTGCTGGTACGGAGGGTCCCTTCCCCGCTCCCTGCCGGGGCGGTGGGGACGAGACCGCAGCCGGCTCCGGCCGTGGGAACTCGGCGGTGCTACTAATTACCGGGGGCGTTCTTAATAAGAAAGGAAACGATTTTATGTGATAAGGGGGGGGGAAGAAAGAAAAAAAGAAGGAGCTCCTCTACAAGGAGGTATGTTTAAGAATTATCCGCGATGGAAAAATTGATTGGAAAGTTTCTCCGGACGCTTCGAAATTGTTATTTAATTTTGATGGAAATAAATGTAAATGTTCTAGGAGGGTTTCATCGACCGAACAAACGTCCGGGAATTTTTTTTTACAAAAACAAATAGCAAATTCTGCGAGGTCCGTTGGCACTTTTCACGTAAATGTAGGACCATCGAGAAAACATTTTATTTATTTTTTTCTGGAATAATATGAAAACGACTTCACATTTTTTACTTCGGTTTTCAAAGAAATAATATTTCTCATAAAAACTAGGGCGTTATGTTAGCGTACACAAGCACACGGAATTTCTTAAACGATATAACTTTTTAAAAGGCAGGAATTTTTAAAAGCAAAAGTTTGACCAAAGCCACCCCTGCGGCGTCCGAGAGCTGTCCCTTCCTAGAAGCCTGTACGCTCTTGAGAAATAACCTTGCCTGAATCTTACCTCTCCTCGGCTGCAAACTTTTACCGAGATGAATTTCTACAGAAAATCAAGGAGCAGCGATAGCTCTTTGCTTGCTGCAGCTGGGAACTGAACAGAGTAAATCAACGGGCTCGGGAAAGCCCAAATTTCAAATTGCAGGAAGAAAAGGAAAAAAAGAAGGAAAAAAAGGATCGGTATGAAAAATAGCCAGCTTCTAAAGGGGGGAGCGCAAGGAGAGGGGTCCTTCCGAGCAAGGGAGCTGGAGGCACCGGGAGCCGCGCTGTCCCCCGGGCACGGCGGGCTTCTCCCCCGCTTCCTGCGCGGGACGCGGGAGCGGCGGCGGCCCGGGCTGCCCCACTGGCCCCGGGCTTCCCTCCGCAGCCTCACTCGCCTTTGGCGAGCGCCCGAGAGCAACAGCCTGACCCCTTCCCTTCCCCGGGGGCTCTCCCCGCGCCGGCTGCCCGGGCCCCGCGGCGGGCGGGTGCTCGGCGGGGCCGGTGCCGGCAGTCGGTGCCGGCGGCGGGCGCAGCGCTCACCTGCCCGCCCCGGGGGCTCTGCGCGGCGTGTGCTGCCCCCCAGGGGACACCGGGGGGTCTGCACGGCCGCCCCGGGCCCGGCCCGCGTCCCCGGGTGTGCGGGAGCACGGCGCGGCGAGGGGGAGAGGGGCCGGGGGCAGGGAGGGGGAGATGGGCAGAAGGGAGGCGAAGGGGGGAAACGGGAGGGGGGGGGGGAATGAGACATGGGGTCGCAGAAAGAGAGGGCGAATGAGTGAGCAGGCAAAAACCAGCGAGCAAGGAGTGTGTGAGAGGGAGAGAATGGAGAATGGGAACGGGAGAGAAAGAAGGCATAAGAGTGCCAGGGGGTGGAAAGGAAGACAGAGAGAGAAGGAAGGAAAGAAACAGAGAGGAGGAAAGAGAGAGAAAGCAAGAAGAGAGAGTGCAAAAAAAGATGGAAATAAAAAAGAAAAGGCAAGAAGGAAGGAGACGGAAAAAGACAGAGGCAGAAAGAAGGAACGACACAGAGAGGAAGACAGAAAGATGGAAAGGACAGCAGGAAAGAGAAAGAGAGGGACAAAGAGAGGAAGAAAGATGGAAAGAAAGAAAGAAAAAAGAAGGAAAGAAAGAAAGAACTTAAGAAAGAAAGAAGGAAGGAAAAGCTATGCCAAGGCAATGCAAACAGTGGCATCAGTCCAGCTAAGACCCACTGATACACATGGCTTTCTGCTCATTCACCAGTTTTGTGTCTGTCCTGGTGACCAATGCAGGAGAGAGCACCCAGCGCTGGTTACAGGGCCAGTACACAAACTGACACAAACCCACACCTATTTTCCAGCAGCAGGCCATGTTGTTGGGCTCAAACAGGTTAGCGTGGGCCAGCTCCACCTGCCCTAATGTGCCTCCTTTGCCAGGTTCTTTCGTAAGCACAATAACTTGGTGATACACCGTTTATTCACACAAGGAAATACATTTCACAGTGGTCCAAAAGACTAGTTTCTAGTACCCAGCTAATATTCTGTGTGAATGAAAACCTCATTAAAGCCTGTTGTCTTTAAAATTTGCAGCCTATTTTCAATTTTCCATATTGAAAAGCAAGCAGAGCAGTATCACTAGTTTAGTGCTCCTCTTTGGGTGCATTTTGTCTGTTTCCCGTGGCTGCCCCTGTGTATTCAGCCTGCACTTCAGAGAAATTATTCCCACAGCACAAGGAGTTTCCTTCTGCATTGCTCACAGGGTTTGCGCTAATCTGGCACTCCCTTTTTCTAGGTGTTTTCCCAAATTGTGGGTGTTTCAAGCAAGAGCTGCATTCCACCTTTTGTATGAAAGCCCAGGATCCCTTTTTAACCTCTTTCACTAGAGTATTTTATTCAATTTGGAATAAAAGGGATATTGGATGTGAATCAGGCACCTCCAATAGACTACTTCCATTTATAAGTTATACAGGTAGCCCTGTGTGCTTCCCACTGAAAAGAGAGGCTTTCCAGGGGCATCCATACGAGCCACATCAGGCTGCAAGAGTGAATGTTAAAGGCTGCAGTACACGTGATAGAAGAGAACCTGGCAAAGTAATTTGGAGCAAATTTCAGACCTGTAGAATCAAAGCAGAGAGCTGGACCAGCAGAAAAGACATCACCCATTAGCAAACTCCTCATTTGCTTAAGGCAAAGTACCCTGATTTCTGGAAAGCCAGCTCAGACCTTCTTTCTTGGAAGCCAAATCCATGTAAGGAACAGTTTTACTGAGCATCTTGCATGGAGGTTGGATGGAGATGTAGGTGGTCTGGTAGGATATCAGCCCCCCTTGATTGTTAATGTATTAATTAATGGCATTGTTGCTACCTCATTCGCTTTCCCTTCCTCAAAGGAGAGGAGGAAGAGAGTGTGTTGGAGTGGAAACAGGTCACACAAGCTGCAGTGTGGCAATTGTGGGTGACAGCCGACAGACAGACAGCGCTGGCACTCGCAGCCTGGGAGTGAGTGCAAATCGCAACACTGAATTACAGAGAGATTGTAAATTGCTCACCAAAGGCCCGATCCTGAAGTCCCCGTAGAGATATCAAAGTCGCTGGGAGTTTTCCGTGAGTAGGAAGTAGAGGAATGAGCTTCAAACATTTAGGCCTAGCTCAACATGGGTGGTCTATTATGCCTGGATGGATTCCCACTGGCTCCAGCAGCACTCCGAGGTAGTGAAAAGGCTATTCCTAAATGCACCCCATTGCAGACCCAGGGCTTTAAGTACTTTCTTTGAATGCTTAGGAGGAACTTCACTGCAAAGGTGAAGCCTCAGGCTCACCACAGCTGCTCTGCAGCATTTAGTCCAATATGAGTTTGAAAAACACACATAGTTGGAGGGGGGAAGACTCCTGAACCCAGCGGAGTCCTGGCCTTTGATTTGCACTGTGAAAAAAACAGTCCAGCAATCAACAGCAGCCGCAGAGAGAAAAGGCGTTTGCATCTGCCCAGCTACATCTGTAACTATTCAGAGAAGAGCATCCGAATTTGTTCCGCTTTTTGGTTGGCAGAGTAACAGTCAGCTCTGACAGTCGATGTGTACTGGTAGCATCCAAGCCAAGCAGATTAGAAACCAAATTCAAAAGCCGTTTCCCCCTCTTCTCCAACACACTTTAAAATAAACCTCTGTTTCATTGTTCCCATGACCCTTCCATCCCACTCTGCTCAGGAATGTCGGGATTCTCAATGTCCTCCCTCTTCTTGGGGTAATTGTCAAATACATTAATTCCATAAATAATAAATCATACAAATTATTTACCGCCCTATTAAACACACACAAGAAGCATACTTTCTGAAAGCTGGCAGACTTGGAATCCCTCGTAAAGGCTGGATATTGCTTTACTCACAACCAGCCGATTTTAAAGGGAAAAATAACTGATTTGGGAGTTTATGAAAAGTGGGGTGGGTTTCTACTGCAGCTGTTGCACGTGATTGGAACTCCATAGTATTTCTATAATGCTGGGGGTTCCCTCACATGAACGATACGGCACGTCCCTTCGCATGTTTGGCTTTCAGGAGGAATGGTGACACGTGGCAGATTTGGGCCTGTGCGGCCCCAGAGGGAAGATGCTGGCAACCCCCAGCAGCAGGGCGCCATGTCACAGCCTGGACGCTGCCCGCCGACAGCGAGGGGAGCGAGGGGAGCCCAGGCCGCCACAGGCCCAGCTCCTGCCCAGCCACACTTCGCCTCACACACGCCAGGCCCGGCACCCCGAGGAAAGGACCCTCCATTAGGCCTTCACACAGCAAAAGGAGGCTCTGGTGGGAGCACGGGCCTCCCCCTCCCTGGGGGTTCGCCTCGCTCAGGCGACTATAGCCTCCGAGCGGCCCTTCCCCTGGCCCAACGGCCCCACAGCCGCCATCTCTCCCGCTTCGCCTTCGCGCCCTTTTGACCCCTCCGCGCCGCCGTAGACGCAGAAGCGGGGCCTAAGGCGGAAGCTCCGCCCCCGTCGCGGGCCGCCGGCCGCGGCGCCATGGCGGGGGGCGTGCGGCTGCGCGCGGGTGAGCGGCGTGCGCGGAGGGGCGGGCCGGCGGGCTGCGTCACGGCGCGGCGGGAGGGCGGGTGGGAGCGCGAGCGTGGCCGTTGAGGGGCGACCGTCGGTGTGAGGGAGAGGGGCGGGGTGGGCGGCCCGGCGGCGGGCGCGGCGCTCCCCCGTGAGGCGCCCGGCCGCGCCCTCAGCTCTGCCCTCCTCCAGGTGCCTCCAAGTGGGACGTCCGGGAGAAGGTGTGGGACCACCTGGAGGCCAGCGGCCTGGCCGAGTTCCCGCGGCCCGTGCACCGCCGCATCCCTAACTTCAAGGTACGGCGGCCTGCCTGCGGGGCTGGGCCGCGGCCTCTGCGTCAGAGCCTCGGGCCTCGCCGGGCTCTGGAGCCCGGAGCCCGGGCCGGCAGGGCCTCCCAGCTCCCCTGCCTGCGCCCCCCAGGCTGGCAGAGCTCTAACAGACACCACCATGCAAACAGCATGCCTGTGTAATTCATACCGAGTAAAGAAATGCAGGTGCCTGTACCTGACAAGATGTGTCAGGTGTGTGTGGTGTTTTAATTGGTGGATACACACTCACCTTGTGAATGCAGTAAACATATTTATGGATGGGAAGGCTGAGGCATTCAGAACTGGATTTCACTCAGGGCCTTAAGTAGGTCCGTGGGATTGGAAAGCTGAGGTCACACATCTTGTGGGACTTGACGTAGGAACATACTGTGTGCTGCCAAAATGTGGATGGTGGCCGAGTTATTGCTGACAAAGTGGTGCTGGCAGAACCTCCCTCCTGCTCTGGCTTCATTGTGTCCCTAGTTTGATGGTTGGGAGAAAGAAAGAAGAGGATTTTCAAGCATTCAGTTGGTCAGGCCACTGCTTTGTCATCTGCCTGTTTTAATCTAAGCTCAAGGTGTGTAGCCATGTATCTGCCATGCACTGAAGAAACAATGACTAAAATAGCGTTGTGGGGGTGTGCATTGGCTGTTTTAGCCCATGAGTAGTGTTAGGAGATGGGCTCTGCTTTTGCTCAAGGGACTGCCAGAAGTGTTGCACCTTACTTTGGTGCTGAGGTAAAACGGGTGCTGAAGCAGGTGGAGGAAGCCTGGGACTAAAGCAAGGGGATATCAGCTTAAATTACAAGAGGAGTGCGTGCGCTGCTAAGCTTGAGCACCTTACTCAGTTAAGAAGCACATCTTGTGAGTTCAGTATAGTCTCTAAAGCGAGTGCCTTGTCCAGAAAGTCTTCATCCAGAGAGTCTCCAACTATGGCTTGTGTTTGAAGAAATCTGTATGTATTGACTAAAAAGGGAAATTGGTCTTCTGCTTTCAGTTAGCTGTGAAAGAGGGTGAAGTTAGGCAAAGTGACTGTACTTGGATCCCCTCTTTTTCTGAGGTCTGTGAGATACTAGTCAAGCGCTCAGCATCTGTTGGCATGTGAGAGTTTCCCATAGAAGACATCACAAAATTAACACTATGTCACTCATATTCAAAATCTGGGGAAATCAGCCTCTCTATAGTGTGAAAGATTGTAAATTGCCCATCTCTGCTGTGAGCTCCTTGGTGATGCACTGATATCTTGTGAAAACAGGGTGCCTCGCATGCTGCAACAAGGCTTCTGGGTTTACAGGAGTTCAAAGCTGCCAATACTGTAAAAGTAAATCCTGATGCTCCCCAGAAGAATGCTCGCTTTCTAACGCTGGAAGTAAGTGAACGAGTTCTCTCCTGATTCCTTTCTTCATGCAGGGGTCTTACCAGGCTTGCTGCTCTATTAAAGAGCTGGATGTGTTCAACAAAGCACGTGAGATTAAAGTGGATCCTGACAAACCTCTAGAAGGTGTTCGGCTAGCTGCGCTGCAGGTAACAGCACCTTTTCACCCCTAAGGAGGAGGGTGGTACAGCAGTGTAGCGCTGGGCAGCATCTCATGGTCAGTGCCAGCCTTTTCTCCAGAGGGAGCTTTACCAGTCCCAAGCCTCATGAGGTTGCTTATGTAAGGATGTCTTTGCCTTTTTGGCAAATACCAAAAGTGCAGGTGGGGCTCGGGGATATTAATATGTTTCTGCAGAGCAATAGCTGTTTCACCATTACTGTATTCTTATTCCCCAAAACACGTAAGGCAGCCTTGCCTCTGATTGCCTTGTGTTTATTGCAAGATGAATGTGTGACAGACTTACCTCGGACCTTGGCACGTGCTCTTGCTTATGTGGGTAGCTCATTCGTTGATGTGCCCTTTAAATCAATAGGTGTCTCTTGCCATTTGTTTCTTAAAACCTTCTCTGGAATTTTGCTGTACTGGAGGGGTTTCACCTACAAGTGCTACACAATCAACAATGCGAACTAGTCTATAGCAAATAAGATGATTGACCACATGGAGACCTCTGGGATGGTAAGAATATTTCTTTAGTGTAAAACGTGCCCACCTCCTTTTAATGTGATAATTTCTTTTGTTACATAGGCAAGGAAGACTTTGTTGGTTCCCACACCACGTCTGAGAACTGGCCTGTTCAATAAGATCGTTCCCCCTTCAGGTGCAACTAAGGAGATCCTGCGAGTATGTGCTACGTCCCAGGTAGGAATGAAGAATGGGGGAGGTCTGAATTAACTTGTAGAAGAGTGTTGTGTTATGATAGTCTAACTGGAAGTTGGAAAACCAAAATGCTACCTGAAATACTGTTCTGCTAGTGTGTTACTCCTGGTTTTGTGTACGCAACCACCATTAATTATTTTTTTGTTGGTACTTAAATCATGAGGAAATTTAGAGTTTTCACTATATTTTCTTAACAGAATGGTATCAGTATTTTCTGAATGCTTTTGGAACATTATGAGAAAATTTCATAGGTGAGTTAGATCTTTAGGTTTCTAATAAATAGTACTCCTATATTATTCTGCAATTTTGAGCTAGTGAACCCTATGAGGACTATTTTAGTGTTTACAGTTTTTGCATAATCGCGTCGGCAGAATATTAGATGTTAGTAAATAGGAAAGATCAGTTCTTTTAGAATCCTAAGTCTAAAATAACGTTAATTCAGTCATTTCATCAACCGAGGTTCAGAAATGTGTTAACAGTTTTATTTTGAAGTGTGGTATGTTGCTGCCCTCTGGTGTTAAAATATCATACTGTACAGCTAAAGTCATTTGGCAGAGAAGCCTGTGTTAGTTTATATGTGTCTTTATTTGATATGAAAATGTAACTTGTAAAAAATAAATAGGTCAGCTGTATAAGTTTATTTCCTTCTTTATCTCCTGCTAAGGGCAATAAAGTTCCACAGTAATCCTGTATATAACTGAGGGTTGTAAATGGATGGTAATTAGTAGCGACTTTCTTTGTTGGAAGTTCTATTAAAGTCATTAACTAATTAAGCTTTTCAGGGTTGAAGAGCACTTTTGAAAGAGACCTTTCTCTTGACCTGCTTCAGCCTTCATATCTCATCTGTGATCTTACCACCATGGGTCTGGTTTTTCCCCCAACCAGGCTTACTATGAGTAGATGCTATTAGCAGTTTATATTTACAAAGCACTGTGCAAACAATTCTTACCACGCTGCTGTGAAGTGGATAACGAGCATTATTACTGATAGTCAGCCACAGATTGCTGATCTCTCAGGTTTTGTGCTCTGCATGGAAAACGTTTGGCTTTCTATTGTGAGGATTAACTTAGCGCAAAGTTGCATTGTTGTGAGGAGGATTTACATTACACTGTGTACCTGGTTGTGCTGCAGTAAAGCATTTTGTGTGACTTCAGGCAAGCAGCTTAACAACTTTATGCTGTAGTGGTCTGTGTCTAAATTAATTTAGTAATTTGTACATGAGAATGAATTTAAGAATTTGTTGTGCTCTGGTACTCCTCATGGGTGTGAATTTACATATTATGACTTAAGGTAGTAGTAGGGTAGGAAGTGTAATTTGCTCTCATTTTGAAAAATAGATGTCCAATAAAGGGTTTCAAAATACGAGTTTGTCATCCTAAATAAGTAACCTTGCTTTAAAAAGTGCCCACCTCCCTTAGCTCTCCTTGAATGTGCCAAAATTCTTCTTGCTGTAGTAGGGAATCTATTCTAGGATTCCCTAGAGGACAGCTTTCCAGACATGTACAGCTTGGCTATACATGGAAGAAACACTTTGAAATGTGGGGAGTTACTTGTATTTATCAAAATATTCTGGATCTCTGCCTCACTGGTTGGAAGACTGCACTCTGCAAATCTAAAACTACGTTTTTCTTGCAGGGTATAAAAGAATACAGTGTGCCTGTAGGTCTTGATGGGAAAGCACGGGTGGACTTGGTTGTTGTAGGATCAGTGGCCGTCTCTGAAAAAGGTAAGATAAAGCCATGTAAGCTTTTCAGGAGGAGGGTCCTAAGTCACCATGCACAATGTCAGCAGGCTATGCTGTCCTGTTCCTTTTGGCAGACCCGAACATATCTTTGGAACTGAATTATGGTCTTGCATTTTTGCCTGTTCTGTGTGACAAGCCGCTGATCCCAATCCAACCAGGAAGAATCAGTGCCCGCTTTACAACAGTGCTGCCAGGACTTCAGTGGGCAGAGAGCAGTCCGGTTTAGAGCATGTGGGCCAGTGTTTTGGCCTTCAGTAGAATTGAAGCAAGCAATTTTTGATGTTATATATTATTTTTTTAAAGAATCAAGGAGGGCTCCCTGTTGAGAGGATCTGCTCTGCGCACACAGTGTGTGTGAAAGGACATGTGTTAACGGCTGCTGGTTCAGTACCTATTTGGGGATCAGATTTTGCATTTTTTGGTATTTTGAAGACCTGCTGGTGATGAAAAATGTTCCACTGGCTTTATCCATTGCCTAAAAATAATGTGCTTTTTGTATGTGACC
Organism: Falco biarmicus; assembly: GCF_023638135.1. Classification (NCBI taxonomy): domain Eukaryota; kingdom Metazoa; phylum Chordata; class Aves; order Falconiformes; family Falconidae; genus Falco; species Falco biarmicus. Next base: position 4,090,001 of record NC_079302.1, on the reverse strand, counting down.
CAGACTCCTCTTTACCCACATGAAGTTAACCTATGTTTGACATGAGTAAAGGGTTCTAATTACAATGGTGATTTTTACAAAAATAGGTTTCTATGTTAATTGAACTGGACTAAATTTGGGTTATTCTGAATGGGAGGCTCCTGGGATCCCTTAGTTCACTGAAACTAATGTTTTATTTTAATTTCAGTGCTGATTTACAAGGGAAGTTGCATTCTGTGAGAAATACTGATCTGAATTTTCCCTGAGTTACAAGTCTGTGCTTGGTTTATCTGTTACAGACTGCTTAGCTTAATTGCGTGCTTTTGACAGCTACCAGCCTTTCCACTCTGCTGTTTCTGCATTTACTATCACTGTTCACTTTTATGTATTTTAGGCTGGAGAATTGGAAAAGGGGAAGGTTATGCAGACATGGAATATGCAATGATGGTGTCAATGGGTGCAGTGCAGGAGGATACACCTGTAATTACTATTGTGCATGACTGTCAGGTAAGTTAAAATATCCACTCTTGAGTGACGAGTCATAACTGTGTGATACTGAGTGGTATGTCCAAAGAAGAGACAGGGAATTATGTTGGTGTGTCATTTACTTTGTTTCCACTGGCATTGACAGATTGCCTGTGTTTCAAGACATCAGGAATGGTGCACAATGTTAGTGAACTTGTT